>NW_026527522.1:0-300000 GCF_022682495.2 Desmodus rotundus
CCACGGACCGGTTCTCCCGTGGGGAGTCTGGCCCTGTGCCCCGCCTGGGAGGCTAAGAGCCTTGCTTCGCCTGCAACGCCCCCACCCTGCCACAAGGCGGCAGACTTGGACCCAGCCGCTTCAACCCTCCAGTCTGTGCGGAACCACCCAAAAATGGAGTGTGACCGCTGCGACCTCAGTCCCCCAGAGCTCGAAGCCCCACCTCTGTGAGGGAATCGGCGGCCTCCTGTCCTCGGCGTCCGCAAAAGGCATTCACCTGCGGTGAACCTGGGCCTCGGGCGAGCAGGGCCAGGCCCCATGGTAGGAGCCCGGGGAGGCAATGGCAGCCTCTGCGGCCAGGCCTCGGGCTCTCCCCGGGGCTCTCTCGGGGCACGGGCACCCTCTCTCGCCTGGAGAGTGCCCACGCCGTCCCTTGAGCCCCGCGAGACACCTGCCTCCCGTGATAAGAGGCCCCCTGCCTCCGTGGAGCTTGGAACTCTGGGGCCGGGCTGCGGGTCACTGGGCTAAGTGGCTGGAAAGGCGCAGACCCCTCCGTCCCGACCGCCCAACTGCGAAGGACAGGGGGGAGGCCCCCAGGAGATGGCTTTTGTCAGAGCCGCGGCTGGCCGGTTTCGGGCCAAGACGCGGGACCCGGCAGGCTCAGGGCAGGCAGCCCCACCAGAAGCCTCCCTCGGGGCAACGGGCCCCACCCCGGACATATCAGGCCTGCTTCACAGGGTCCCTGGGGTCGTGTCCCGTGGAACTGGAAGCTCTCCCCGCCACCCAGAGGTCCGATCCTTTTCCCGTGGACCACACTTGCCAGCCCGTCTCCCACCCCGCCGGAGGCAGAGTGCCGGGGAAGAACTAGGGACCTGGGGCCGGGAAGAGGGGCCGGCCACGGTTCCGGGCCAGGCGGGGGGGGGGGGGGGGGCGGGGGGCGGGGGGGGGGGCCCGGGCAGGCCGGACCCACGCCCAGGGACCGGGTCTCGCGGGGGGGTCTTGGGCCTGAGACCTGCCTGGGGGGCTAAGAGTCTTTCTCGGCTCAAACTGCCCCACCCTGCCCCGAGGCGGTAAACTTGCACCGAGACGCTTCTACTCTCTAAAGTCTGGGCTGAACTTTGCGAGAAGGGACCGTGTGCGATGCGACCTGGGTCCCACAGAGCTCGAACCCCCCCCTCCCCGTGAAGGGATCCGCGGCCTGTGGTCCTTGGTGTCCGCAAAAGGCATTCACCTGCGGAGAACCTGGGCCCAGGTGAGCGGGACCAGGCCCCGCGGCAGGAGCCTGGGGAGGCCACTGGAGCCATGGGGGCCAGGGCTGGGCATTTTCCCGGGTGCTCTCTCGGGTCCCAGGCGCCCTCTCTCGCCCGGGGAGTGCCCACGCCGTCCCTTGACCCCCGCAGGACGCCTGCATCCCGCCATAAGCGGCCCAACTCCTCCATGGAGCCGGGACACATGGGGCCGGGGTGCGAGCAACTGGCCTACGTGGCGGCCAACCCGCAGACCCCTCCGTCCCGTCCCCACCACTGCGAAGATCCCCCTGTTCTTCCATCCGTAAAGGGGTCCCCCTTTACGGATGGAAGAACAGGGGGGAGGCCCCCAGGAGATGGCTTTTGTCCGAGCCGCGGCTGGGTGGTTTCGGGCCAGGAGGCGGGGCCGCGCAGGCGCAAGCAGGCCCCACCCCAAGAGCATCCCTCCGGGCAACGTGCCCCCCCACCCCTTGAGATATCAGGCCAGGTTCACAGGGTCCCTGGGCCGGTGTCAGAGTTAAGGGAAGCCCTCACTGCCACCCAGAGGACCGCGCGTTTTCCCGTGGACCACACTTCCCAGCAGCTCTCCCACCCCCGCCGAGGCAGAGTGCCAGGGAAGAACTAGGGACCTGGGGCCGGGAAGAGGAGCCGGCCACGGCTCCGCGCCAGGTGGAGCGGGTCCGGGCGGGCGGGCGGGCGGGCGGGACCCTCGTCCACGGACCGGTTCTCCCGTGGGGAGTCTGGCCCTGTGCCCCGCCTGGGAGGCTAAGAGCCTTGCTTCGCCTGCAACGCCCCCACCCTGCCACAAGGCGGCAGACTTGGACCCAGCCGCTTCAACCCTCCAGTCTGTGCGGAACCACCCAAAAATGGAGTGTGACCGCTGCGACCTCAGTCCCCCAGAGCTCGAAGCCCCACCTCTGTGAGGGAATCGGCGGCCTCCTGTCCTCGGCGTCCGCAAAAGGCATTCACCTGCGGTGAACCTGGGCCTCGGGCGAGCAGGGCCAGGCCCCATGGTAGGAGCCCGGGGAGGCAATGGCAGCCTCTGCGGCCAGGCCTCGGGCTCTCCCCGGGGCTCTCTCGGGGCACGGGCACCCTCTCTCGCCTGGAGAGTGCCCACGCCGTCCCTTGAGCCCCGCGAGACACCTGCCTCCCGTGATAAGAGGCCCCCTGCCTCCGTGGAGCTTGGAACTCTGGGGCCGGGCTGCGGGTCACTGGGCAAAGTGGCTGGAAAGGCGCAGACCCCTCCGTCCCGACCGCCCAACTGCGAAGGACAGGGGGGAGGCCCCCAGGAGATGGCTTTTGTCAGAGCCGCGGCTGGCCGGTTTCGGGCCAAGACGCGGGACCCGGCAGGCTCAGGGCAGGCAGCCCCACCAGAAGCCTCCCTCGGGGCAACGGGCCCCACCCCGGACATATCAGGCCTGCTTCACAGGGTCCCTGGGGTCGTGTCCCGTGGAACTGGAAGCTCTCCCCGCCACCCAGAGGTCCGATCCTTTTCCCGTGGACCACACTTGCCAGCCCGTCTCCCACCCCGCCGGAGGCAGAGTGCCGGGGAAGAACTAGGGACCTGGGGCCGGGAAGAGGGGCCGGCCACGGTTCCGGGCCAGGCGGGGGGGGGGGGGGGGGCGGGGGGCGGGGGGGGGGCCCGGGCAGCCCGGACCCACGCCCAGGGACCGGGTCTCGCGGGGGGGTCTTGGGCCTGAGACCTGCCTGGGGGGCTAAGAGTCTTTCTCGGCTCAAACTGCCCCACCCTGCCCCGAGGCGGTAAACTTGCACCGAGACGCTTCTACTCTCTAAAGTCTGGGCTGAACTTTGCGAGAAGGGACCGTGTGCGATGCGACCTGGGTCCCACAGAGCTCGAACCCCCCCCTCCCCGTGAAGGGATCCGCGGCCTGTGGTCCTTGGTGTCCGCAAAAGGCATTCGCCTGCGGAGAACCTGGGCCCAGGTGAGCGGGACCAGGCCCCGCGGCAGGAGCCTGGGGAGGCCACTGGAGCCATGGGGGCCAGGGCTGGGCATTTTCCCGGGTGCTCTCTCGGGTCCCAGGCGCCCTCTCTCGCCCGGGGAGTGCCCACGCCGTCCCTTGACCCCCGCAGGACGCCTGCATCCCGCCATAAGCGGCCCAACTCCTCCATGGAGCCGGGACACATGGGGCCGGGGTGCGAGCAACTGGCCTACGTGGCGGCCAACCCGCAGACCCCTCCGTCCCGTCCCCACCACTGCGAAGATCCCCCTGTTCTTCCATCCGTAAAGGGGTCCCCCTTTACGGATGGAAGAACAGGGGGGAGGCCCCCAGGAGATGGCTTTTGTCCGAGCCGCGGCTGGGTGGTTTCGGGCCAGGAGGCGGGGCCGCGCAGGCGCAAGCAGGCCCCACCCCAAGAGCATCCCTCCGGGCAACGTGCCCCCCCACCCCTTGAGATATCAGGCCAGGTTCACAGGGTCCCTGGGCCGGTGTCAGAGTTAAGGGAAGCCCTCACTGCCACCCAGAGGACCGCGCGTTTTCCCGTGGACCACACTTCCCAGCAGCTCTCCCACCCCCGCCGAGGCAGAGTGCCAGGGAAGAACTAGGGACCTGGGGCCTGGAAGAGGAGCCGGCCACGGCTCCGCGCCAGGTGGAGCGGGTCCGGGCGGGCGGGCGGGCGGGCGGGACCCTCGTCCACGGACCGGTTCTCCCGTGGGGAGTCTGGCCCTGTGCCCCGCCTGGGAGGCTAAGAGCCTTGCTTCGCCTGCAACGCCCCCACCCTGCCACAAGGCGGCAGACTTGGACCCAGCCGCTTCAACCCTCCAGTCTGTGCGGAACCACCCAAAAATGGAGTGTGACCGCTGCGACCTCAGTCCCCCAGAGCTCGAAGCCCCACCTCTGTGAGGGAATCGGCGGCCTCCTGTCCTCGGCGTCCGCAAAAGGCATTCACCTGCGGTGAACCTGGGCCTCGGGCGAGCAGGGCCAGGCCCCATGGTAGGAGCCCGGGGAGGCAATGGCAGCCTCTGCGGCCAGGCCTCGGGCTCTCCCCGGGGCTCTCTCGGGGCACGGGCACCCTCTCTCGCCTGGAGAGTGCCCACGCCGTCCCTTGAGCCCCGCGAGACACCTGCCTCCCGTGATAAGAGGCCCCCTGCCTCCGTGGAGCTTGGAACTCTGGGGCCGGGCTGCGGGTCACTGGGCTAAGTGGCTGGAAAGGCGCAGACCCCTCCGTCCCGACCGCCCAACTGCGAAGGACAGGGGGGAGGCCCCCAGGAGATGGCTTTTGTCAGAGCCGCGGCTGGCCGGTTTCGGGCCAAGACGCGGGACCCGGCAGGCTCAGGGCAGGCAGCCCCACCAGAAGCCTCCCTCGGGGCAACGGGCCCCACCCCGGACATATCAGGCCTGCTTCACAGGGTCCCTGGGGTCGTGTCCCGTGGAACTGGAAGCTCTCCCCGCCACCCAGAGGTCCGATCCTTTTCCCGTGGACCACACTTGCCAGCCCGTCTCCCACCCCGCCGGAGGCAGAGTGCCGGGGAAGAACTAGGGACCTGGGGCCGGGAAGAGGGGCCGGCCACGGTTCCGGGCCAGGCGGGGGGGGGGGGGGGGCGGGGGGCGGGGGGGGGGGGCCCGGGCAGGCCGGACCCACGCCCAGGGACCGGGTCTCGCGGGGGGGTCTTGGGCCTGAGACCTGCCTGGGGGGCTAAGAGTCTTTCTCGGCTCAAACGGCCCCACCCTGCCCCGAGGCGGTAAACTTGCACCGAGACGCTTCTACTCTCTAAAGTCTGGGCTGAACTTTGCGAGAAGGGACCGTGTGCGATGCGACCTGGGTCCCACAGAGCTCGAACCCCCCCCTCCCCGTGAAGGGATCCGCGGCCTGTGGTCCTTGGTGTCCGCAAAAGGCATTCACCTGCGGAGAACCTGGGCCCAGGTGAGCGGGACCAGGCCCCGCGGCAGGAGCCTGGGGAGGCCACTGGAGCCATGGGGGCCAGGGCTGGGCATTTTCCCGGGTGCTCTCTCGGGTCCCAGGCGCCCTCTCTCGCCCGGGGAGTGCCCACGCCGTCCCTTGACCCCCGCAGGACGCCTGCATCCCGCCATAAGCGGCCCAACTCCTCCATGGAGCCGGGACACATGGGGCCGGGGTGCGAGCAACTGGCCTACGTGGCGGCCAACCCGCAGACCCCTCCGTCCCGTCCCCACCACTGCGAAGATCCCCCTGTTCTTCCATCCGTAAAGGGGTCCCCCTTTACGGATGGAAGAACAGGGGGGAGGCCCCCAGGAGATGGCTTTTGTCCGAGCCGCGGCTGGGTGGTTTCGGGCCAGGAGGCGGGGCCGCGCAGGCGCAAGCAGGCCCCACCCCAAGAGCATCCCTCCGGGCAACGTGCCCCCCCACCCCTTGAGATATCAGGCCAGGTTCACAGGGTCCCTGGGCCGGTGTCAGAGTTAAGGGAAGCCCTCACTGCCACCCAGAGGACCGCGCGTTTTCCCGTGGACCACACTTCCCAGCAGCTCTCCCACCCCCGCCGAGGCAGAGTGCCAGGGAAGAACTAGGGACCTGGGGCCGGGAAGAGGAGCCGGCCACGGCTCCGCGCCAGGTGGAGCGGGTCCGGGCGGGCGGGCGGGCGGGCGGGACCCTCGTCCACGGACCGGTTCTCCCGTGGGGAGTCTGGCCCTGTGCCCCGCCTGGGAGGCTAAGAGCCTTGCTTCGCCTGCAACGCCCCCACCCTGCCACAAGGCGGCAGACTTGGACCCAGCCGCTTCAACCCTCCAGTCTGTGCGGAACCACCCAAAAATGGAGTGTGACCGCTGCGACCTCAGTCCCCCAGAGCTCGAAGCCCCACCTCTGTGAGGGAATCGGCGGCCTCCTGTCCTCGGCGTCCGCAAAAGGCATTCACCTGCGGTGAACCTGGGCCTCGGGCGAGCAGGGCCAGGCCCCATGGTAGGAGCCCGGGGAGGCAATGGCAGCCTCTGCGGCCAGGCCTCGGGCTCTCCCCGGGGCTCTCTCGGGGCACGGGCACCCTCTCTCGCCTGGAGAGTGCCCACGCCGTCCCTTGAGCCCCGCGAGACACCTGCCTCCCGTGATAAGAGGCCCCCTGCCTCCGTGGAGCTTGGAACTCTGGGGCCGGGCTGCGGGTCACTGGGCTAAGTGGCTGGAAAGGCGCAGACCCCTCCGTCCCGACCGCCCAACTGCGAAGGACAGGGGGGAGGCCCCCAGGAGATGGCTTTTGTCAGAGCCGCGGCTGGCCGGTTTCGGGCCAAGACGCGGGACCCGGCAGGCTCAGGGCAGGCAGCCCCACCAGAAGCCTCCCTCGGGGCAACGGGCCCCACCCCGGACATATCAGGCCTGCTTCACAGGGTCCCTGGGGTCGTGTCCCGTGGAACTGGAAGCTCTCCCCGCCACCCAGAGGTCCGATCCTTTTCCCGTGGACCACACTTGCCAGCCCGTCTCCCACCCCGCCGGAGGCAGAGTGCCGGGGAAGAACTAGGGACCTGGGGCCGGGAAGAGGGGCCGGCCACGGTTCCGGGCCAGGCGGGGGGGGGGGGGGGGGGCGGGGGGCGGGGGGGGGGGGCCCGGGCAGGCCGGACCCACGCCCAGGGACCGGGTCTCGCGGGGGGGTCTTGGGCCTGAGACCTGCCTGGGGGGCTAAGAGTCTTTCTCGGCTCAAACGGCCCCACCCTGCCCCGAGGCGGTAAACTTGCACCGAGACGCTTCTACTCTCTAAAGTCTGGGCTGAACTTTGCGAGAAGGGACCGTGTGCGATGCGACCTGGGTCCCACAGAGCTCGAACCCCCCCCCTCCCCGTGAAGGGATCCGCGGCCTGTGGTCCTTGGTGTCCGCAAAAGGCATTCACCTGCGGAGAACCTGGGCCCAGGTGAGCGGGACCAGGCCCCGCGGCAGGAGCCTGGGGAGGCCAGTGGAGCCATGGGGGCCAGGGCTGGGCATTTTCCCGGGTGCTCTCTCCGGTCCCAGGCGCCCTCTCTCGCCCGGGGAGTGCCCACGCCGTCCCTTGACCCCCGCAGGACGCCTGCATCCCGCCATAAGCGGCCCAACTCCTCCATGGAGCCGGGACACATGGGGCCGGGGTGCGAGCAACTGGCCTACGTGGCGGCAAACCCGCAGACCCCTCCGTCCCGTCCCCACCACTGCGAAGATCCCCCTGTTCTTCCATCCGTAAAGGGGTCCCCCTTTACGGATGGAAGAACAGGGGGGAGGCCCCCAGGAGATGGCTTTTGTCCGAGCCGCGGCTGGGTGGTTTCGGGCCAGGAGGCGGGGCCGCGCAGGCGCAAGCAGGCCCCACCCCAAGAGCATCCCTCCGGGCAACGTGCCCCCCCACCCCTTGAGATATCAGGCCAGGTTCACAGGGTCCCTGGGCCGGTGTCAGAGTTAAGGGAAGCCCTCACTGCCACCCAGAGGACCGCGCGTTTTCCCGTGGACCACACTTCCCAGCAGCTCTCCCACCCCCGCCGAGGCAGAGTGCCAGGGAAGAACTAGGGACCTGGGGCCGGGAAGAGGAGCCGGCCACGGCTCCGCGCCAGGTGGAGCGGGTCCGGGCGGGCGGGCGGGCGGGCGGGACCCTCGTCCACGGACCGGTTCTCCCGTGGGGAGTCTGGCCCTGTGCCCCGCCTGGGAGGCTAAGAGCCTTGCTTCGCCTGCAACGCCCCCACCCTGCCACAAGGCGGCAGACTTGGACCCAGCCGCTTCAACCCTCCAGTCTGTGCGGAACCACCCAAAAATGGAGTGTGACCGCTGCGACCTCAGTCCCCCAGAGCTCGAAGCCCCACCTCTGTGAGGGAATCGGCGGCCTCCTGTCCTCGGCGTCCGCAAAAGGCATTCACCTGCGGTGAACCTGGGCCTCGGGCGAGCAGGGCCAGGCCCCATGGTAGGAGCCCGGGGAGGCAATGGCAGCCTCTGCGGCCAGGCCTCGGGCTCTCCCCGGGGCTCTCTCGGGGCACGGGCACCCTCTCTCGCCTGGAGAGTGCCCACGCCGTCCCTTGAGCCCCGCGAGACACCTGCCTCCCGTGATAAGAGGCCCCCTGCCTCCGTGGAGCTTGGAACTCTGGGGCCGGGCTGCGGGTCACTGGGCTAAGTGGCTGGAAAGGCGCAGACCCCTCCGTCCCGACCGCCCAACTGCGAAGGACAGGGGGGAGGCCCCCAGGAGATGGCTTTTGTCAGAGCCGCGGCTGGCCGGTTTCGGGCCAAGACGCGGGACCCGGCAGGCTCAGGGCAGGCAGCCCCACCAGAAGCCTCCCTCGGGGCAACGGGCCCCACCCCGGACATATCAGGCCTGCTTCACAGGGTCCCTGGGGTCGTGTCCCGTGGAACTGGAAGCTCTCCCCGCCACCCAGAGGTCCGATCCTTTTCCCGTGGACCACACTTGCCAGCCCGTCTCCCACCCCGCCGGAGGCAGAGTGCCGGGGAAGAACTAGGGACCTGGGGCCGGGAAGAGGGGCCGGCCACGGTTCCGGGCCAGGCGGGGGGGGGGGGGGGGGGGGGCGGGGGGCGGGGGGGGGGGCCCGGGCAGGCCGGACCCACGCCCAGGGACCGGGTCTCGCGGGGGGGTCTTGGGCCTGAGACCTGCCTGGGGGGCTAAGAGTCTTTCTCGGCTCAAACGGCCCCACCCTGCCCCGAGGCGGTAAACTTGCACCGAGACGCTTCTACTCTCTAAAGTCTGGGCTGAACTTTGCGAGAAGGGACCGTGTGCGATGCGACCTGGGTCCCACAGAGCTCGAACCCCCCCCTCCCCGTGAAGGGATCCGCGGCCTGTGGTCCTTGGTGTCCGCAAAAGGCATTCACCTGCGGAGAACCTGGGCCCAGGTGAGCGGGACCAGGCCCCGCGGCAGGAGCCTGGGGAGGCCACTGGAGCCATGGGGGCCAGGGCTGGGCATTTTCCCGGGTGCTCTCTCGGGTCCCAGGCGCCCTCTCTCGCCCGGGGAGTGCCCACGCCGTCCCTTGACCCCCGCAGGACGCCTGCATCCCGCCATAAGCGGCCCAACTCCTCCATGGAGCCGGGACACATGGGGCCGGGGTGCGAGCAACTGGCCTACGTGGCGGCAAACCCGCAGACCCCTCCGTCCCGTCCCCACCACTGCGAAGATCCCCCTGTTCTTCCATCCGTAAAGGGGTCCCCCTTTACGGATGGAAGAACAGGGGGGAGGCCCCCAGGAGATGGCTTTTGTCCGAGCCGCGGCTGGGTGGTTTCGGGCCAGGAGGCGGGGCCGCGCAGGCGCAAGCAGGCCCCACCCCAAGAGCATCCCTCCGGGCAACGTGCCCCCCCACCCCTTGAGATATCAGGCCAGGTTCACAGGGTCCCTGGGCCGGTGTCAGAGTTAAGGGAAGCCCTCACTGCCACCCAGAGGACCGCGCGTTTTCCCGTGGACCACACTTCCCAGCAGCTCTCCCACCCCCGCCGAGGCAGAGTGCCAGGGAAGAACTAGGGACCTGGGGCCGGGAAGAGGAGCCGGCCACGGCTCCGCGCCAGGTGGAGCGGGTCCGGGCGGGCGGGCGGGCGGGCGGGACCCTCGTCCACGGACCGGTTCTCCCGTGGGGAGTCTGGCCCTGTGCCCCGCCTGGGAGGCTAAGAGCCTTGCTTCGCCTGCAACGCCCCCACCCTGCCACAAGGCGGCAGACTTGGACCCAGCCGCTTCAACCCTCCAGTCTGTGCGGAACCACCCAAAAATGGAGTGTGACCGCTGCGACCTCAGTCCCCCAGAGCTCGAAGCCCCACCTCTGTGAGGGAATCGGCGGCCTCCTGTCCTCGGCGTCCGCAAAAGGCATTCACCTGCGGTGAACCTGGGCCTCGGGCGAGCAGGGCCAGGCCCCATGGTAGGAGCCCGGGGAGGCAATGGCAGCCTCTGCGGCCAGGCCTCGGGCTCTCCCCGGGGCTCTCTCGGGGCACGGGCACCCTCTCTCGCCTGGAGAGTGCCCACGCCGTCCCTTGAGCCCCGCGAGACACCTGCCTCCCGTGATAAGAGGCCCCCTGCCTCCGTGGAGCTTGGAACTCTGGGGCCGGGCTGCGGGTCACTGGGCTAAGTGGCTGGAAAGGCGCAGACCCCTCCGTCCCGACCGCCCAACTGCGAAGGACAGGGGGGAGGCCCCCAGGAGATGGCTTTTGTCAGAGCCGCGGCTGGCCGGTTTCGGGCCAAGACGCGGGACCCGGCAGGCTCAGGGCAGGCAGCCCCACCAGAAGCCTCCCTCGGGGCAACGGGCCCCACCCCGGACATATCAGGCCTGCTTCACAGGGTCCCTGGGGTCGTGTCCCGTGGAACTGGAAGCTCTCCCCGCCACCCAGAGGTCCGATCCTTTTCCCGTGGACCACACTTGCCAGCCCGTCTCCCACCCCGCCGGAGGCAGAGTGCCGGGGAAGAACTAGGGACCTGGGGCCGGGAAGAGGGGCCGGCCACGGTTCCGGGCCAGGCGGGGGGGGGGGGGGCGGGGGGCGGGGGGGGGGCCCGGGCAGGCCGGACCCACGCCCAGGGACCGGGTCTCGCGGGGGGGTCTTGGGCCTGAGACCTGCCTGGGGGGCTAAGAGTCTTTCTCGGCTCAAACGGCCCCACCCTGCCCCGAGGCGGTAAACTTGCACCGAGACGCTTCTACTCTCTAAAGTCTGGGCTGAACTTTGCGAGAAGGGACCGTGTGCGATGCGACCTGGGTCCCACAGAGCTCGAACCCCCCCCTCCCCGTGAAGGGATCCGCGGCCTGTGGTCCTTGGTGTCCGCAAAAGGCATTCACCTGCAGAGAACCTGGGCCCAGGTGAGCGGGACCAGGCCCCGCGGCAGGAGCCTGGGGAGGCCACTGGAGCCATGGGGGCCAGGGCTGGGCATTTTCCCGGGTGCTCTCTCGGGTCCCAGGCGCCCTCTCTCGCCCGGGGAGTGCCCACGCCGTCCCTTGACCCCCGCAGGACGCCTGCATCCCGCCATAAGCGGCCCAACTCCTCCATGGAGCCGGGACACATGGGGCCGGGGTGCGAGCAACTGGCCTACGTGGCGGCAAACCCGCAGACCCCTCCGTCCCGTCCCCACCACTGCGAAGATCCCCCTGTTCTTCCATCCGTAAAGGGGTCCCCCTTTACGGATGGAAGAACAGGGGGGAGGCCCCCAGGAGATGGCTTTTGTCCGAGCCGCGGCTGGGTGGTTTCGGGCCAGGAGGCGGGGCCGCGCAGGCGCAAGCAGGCCCCACCCCAAGAGCATCCCTCCGGGCAACGTGCCCCCCCACCCCTTGAGATATCAGGCCAGGTTCACAGGGTCCCTGGGCCGGTGTCAGAGTTAAGGGAAGCCCTCACTGCCACCCAGAGGACCGCGCGTTTTCCCGTGGACCACACTTCCCAGCAGCTCTCCCACCCCCGCCGAGGCAGAGTGCCAGGGAAGAACTAGGGACCTGGGGCCGGGAAGAGGAGCCGGCCACGGCTCCGCGCCAGGTGGAGCGGGTCCGGGCGGGCGGGCGGGCGGGCGGGACCCTCGTCCACGGACCGGTTCTCCCGTGGGGAGTCTGGCCCTGTGCCCCGCCTGGGAGGCTAAGAGCCTTGCTTCGCCTGCAACGCCCCCACCCTGCCACAAGGCGGCAGACTTGGACCCAGCCGCTTCAACCCTCCAGTCTGTGCGGAACCACCCAAAAATGGAGTGTGACCGCTGCGACCTCAGTCCCCCAGAGCTCGAAGCCCCACCTCTGTGAGGGAATCGGCGGCCTCCTGTCCTCGGCGTCCGCAAAAGGCATTCACCTGCGGTGAACCTGGGCCTCGGGCGAGCAGGGCCAGGCCCCATGGTAGGAGCCCGGGGAGGCAATGGCAGCCTCTGCGGCCAGGCCTCGGGCTCTCCCCGGGGCTCTCTCGGGGCACGGGCACCCTCTCTCGCCTGGAGAGTGCCCACGCCGTCCCTTGAGCCCCGCGAGACACCTGCCTCCCGTGATAAGAGGCCCCCTGCCTCCGTGGAGCTTGGAACTCTGGGGCCGGGCTGCGGGTCACTGGGCTAAGTGGCTGGAAAGGCGCAGACCCCTCCGTCCCGACCGCCCAACTGCGAAGGACAGGGGGGAGGCCCCCAGGAGATGGCTTTTGTCAGAGCCGCGGCTGGCCGGTTTCGGGCCAAGACGCGGGACCCGGCAGGCTCAGGGCAGGCAGCCCCACCAGAAGCCTCCCTCGGGGCAACGGGCCCCACCCCGGACATATCAGGCCTGCTTCACAGGGTCCCTGGGGTCGTGTCCCGTGGAACTGGAAGCTCTCCCCGCCACCCAGAGGTCCGATCCTTTTCCCGTGGACCACACTTGCCAGCCCGTCTCCCACCCCGCCGGAGGCAGAGTGCCGGGGAAGAACTAGGGACCTGGGGCCGGGAAGAGGGGCCGGCCACGGTTCCGGGCCAGGCGGGAGGGGGGGGGGGGCGGGGGGCGGGGGGGGGGCCCGGGCAGGCCGGACCCACGCCCAGGGACCGGGTCTCGCGGGGGGGTCTTGGGCCTGAGACCTGCCTGGGGGGCTAAGAGTCTTTCTCGGCTCAAACGGCCCCACCCTGCCCCGAGGCGGTAAACTTGCACCGAGACGCTTCTACTCTCTAAAGTCTGGGCTGAACTTTGCGAGAAGGGACCGTGTGCGATGCGACCTGGGTCCCACAGAGCTCGAACCCCCCCCTCCCCGTGAAGGGATCCGCGGCCTGTGGTCCTTGGTGTCCGCAAAAGGCATTCACCTGCGGAGAACCTGGGCCCAGGTGAGCGGGACCAGGCCCCGCGGCAGGAGCCTGGGGAGGCCACTGGAGCCATGGGGGCCAGGGCTGGGCATTTTCCCGGGTGCTCTCTCGGGTCCCAGGCGCCCTCTCTCGCCCGGGGAGTGCCCACGCCGTCCCTTGACCCCCGCAGGACGCCTGCATCCCGCCATAAGCGGCCCAACTCCTCCATGGAGCCGGGACACATGGGGCCGGGGTGCGAGCAACTGGCCTACGTGGCGGCAAACCCGCAGACCCCTCCGTCCCGTCCCCACCACTGCGAAGATCCCCCTGTTCTTCCATCCGTAAAGGGGTCCCCCTTTACGGATGGAAGAACAGGGGGGAGGCCCCCAGGAGATGGCTTTTGTCCGAGCCGCGGCTGGGTGGTTTCGGGCCAGGAGGCGGGGCCGCGCAGGCGCAAGCAGGCCCCACCCCAAGAGCATCCCTCCGGGCAACGTGCCCCCCCACCCCTTGAGATATCAGGCCAGGTTCACAGGGTCCCTGGGCCGGTGTCAGAGTTAAGGGAAGCCCTCACTGCCACCCAGAGGACCGCGCGTTTTCCCGTGGACCACACTTCCCAGCAGCTCTCCCACCCCCGCCGAGGCAGAGTGCCAGGGAAGAACTAGGGACCTGGGGCCGGGAAGAGGAGCCGGCCACGGCTCCGCGCCAGGTGGGGCGGGTCCGGGCGGGCGGGCGGGCGGGCGGGACCCTCGTCCACGGACCGGTTCTCCCGTGGGGAGTCTGGCCCTGTGCCCCGCCTGGGAGGCTAAGAGCCTTGCTTCGCCTGCAACGCCCCCACCCTGCCACAAGGCGGCAGACTTGGACCCAGCCGCTTCAACCCTCCAGTCTGTGCGGAACCACCCAAAAATGGAGTGTGACCGCTGCGACCTCAGTCCCCCAGAGCTCGAAGCCCCACCTCTGTGAGGGAATCGGCGGCCTCCTGTCCTCGGCGTCCGCAAAAGGCATTCACCTGCGGTGAACCTGGGCCTCGGGCGAGCAGGGCCAGGCCCCATGGTAGGAGCCCGGGGAGGCAATGGCAGCCTCTGCGGCCAGGCCTCGGGCTCTCCCCGGGGCTCTCTCGGGGCACGGGCACCCTCTCTCGCCTGGAGAGTGCCCACGCCGTCCCTTGAGCCCCGCGAGACACCTGCCTCCCGTGATAAGAGGCCCCCTGCCTCCGTGGAGCTTGGAACTCTGGGGCCGGGCTGCGGGTCACTGGGCTAAGTGGCTGGAAAGGCGCAGACCCCTCCGTCCCGACCGCCCAACTGCGAAGGACAGGGGGGAGGCCCCCAGGAGATGGCTTTTGTCAGAGCCGCGGCTGGCCGGTTTCGGGCCAAGACGCGGGACCCGGCAGGCTCAGGGCAGGCAGCCCCACCAGAAGCCTCCCTCGGGGCAACGGGCCCCACCCCGGACATATCAGGCCTGCTTCACAGGGTCCCTGGGGTCGTGTCCCGTGGAACTGGAAGCTCTCCCCGCCACCCAGAGGTCCGATCCTTTTCCCGTGGACCACACTTGCCAGCCCGTCTCCCACCCCGCCGGAGGCAGAGTGCCGGGGAAGAACTAGGGACCTGGGGCCGGGAAGAGGGGCCGGCCACGGTTCCGGGCCAGGCGGGGGGGGGGGGGGGGCGGGGGGCGGGGGGGGGGGCCCGGGCAGGCCGGACCCACGCCCAGGGACCGGGTCTCGCGGGGGGGTCTTGGGCCTGAGACCTGCCTGGGGGGCTAAGAGTCTTTCTCGGCTCAAACGGCCCCACCCTGCCCCGAGGCGGTAAACTTGCACCGAGACGCTTCTACTCTCTAAAGTCTGGGCTGAACTTTGCGAGAAGGGACCGTGTGCGATGCGACCTGGGTCCCACAGAGCTCGAACCCCCCCCTCCCCGTGAAGGGATCCGCGGCCTGTGGTCCTTGGTGTCCGCAAAAGGCATTCACCTGCGGAGAACCTGGGCCCAGGTGAGCGGGACCAGGCCCCGCGGCAGGAGCCTGGGGAGGCCACTGGAGCCATGGGGGCCAGGGCTGGGCATTTTCCCGGGTGCTCTCTCGGGTCCCAGGCGCCCTCTCTCGCCCGGGGAGTGCCCACGCCGTCCCTTGACCCCCGCAGGACGCCTGCATCCCGCCATAAGCGGCCCAACTCCTCCATGGAGCCGGGACACATGGGGCCGGGGTGCGAGCAACTGGCCTACGTGGCGGCAAACCCGCAGACCCCTCCGTCCCGTCCCCACCACTGCGAAGATCCCCCTGTTCTTCCATCCGTAAAGGGGTCCCCCTTTACGGATGGAAGAACAGGGGGGAGGCCCCCAGGAGATGGCTTTTGTCCGAGCCGCGGCTGGGTGGTTTCGGGCCAGGAGGCGGGGCCGCGCAGGCGCAAGCAGGCCCCACCCCAAGAGCATCCCTCCGGGCAACGTGCCCCCCCACCCCTTGAGATATCAGGCCAGGTTCACAGGGTCCCTGGGCCGGTGTCAGAGTTAAGGGAAGCCCTCACTGCCACCCAGAGGACCGCGCGTTTTCCCGTGGACCACACTTCCCAGCAGCTCTCCCACCCCCGCCGAGGCAGAGTGCCAGGGAAGAACTAGGGACCTGGGGCCGGGAAGAGGAGCCGGCCACGGCTCCGCGCCAGGTGGAGCGGGTCCGGGCGGGCGGGCGGGCGGGCGGGACCCTCGTCCACGGACCGGTTCTCCCGTGGGGAGTCTGGCCCTGTGCCCCGCCTGGGAGGCTAAGAGCCTTGCTTCGCCTGCAACGCCCCCACCCTGCCACAAGGCGGCAGACTTGGACCCAGCCGCTTCAACCCTCCAGTCTGTGCGGAACCACCCAAAAATGGAGTGTGACCGCTGCGACCTCAGTCCCCCAGAGCTCGAAGCCCCACCTCTGTGAGGGAATCGGCGGCCTCCTGTCCTCGGCGTCCGCAAAAGGCATTCACCTGCGGTGAACCTGGGCCTCGGGCGAGCAGGGCCAGGCCCCATGGTAGGAGCCCGGGGAGGCAATGGCAGCCTCTGCGGCCAGGCCTCGGGCTCTCCCCGGGGCTCTCTCGGGGCACGGGCACCCTCTCTCGCCTGGAGAGTGCCCACGCCGTCCCTTGAGCCCCGCGAGACACCTGCCTCCCGTGATAAGAGGCCCCCTGCCTCCGTGGAGCTTGGAACTCTGGGGCCGGGCTGCGGGTCACTGGGCTAAGTGGCTGGAAAGGCGCAGACCCCTCCGTCCCGACCGCCCAACTGCGAAGGACAGGGGGGAGGCCCCCAGGAGATGGCTTTTGTCAGAGCCGCGGCTGGCCGGTTTCGGGCCAAGACGCGGGACCCGGCAGGCTCAGGGCAGGCAGCCCCACCAGAAGCCTCCCTCGGGGCAACGGGCCCCACCCCGGACATATCAGGCCTGCTTCACAGGGTCCCTGGGGTCGTGTCCCGTGGAACTGGAAGCTCTCCCCGCCACCCAGAGGTCCGATCCTTTTCCCGTGGACCACACTTGCCAGCCCGTCTCCCACCCCGCCGGAGGCAGAGTGCCGGGGAAGAACTAGGGACCTGGGGCCGGGAAGAGGGGCCGGCCACGGTTCCGGGCCAGGCGGGGGGGGGGGGGGGGGGGGCGGGGGGGCGGGGGGGGGGGCCCGGGCAGCCCGGACCCACGCCCAGGGACCGGGTCTCGCGGGGGGGTCTTGGGCCTGAGACCTGCCTGGGGGGCTAAGAGTCTTTCTCGGCTCAAACTGCCCCACCCTGCCCCGAGGCGGTAAACTTGCACCGAGACGCTTCTACTCTCTAAAGTCTGGGCTGAACTTTGCGAGAAGGGACCGTGTGCGATGCGACCTGGGTCCCACAGAGCTCGAACCCCCCCCTCCCCGTGAAGGGATCCGCGGCCTGTGGTCCTTGGTGTCCGCAAAAGGCATTCACCTGCGGAGAACCTGGGCCCAGGTGAGCGGGACCAGGCCCCGCGGCAGGAGCCTGGGGAGGCCACTGGAGCCATGGGGGCCAGGGCTGGGCATTTTCCCGGGTGCTCTCTCCGGTCCCAGGCGCCCTCTCTCGCCCGGGGAGTGCCCACGCCGTCCCTTGACCCCCGCAGGACGCCTGCATCCCGCCATAAGCGGCCCAACTCCTCCATGGAGCCGGGACACATGGGGCCGGGGTGCGAGCAACTGGCCTACGTGGCGGCCAACCCGCAGACCCCTCCGTCCCGTCCCCACCACTGCGAAGATCCCCCTGTTCTTCCATCCGTAAAGGGGTCCCCCTTTACGGATGGAAGAACAGGGGGGAGGCCCCCAGGAGATGGCTTTTGTCCGAGCCGCGGCTGGGTGGTTTCGGGCCAGGAGGCGGGGCCGCGCAGGCGCAAGCAGGCCCCACCCCAAGAGCATCCCTCCGGGCAACGTGCCCCCCCACCCCTTGAGATATCAGGCCAGGTTCACAGGGTCCCTGGGCCGGTGTCAGAGTTAAGGGAAGCCCTCACTGCCACCCAGAGGACCGCGCGTTTTCCCGTGGACCACACTTCCCAGCAGCTCTCCCACCCCCGCCGAGGCAGAGTGCCAGGGAAGAACTAGGGACCTGGGGCCGGGAAGAGGAGCCGGCCACGGCTCCGCGCCAGGTGGAGCGGGTCCGGGCGGGCGGGCGGGCGGGCGGGACCCTCGTCCACGGACCGGTTCTCCCGTGGGGAGTCTGGCCCTGTGCCCCGCCTGGGAGGCTAAGAGCCTTGCTTCGCCTGCAACGCCCCCACCCTGCCACAAGGCGGCAGACTTGGACCCAGCCGCTTCAACCCTCCAGTCTGTGCGGAACCACCCAAAAATGGAGTGTGACCGCTGCGACCTCAGTCCCCCAGAGCTCGAAGCCCCACCTCTGTGAGGGAATCGGCGGCCTCCTGTCCTCGGCGTCCGCAAAAGGCATTCACCTGCGGTGAACCTGGGCCTCGGGCGAGCAGGGCCAGGCCCCATGGTAGGAGCCCGGGGAGGCAATGGCAGCCTCTGCGGCCAGGCCTCGGGCTCTCCCCGGGGCTCTCTCGGGGCACGGGCACCCTCTCTCGCCTGGAGAGTGCCCACGCCGTCCCTTGAGCCCCGCGAGACACCTGCCTCCCGTGATAAGAGGCCCCCTGCCTCCGTGGAGCTTGGAACTCTGGGGCCGGGCTGCGGGTCACTGGGCTAAGTGGCTGGAAAGGCGCAGACCCCTCCGTCCCGACCGCCCAACTGCGAAGGACAGGGGGGAGGCCCCCAGGAGATGGCTTTTGTCAGAGCCGCGGCTGGCCGGTTTCGGGCCAAGACGCGGGACCCGGCAGGCTCAGGGCAGGCAGCCCCACCAGAAGCCTCCCTCGGGGCAACGGGCCCCACCCCGGACATATCAGGCCTGCTTCACAGGGTCCCTGGGGTCGTGTCCCGTGGAACTGGAAGCTCTCCCCGCGACCCAGAGGTCCGATCCTTTTCCCGTGGACCACACTTGCCAGCCCGTCTCCCACCCCGCCGGAGGCAGAGTGCCGGGGAAGAACTAGGGACCTGGGGCCGGGAAGAGGGGCCGGCCACGGTTCCGGGCCAGGCGGGGGGGGGGGGGCGGGGGGAGGGGGGGGGGCCCGGGCAGGCCGGACCCACGCCCAGGGACCGGGTCTCGCGGGGGGGTCTTGGGCCTGAGACCTGCCTGGGGGGCTAAGAGTCTTTCTCGGCTCAAACGGCCCCACCCTGCCCCGAGGCGGTAAACTTGCACCGAGACGCTTCTACTCTCTAAAGTCTGGGCTGAACTTTGCGAGAAGGGACCGTGTGCGATGCGACCTGGGTCCCACAGAGCTCGAACCCCCCCCTCCCCGTGAAGGGATCCGCGGCCTGTGGTCCTTGGTGTCCGCAAAAGGCATTCACCTGCGGAGAACCTGGGCCCAGGTGAGCGGGACCAGGCCCCGCGGCAGGAGCCTGGGGAGGCCACTGGAGCCATGGGGGCCAGGGCTGGGCATTTTCCCGGGTGCTCTCTCGGGTCCCAGGCGCCCTCTCTCGCCCGGGGAGTGCCCACGCCGTCCCTTGACCCCCGCAGGACGCCTGCATCCCGCCATAAGCGGCCCAACTCCTCCATGGAGCCGGGACACATGGGGCCGGGGTGCGAGCAACTGGCCTACGTGGCGGCAAACCCGCAGACCCCTCCGTCCCGTCCCCACCACTGCGAAGATCCCCCTGTTCTTCCATCCGTAAAGGGGTCCCCCTTTACGGATGGAAGAACAGGGGGGAGGCCCCCAGGAGATGGCTTTTGTCCGAGCCGCGGCTGGGTGGTTTCGGGCCAGGAGGCGGGGCCGCGCAGGCGCAAGCAGGCCCCACCCCAAGAGCATCCCTCCGGGCAACGTGCCCCCCCACCCCTTGAGATATCAGGCCAGGTTCACAGGGTCCCTGGGCCGGTGTCAGAGTTAAGGGAAGCCCTCACTGCCACCCAGAGGACCGCGCGTTTTCCCGTGGACCACACTTCCCAGCAGCTCTCCCACCCCCGCCGAGGCAGAGTGCCAGGGAAGAACTAGGGACCTGGGGCCGGGAAGAGGAGCCGGCCACGGCTCCGCGCCAGGTGGAGCGGGTCCGGGCGGGCGGGCGGGCGGGCGGGACCCTCGTCCACGGACCGGTTCTCCCGTGGGGAGTCTGGCCCTGTGCCCCGCCTGGGAGGCTAAGAGCCTTGCTTCGCCTGCAACGCCCCCACCCTGCCACAAGGCGGCAGACTTGGACCCAGCCGCTTCAACCCTCCAGTCTGTGCGGAACCACCCAAAAATGGAGTGTGACCGCTGCGACCTCAGTCCCCCAGAGCTCGAAGCCCCACCTCTGTGAGGGAATCGGCGGCCTCCTGTCCTCGGCGTCCGCAAAAGGCATTCACCTGCGGTGAACCTGGGCCTCGGGCGAGCAGGGCCAGGCCCCATGGTAGGAGCCCGGGGAGGCAATGGCAGCCTCTGCGGCCAGGCCTCGGGCTCTCCCCGGGGCTCTCTCGGGGCACGGGCACCCTCTCTCGCCTGGAGAGTGCCCACGCTGTCCCTTGAGCCCCGCGAGACACCTGCCTCCCGTGATAAGAGGCCCCCTGCCTCCGTGGAGCTTGGAACTCTGGGGCCGGGCTGCGGGTCACTGGGCTAAGTGGCTGGAAAGGCGCAGACCCCTCCGTCCCGACCGCCCAACTGCGAAGGACAGGGGGGAGGCCCCCAGGAGATGGCTTTTGTCAGAGCCGCGGCTGGCCGGTTTCGGGCCAAGACGCGGGACCCGGCAAGCTCAGGGCAGGCAGCCCCACCAGAAGCCTCCCTCGGGGCAACGGGCCCCACCCCGGACATATCAGGCCTGCTTCACAGGGTCCCTGGGGTCGTGTCCCGTGGAACTGGAAGCTCTCCCCGCCACCCAGAGGTCCGATCCTTTTCCCGTGGACCACACTTGCCAGCCCGTCTCCCACCCCGCCGGAGGCAGAGTGCCGGGGAAGAACTAGGGACCTGGGGCCGGGAAGAGGGGCCGGCCACGGTTCCGGGCCAGGCGGGGGGGGGGGGGGGCGGGGGGCGGGGGGGGGGCCCGGGCAGCCCGGACCCACGCCCAGGGACCGGGTCTCGCGGGGGGGTCTTGGGCCTGAGACCTGCCTGGGGGGCTAAGAGTCTTTCTCGGCTCAAACTGCCCCACCCTGCCCCGAGGCGGTAAACTTGCACCGAGACGCTTATACTCTCTAAAGTCTGGGCTGAACTTTGCGAGAAGGGACCGTGTGCGATGCGACCTGGGTCCCACAGAGCTCGAACCCCCCCCTCCCCGTGAAGGGATCCGCGGCCTGTGGTCCTTGGTGTCCGCAAAAGGCATTCACCTGCGGAGAACCTGGGCCCAGGTGAGCGGGACCAGGCCCCGCGGCAGGAGCCTGGGGAGGCCACTGGAGCCATGGGGGCCAGGGCTGGGCATTTTCCCGGGTGCTCTCTCCGGTCCCAGGCGCCCTCTCTCGCCCGGGGAGTGCCCACGCCGTCCCTTGACCCCCGCAGGACGCCTGCATCCCGCCATAAGCGGCCCAACTCCTCCATGGAGCCGGGACACATGGGGCCGGGGTGCGAGCAACTGGCCTACGTGGCGGCCAACCCGCAGACCCCTCCGTCCCGTCCCCACCACTGCGAAGATCCCCCTGTTCTTCCATCCGTAAAGGGGTCCCCCTTTACGGATGGAAGAACAGGGGGGAGGCCCCCAGGAGATGGCTTTTGTCCGAGCCGCGGCTGGGTGGTTTCGGGCCAGGAGGCGGGGCCGCGCAGGCGCAAGCAGGCCCCACCCCAAGAGCATCCCTCCGGGCAACGTGCCCCCCCACCCCTTGAGATATCAGGCCAGGTTCACAGGGTCCCTGGGCCGGTGTCAGAGTTAAGGGAAGCCCTCACTGCCACCCAGAGGACCGCGCGTTTTCCCGTGGACCACACTTCCCAGCAGCTCTCCCACCCCCGCCGAGGCAGAGTGCCAGGGAAGAACTAGGGACCTGGGGCCGGGAAGAGGAGCCGGCCACGGCTCCGCGCCAGGTGGAGCGGGTCCGGGCGGGCGGGCGGGCGGGCGGGACCCTCGTCCACGGACCGGTTCTCCCGTGGGGAGTCTGGCCCTGTGCCCCGCCTGGGAGGCTAAGAGCCTTGCTTCGCCTGCAACGCCCCCACCCTGCCACAAGGCGGCAGACTTGGACCCAGCCGCTTCAACCCTCCAGTCTGTGCGGAACCACCCAAAAATGGAGTGTGACCGCTGCGACCTCAGTCCCCCAGAGCTCGAAGCCCCACCTCTGTGAGGGAATCGGCGGCCTCCTGTCCTCGGCGTCCGCAAAAGGCATTCACCTGCGGTGAACCTGGGCCTCGGGCGAGCAGGGCCAGGCCCCATGGTAGGAGCCCGGGGAGGCAATGGCAGCCTCTGCGGCCAGGCCTCGGGCTCTCCCCGGGGCTCTCTCGGGGCACGGGCACCCTCTCTCGCCTGGAGAGTGCCCACGCCGTCCCTTGAGCCCCGCGAGACACCTGCCTCCCGTGATAAGAGGCCCCCTGCCTCCGTGGAGCTTGGAACTCTGGGGCCGGGCTGCGGGTCACTGGGCTAAGTGGCTGGAAAGGCGCAGACCCCTCCGTCCCG
This sequence comes from Desmodus rotundus, assembly GCF_022682495.2. NCBI lineage: Eukaryota > Metazoa > Chordata > Mammalia > Chiroptera > Phyllostomidae > Desmodus > Desmodus rotundus. The sequence continues at coordinate 21,864 of NW_026527522.1, forward strand.
ACCGCCCAACTGCGAAGGACAGGGGGGAGGCCCCCAGGAGATGGCTTTTGTCAGAGCCGCGGCTGGGCCGGTTTCGGGCCAAGACGCGGGACCCGGCAGGCTCAGGGCAGGCAGCCCCACCAGAAGCCTCCCTCGGGGCAACGGGCCCCACCCCGGACATATCAGGCCTGCTTCACAGGGTCCCTGGGGTCGTGTCCCGTGGAACTGGAAGCTCTCCCCGCCACCCAGAGGTCCGATCCTTTTCCCGTGGACCACACTTGCCAGCCCGTCTCCCACCCCGCCGGAGGCAGAGTGCCGGGGAAGAACTAGGGACCTGGGGCCGGGAAGAGGGGCCGGCCACGGTTCCGGGCCAGGCGGGGGGGGGGGGGGGGCGGGGGGCGGGGGGGGGGGGCCCGGGCAGGCCGGACCCACGCCCAGGGACCGGGTCTCGCGGGGGGGTCTTGGGCCTGAGACCTGCCTGGGGGGCTAAGAGTCTTTCTCGGCTCAAACTGCCCCACCCTGCCCCGAGGCGGTAAACTTGCACCGAGACGCTTCTACTCTCTAAAGTCTGGGCTGAACTTTGCGAGAAGGGACCGTGTGCGATGCGACCTGGGTCCCACAGAGCTCGAACCCCCCCCTCCCCGTGAAGGGATCCGCGGCCTGTGGTCCTTGGTGTCCGCAAAAGGCATTCACCTGCGGAGAACCTGGGCCCAGGTGAGCGGGACCAGGCCCCGCGGCAGGAGCCTGGGGAGGCCACTGGAGCCATGGGGGCCAGGGCTGGGCATTTTCCCGGGTGCTCTCTCGGGTCCCAGGCGCCCTCTCTCGCCCGGGGAGTGCCCACGCCGTCCCTTGACCCCCGCAGGACGCCTGCATCCCGCCATAAGCGGCCCAACTCCTCCATGGAGCCGGGACACATGGGGCCGGGGTGCGAGCAACTGGCCTACGTGGCGGCCAACCCGCAGACCCCTCCGTCCCGTCCCCACCACTGCGAAGATCCCCCTGTTCTTCCATCCGTAAAGGGGTCCCCCTTTACGGATGGAAGAACAGGGGGGAGGCCCCCAGGAGATGGCTTTTGTCCGAGCCGCGGCTGGGTGGTTTCGGGCCAGGAGGCGTCCGCAAAAGGCATTCACCTGCGGTGAACCTGGGCCTCGGGCGAGCAGGGCCAGGCCCCATGGTAGGAGCCCGGGGAGGCAATGGCAGCCTCTGCGGCCAGGCCTCGGGCTCTCCCCGGGGCTCTCTCGGGGCACGGGCACCCTCTCTCGCCTGGAGAGTGCCCACGCCGTCCCTTGAGCCCCGCGAGACACCTGCCTCCCGTGATAAGAGGCCCCCTGCCTCCGTGGAGCTTGGAACTCTGGGGCCGGGCTGCGGGTCACTGGGCTAAGTGGCTGGAAAGGCGCAGACCCCTCCGTCCCGACCGCCCAACTGCGAAGGACAGGGGGGAGGCCCCCAGGAGATGGCTTTTGTCAGAGCCGCGGCTGGGCCGGTTTCGGGCCAAGACGCGGGACCCGGCAGGCTCAGGGCAGGCAGCCCCACCAGAAGCCTCCCTCGGGGCAACGGGCCCCACCCCGGACATATCAGGCCTGCTTCACAGGGTCCCTGGGGTCGTGTCCCGTGGAACTGGAAGCTCTCCCCGCCACCCAGAGGTCCGATCCTTTTCCCGTGGACCACACTTGCCAGCCCGTCTCCCACCCCGCCGGAGGCAGAGTGCCGGGGAAGAACTAGGGACCTGGGGCCGGGAAGAGGGGCCGGCCACGGTTCCGGGCCAGGCGGGGGGGGGGGGGGGGGGGCGGGGGGCGGGGGGGGGGCCCGGGCAGGCCGGACCCACGCCCAGGGACCGGGTCTCGCGGGGGGGTCTTGGGCCTGAGACCTGCCTGGGGGGCTAAGAGTCTTTCTCGGCTCAAACTGCCCCACCCTGCCCCGAGGCGGTAAACTTGCACCGAGACGCTTCTACTCTCTAAAGTCTGGGCTGAACTTTGCGAGAAGGGACCGTGTGCGATGCGACCTGGGTCCCACAGAGCTCGAACCCCCCCCTCCCCGTGAAGGGATCCGCGGCCTGTGGTCCTTGGTGTCCGCAAAAGGCATTCACCTGCGGAGAACCTGGGCCCAGGTGAGCGGGACCAGGCCCCGCGGCAGGAGCCTGGGGAGGCCACTGGAGCCATGGGGGCCAGGGCTGGGCATTTTCCCGGGTGCTCTCTCGGGTCCCAGGCGCCCTCTCTCGCCCGGGGAGTGCCCACGCCGTCCCTTGACCCCCGCAGGACGCCTGCATCCCGCCATAAGCGGCCCAACTCCTCCATGGAGCCGGGACACATGGGGCCGGGGTGCGAGCAACTGGCCTACGTGGCGGCCAACCCGCAGACCCCTCCGTCCCGTCCCCACCACTGCGAAGATCCCCCTGTTCTTCCATCCGTAAAGGGGTCCCCCTTTACGGATGGAAGAACAGGGGGGAGGCCCCCAGGAGATGGCTTTTGTCCGAGCCGCGGCTGGGTGGTTTCGGGCCAGGAGGCGGGGCCGCGCAGGCGCAAGCAGGCCCCACCCCAAGAGCATCCCTCCGGGCAACGTGCCCCCCCACCCCTTGAGATATCAGGCCAGGTTCACAGGGTCCCTGGGCCGGTGTCAGAGTTAAGGGAAGCCCTCACTGCCACCCAGAGGACCGCGCGTTTTCCCGTGGACCACACTTCCCAGCAGCTCTCCCACCCCCGCCGAGGCAGAGTGCCAGGGAAGAACTAGGGACCTGGGGCCTGGAAGAGGAGCCGGCCACGGCTCCGCGCCAGGTGGAGCGGGTCCGGGCGGGCGGGCGGGCGGGCGGGACCCTCGTCCACGGACCGGTTCTCCCGTGGGGAGTCTGGCCCTGTGCCCCGCCTGGGAGGCTAAGAGCCTTGCTTCGCCTGCAACGCCCCCACCCTGCCACAAGGCGGCAGACTTGGACCCAGCCGCTTCAACCCTCCAGTCTGTGCGGAACCACCCAAAAATGGAGTGTGACCGCTGCGACCTCAGTCCCCCAGAGCTCGAAGCCCCACCTCTGTGAGGGAATCGGCGGCCTCCTGTCCTCGGCGTCCGCAAAAGGCATTCACCTGCGGTGAACCTGGGCCTCGGGCGAGCAGGGCCAGGCCCCATGGTAGGAGCCCGGGGAGGCAATGGCAGCCTCTGCGGCCAGGCCTCGGGCTCTCCCCGGGGCTCTCTCGGGGCACGGGCACCCTCTCTCGCCTGGAGAGTGCCCACGCCGTCCCTTGAGCCCCGCGAGACACCTGCCTCCCGTGATAAGAGGCCCCCTGCCTCCGTGGAGCTTGGAACTCTGGGGCCGGGCTGCGGGTCACTGGGCTAAGTGGCTGGAAAGGCGCAGACCCCTCCGTCCCGACCGCCCAACTGCGAAGGACAGGGGGGAGGCCCCCAGGAGATGGCTTTTGTCAGAGCCGCGGCTGGCCGGTTTCGGGCCAAGACGCGGGACCCGGCAGGCTCAGGGCAGGCAGCCCCACCAGAAGCCTCCCTCGGGGCAACGGGCCCCACCCCGGACATATCAGGCCTGCTTCACAGGGTCCCTGGGGTCGTGTCCCGTGGAACTGGAAGCTCTCCCCGCCACCCAGAGGTCCGATCCTTTTCCCGTGGACCACACTTGCCAGCCCGTCTCCCACCCCGCCGGAGGCAGAGTGCCGGGGAAGAACTAGGGACCTGGGGCCGGGAAGAGGGGCCGGCCACGGTTCCGGGCCAGGCGGGGGGGGGGGGGGGGGGCGGGGGGCGGGGGGGGGGGGGCCCGGGCAGGCCGGACCCACGCCCAGGGACCGGGTCTCGCGGGGGGGTCTTGGGCCTGAGACCTGCCTGGGGGGCTAAGAGTCTTTCTCGGCTCAAACTGCCCCACCCTGCCCCGAGGCGGTAAACTTGCACCGAGACGCTTCTACTCTCTAAAGTCTGGGCTGAACTTTGCGAGAAGGGACCGTGTGCGATGCGACCTGGGTCCCACAGAGCTCGAACCCCCCCCCTCCCCGTGAAGGGATCCGCGGCCTGTGGTCCTTGGTGTCCGCAAAAGGCATTCACCTGCGGAGAACCTGGGCCCAGGTGAGCGGGACCAGGCCCCGCGGCAGGAGCCTGGGGAGGCCACTGGAGCCATGGGGGCCAGGGCTGGGCATTTTCCCGGGTGCTCTCTCGGGTCCCAGGCGCCCTCTCTCGCCCGGGGAGTGCCCACGCCGTCCCTTGACCCCCGCAGGACGCCTGCATCCCGCCATAAGCGGCCCAACTCCTCCATGGAGCCGGGACACATGGGGCCGGGGTGCGAGCAACTGGCCTACGTGGCGGCAAACCCGCAGACCCCTCCGTCCCGTCCCCACCACTGCGAAGATCCCCCTGTTCTTCCATCCGTAAAGGGGTCCCCCTTTACGGATGGAAGAACAGGGGGGAGGCCCCCAGGAGATGGCTTTTGTCCGAGCCGCGGCTGGGTGGTTTCGGGCCAGGAGGCGGGGCCGCGCAGGCGCAAGCAGGCCCCACCCCAAGAGCATCCCTCCGGGCAACGTGCCCCCCCACCCCTTGAGATATCAGGCCAGGTTCACAGGGTCCCTGGGCCGGTGTCAGAGTTAAGGGAAGCCCTCACTGCCACCCAGAGGACCGCGCGTTTTCCCGTGGACCACACTTCCCAGCAGCTCTCCCACCCCCGCCGAGGCAGAGTGCCAGGGAAGAACTAGGGACCTGGGGCCGGGAAGAGGAGCCGGCCACGGCTCCGCGCCAGGTGGAGCGGGTCCGGGCGGGCGGGCGGGCGGGCGGGACCCTCGTCCACGGACCGGTTCTCCCGTGGGGAGTCTGGCCCTGTGCCCCGCCTGGGAGGCTAAGAGCCTTGCTTCGCCTGCAACGCCCCCACCCTGCCACAAGGCGGCAGACTTGGACCCAGCCGCTTCAACCCTCCAGTCTGTGCGGAACCACCCAAAAATGGAGTGTGACCGCTGCGACCTCAGTCCCCCAGAGCTCGAAGCCCCACCTCTGTGAGGGAATCGGCGGCCTCCTGTCCTCGGCGTCCGCAAAAGGCATTCACCTGCGGTGAACCTGGGCCTCGGGCGAGCAGGGCCAGGCCCCATGGTAGGAGCCCGGGGAGGCAATGGCAGCCTCTGCGGCCAGGCCTCGGGCTCTCCCCGGGGCTCTCTCGGGGCACGGGCACCCTCTCTCGCCTGGAGAGTGCCCACGCCGTCCCTTGAGCCCCGCGAGACACCTGCCTCCCGTGATAAGAGGCCCCCTGCCTCCGTGGAGCTTGGAACTCTGGGGCCGGGCTGCGGGTCACTGGGCTAAGTGGCTGGAAAGGCGCAGACCCCTCCGTCCCGACCGCCCAACTGCGAAGGACAGGGGGGAGGCCCCCAGGAGATGGCTTTTGTCAGAGCCGCGGCTGGCCGGTTTCGGGCCAAGACGCGGGACCCGGCAGGCTCAGGGCAGGCAGCCCCACCAGAAGCCTCCCTCGGGGCAACGGGACCCACCCCGGACATATCAGGCCTGCTTCACAGGGTCCCTGGGGTCGTGTCCCGTGGAACTGGAAGCTCTCCCCGCCACCCAGAGGTCCGATCCTTTTCCCGTGGACCACACTTGCCAGCCCGTCTCCCACCCCGCCGGAGGCAGAGTGCCGGGGAAGAACTAGGGACCTGGGGCCGGGAAGAGGGGCCGGCCACGGTTCCGGGCCAGGCGGGGGGGGGGGGGGGGGGCGGGGGGCGGGGGGGGGGGCCCGGGCAGGCCGGACCCACGCCCAGGGACCGGGTCTCGCGGGGGGGTCTTGGGCCTGAGACCTGCCTGGGGGGCTAAGAGTCTTTCTCGGCTCAAACTGCCCCACCCTGCCCCGAGGCGGTAAACTTGCACCGAGACGCTTCTACTCTCTAAAGTCTGGGCTGAACTTTGCGAGAAGGGACCGTGTGCGATGCGACCTGGGTCCCACAGAGCTCGAACCCCCCCCTCCCCGTGAAGGGATCCGCGGCCTGTGGTCCTTGGTGTCCGCAAAAGGCATTCACCTGCGGAGAACCTGGGCCCAGGTGAGCGGGACCAGGCCCCGCGGCAGGAGCCTGGGGAGGCCACTGGAGCCATGGGGGCCAGGGCTGGGCATTTTCCCGGGTGCTCTCTCGGGTCCCAGGCGCCCTCTCTCGCCCGGGGAGTGCCCACGCCGTCCCTTGACCCCCGCAGGACGCCTGCATCCCGCCATAAGCGGCCCAACTCCTCCATGGAGCCGGGACACATGGGGCCGGGGTGCGAGCAACTGGCCTACGTGGCGGCCAACCCGCAGACCCCTCCGTCCCGTCCCCACCACTGCGAAGATCCCCCTGTTCTTCCATCCGTAAAGGGGTCCCCCTTTACGGATGGAAGAACAGGGGGGAGGCCCCCAGGAGATGGCTTTTGTCCGAGCCGCGGCTGGGTGGTTTCGGGCCAGGAGGCGGGGCCGCGCAGGCGCAAGCAGGCCCCACCCCAAGAGCATCCCTCCGGGCAACGTGCCCCCCCACCCCTTGAGATATCAGGCCAGGTTCACAGGGTCCCTGGGCCGGTGTCAGAGTTAAGGGAAGCCCTCACTGCCACCCAGAGGACCGCGCGTTTTCCCGTGGACCACACTTCCCAGCAGCTCTCCCACCCCCGCCGAGGCAGAGTGCCAGGGAAGAACTAGGGACCTGGGGCCGGGAAGAGGAGCCGGCCACGGCTCCGCGCCAGGTGGAGCGGGTCCGGGCGGGCGGGCGGGCGGGCGGGACCCTCGTCCACGGACCGGTTCTCCCGTGGGGAGTCTGGCCCTGTGCCCCGCCTGGGAGGCTAAGAGCCTTGCTTCGCCTGCAACGCCCCCACCCTGCCACAAGGCGGCAGACTTGGACCCAGCCGCTTCAACCCTCCAGTCTGTGCGGAACCACCCAAAAATGGAGTGTGACCGCTGCGACCTCAGTCCCCCAGAGCTCGAAGCCCCACCTCTGTGAGGGAATCGGCGGCCTCCTGTCCTCGGCGTCCGCAAAAGGCATTCACCTGCGGTGAACCTGGGCCTCGGGCGAGCAGGGCCAGGCCCCATGGTAGGAGCCCGGGGAGGCAATGGCAGCCTCTGCGGCCAGGCCTCGGGCTCTCCCCGGGGCTCTCTCGGGGCACGGGCACCCTCTCTCGCCTGGAGAGTGCCCACGCCGTCCCTTGAGCCCCGCGAGACACCTGCCTCCCGTGATAAGAGGCCCCCTGCCTCCGTGGAGCTTGGAACTCTGGGGCCGGGCTGCGGGTCACTGGGCTAAGTGGCTGGAAAGGCGCAGACCCCTCCGTCCCGACCGCCCAACTGCGAAGGACAGGGGGGAGGCCCCCAGGAGATGGCTTTTGTCAGAGCCGCGGCTGGCCGGTTTCGGGCCAAGACGCGGGACCCGGCAGGCTCAGGGCAGGCAGCCCCACCAGAAGCCTCCCTCGGGGCAACGGGCCCCACCCCGGACATATCAGGCCTGCTTCACAGGGTCCCTGGGGTCGTGTCCCGTGGAACTGGAAGCTCTCCCCGCCACCCAGAGGTCCGATCCTTTTCCCGTGGACCACACTTGCCAGCCCGTCTCCCACCCCGCCGGAGGCAGAGTGCCGGGGAAGAACTAGGGACCTGGGGCCGGGAAGAGGGGCCGGCCACGGTTCCGGGCCAGGCGGGGGGGGGGGGGGGGCGGGGGGCGGGGGGGGGGGCCCGGGCAGGCCGGACCCACGCCCAGGGACCGGGTCTCGCGGGGGGGTCTTGGGCCTGAGACCTGCCTGGGGGGCTAAGAGTCTTTCTCGGCTCAAACGGCCCCACCCTGCCCCGAGGCGGTAAACTTGCACCGAGACGCTTCTACTCTCTAAAGTCTGGGCTGAACTTTGCGAGAAGGGACCGTGTGCGATGCGACCTGGGTCCCACAGAGCTCGAACCCCCCCCTCCCCGTGAAGGGATCCGCGGCCTGTGGTCCTTGGTGTCCGCAAAAGGCATTCACCTGCGGAGAACCTGGGCCCAGGTGAGCGGGACCAGGCCCCGCGGCAGGAGCCTGGGGAGGCCACTGGAGCCATGGGGGCCAGGGCTGGGCATTTTCCCGGGTGCTCTCTCGGGTCCCAGGCGCCCTCTCTCGCCCGGGGAGTGCCCACGCCGTCCCTTGACCCCCGCAGGACGCCTGCATCCCGCCATAAGCGGCCCAACTCCTCCATGGAGCCGGGACACATGGGGCCGGGGTGCGAGCAACTGGCCTACGTGGCGGCAAACCCGCAGACCCCTCCGTCCCGTCCCCACCACTGCGAAGATCCCCCTGTTCTTCCATCCGTAAAGGGGTCCCCCTTTACGGATGGAAGAACAGGGGGGAGGCCCCCAGGAGATGGCTTTTGTCCGAGCCGCGGCTGGGTGGTTTCGGGCCAGGAGGCGGGGCCGCGCAGGCGCAAGCAGGCCCCACCCCAAGAGCATCCCTCCGGGCAACGTGCCCCCCCACCCCTTGAGATATCAGGCCAGGTTCACAGGGTCCCTGGGCCGGTGTCAGAGTTAAGGGAAGCCCTCACTGCCACCCAGAGGACCGCGCGTTTTCCCGTGGACCACACTTCCCAGCAGCTCTCCCACCCCCGCCGAGGCAGAGTGCCAGGGAAGAACTAGGGACCTGGGGCCTGGAAGAGGAGCCGGCCACGGCTCCGCGCCAGGTGGAGCGGGTCCGGGCGGGCGGGCGGGCGGGCGGGACCCTCGTCCACGGACCGGTTCTCCCGTGGGGAGTCTGGCCCTGTGCCCCGCCTGGGAGGCTAAGAGCCTTGCTTCGCCTGCAACGCCCCCACCCTGCCACAAGGCGGCAGACTTGGACCCAGCCGCTTCAACCCTCCAGTCTGTGCGGAACCACCCAAAAATGGAGTGTGACCGCTGCGACCTCAGTCCCCCAGAGCTCGAAGCCCCACCTCTGTGAGGGAATCGGCGGCCTCCTGTCCTCGGCGTCCGCAAAAGGCATTCACCTGCGGTGAACCTGGGCCTCGGGCGAGCAGGGCCAGGCCCCATGGTAGGAGCCCGGGGAGGCAATGGCAGCCTCTGCGGCCAGGCCTCGGGCTCTCCCCGGGGCTCTCTCGGGGCACGGGCACCCTCTCTCGCCTGGAGAGTGCCCACGCCGTCCCTTGAGCCCCGCGAGACACCTGCCTCCCGTGATAAGAGGCCCCCTGCCTCCGTGGAGCTTGGAACTCTGGGGCCGGGCTGCGGGTCACTGGGCTAAGTGGCTGGAAAGGCGCAGACCCCTCCGTCCCGACCGCCCAACTGCGAAGGACAGGGGGGAGGCCCCCAGGAGATGGCTTTTGTCAGAGCCGCGGCTGGCCGGTTTCGGGCCAAGACGCGGGACCCGGCAGGCTCAGGGCAGGCAGCCCCACCAGAAGCCTCCCTCGGGGCAACGGGCCCCACCCCGGACTTATCAGGCCTGCTTCACAGGGTCCCTGGGGTCGTGTCCCGTGGAACTGGAAGCTCTCCCCGCCACCCAGAGGTCCGATCCTTTTCCCGTGGACCACACTTGCCAGCCCGTCTCCCACCCCGCCGGAGGCAGAGTGCCGGGGAAGAACTAGGGACCTGGGGCCGGGAAGAGGGGCCGGCCACGGTTCCGGGCCAGGCGGGGGGGGGGGGGGGCGGGGGGCGGGGGGGGGGCCCGGGCAGCCCGGACCCACGCCCAGGGACCGGGTCTCGCGGGGGGGTCTTGGGCCTGAGACCTGCCTGGGGGGCTAAGAGTCTTTCTCGGCTCAAACTGCCCCACCCTGCCCCGAGGCGGTAAACTTGCACCGAGACGCTTCTACTCTCTAAAGTCTGGGCTGAACTTTGCGAGAAGGGACCGTGTGCGATGCGACCTGGGTCCCACAGAGCTCGAACCCCCCCCTCCCCGTGAAGGGATCCGCGGCCTGTGGTCCTTGGTGTCCGCAAAAGGCATTCACCTGCGGAGAACCTGGGCCCAGGTGAGCGGGACCAGGCCCCGCGGCAGGAGCCTGGGGAGGCCACTGGAGCCATGGGGGCCAGGGCTGGGCATTTTCCCGGGTGCTCTCTCGGGTCCCAGGCGCCCTCTCTCGCCCGGGGAGTGCCCACGCCGTCCCTTGACCCCCGCAGGACGCCTGCATCCCGCCATAAGCGGCCCAACTCCTCCATGGAGCCGGGACACATGGGGCCGGGGTGCGAGCAACTGGCCTACGTGGCGGCCAACCCGCAGACCCCTCCGTCCTGTCCCCACCACTGCGAAGATCCCCCTGTTCTTCCATCCGTAAAGGGGTCCCCCTTTACGGATGGAAGAACAGGGGGGAGGCCCCCAGGAGATGGCTTTTGTCCGAGCCGCGGCTGGGTGGTTTCGGGCCAGGAGGCGGGGCCGCGCAGGCGCAAGCAGGCCCCACCCCAAGAGCATCCCTCCGGGCAACGTGCCCCCCCACCCCTTGAGATATCAGGCCAGGTTCACAGGGTCCCTGGGCCGGTGTCAGAGTTAAGGGAAGCCCTCACTGCCACCCAGAGGACCGCGCGTTTTCCCGTGGACCACACTTCCCAGCAGCTCTCCCACCCCCGCCGAGGCAGAGTGCCAGGGAAGAACTAGGGACCTGGGGCCGGGAAGAGGAGCCGGCCACGGCTCCGCGCCAGGTGGAGCGGGTCCGGGCGGGCGGGCGGGCGGGCGGGACCCTCGTCCACGGACCGGTTCTCCCGTGGGGAGTCTGGCCCTGTGCCCCGCCTGGGAGGCTAAGAGCCTTGCTTCGCCTGCAACGCCCCCACCCTGCCACAAGGCGGCAGACTTGGACCCAGCCGCTTCAACCCTCCAGTCTGTGCGGAACCACCCAAAAATGGAGTGTGACCGCTGCGACCTCAGTCCCCCAGAGCTCGAAGCCCCACCTCTGTGAGGGAATCGGCGGCCTCCTGTCCTCGGCGTCCGCAAAAGGCATTCACCTGCGGTGAACCTGGGCCTCGGGCGAGCAGGGCCAGGCCCCATGGTAGGAGCCCGGGGAGGCAATGGCAGCCTCTGCGGCCAGGCCTCGGGCTCTCCCCGGGGCTCTCTCGGGGCACGGGCACCCTCTCTCGCCTGGAGAGTGCCCACGCCGTCCCTTGAGCCCCGCGAGACACCTGCCTCCCGTGATAAGAGGCCCCCTGCCTCCGTGGAGCTTGGAACTCTGGGGCCGGGCTGCGGGTCACTGGGCTAAGTGGCTGGAAAGGCGCAGACCCCTCCGTCCCGACCGCCCAACTGCGAAGGACAGGGGGGAGGCCCCCAGGAGATGGCTTTTGTCAGAGCCGCGGCTGGCCGGTTTCGGGCCAAGACGCGGGACCCGGCAGGCTCAGGGCAGGCAGCCCCACCAGAAGCCTCCCTCGGGGCAACGGGCCCCACCCCGGACATATCAGGCCTGCTTCACAGGGTCCCTGGGGTCGTGTCCCGTGGAACTGGAAGCTCTCCCCGCCACCCAGAGGTCCGATCCTTTTCCCGTGGACCACACTTGCCAGCCCGTCTCCCACCCCGCCGGAGGCAGAGTGCCGGGGAAGAACTAGGGACCTGGGGCCGGGAAGAGGGGCCGGCCACGGTTCCGGGCCAGGCGGGGGGGGGGGGGGGGGGCGGGGGGCGGGGGGGGGGGGCCCGGGCAGGCCGGACCCACGCCCAGGGACCGGGTCTCGCGGGGGGGTCTTGGGCCTGAGACCTGCCTGGGGGGCTAAGAGTCTTTCTCGGCTCAAACGGCCCCACCCTGCCCCGAGGCGGTAAACTTGCACCGAGACGCTTCTACTCTCTAAAGTCTGGGCTGAACTTTGCGAGAAGGGACCGTGTGCGATGCGACCTGGGTCCCACAGAGCTCGAACCCCCCCCTCCCCGTGAAGGGATCCGCGGCCTGTGGTCCTTGGTGTCCGCAAAAGGCATTCACCTGCGGAGAACCTGGGCCCAGGTGAGCGGGACCAGGCCCCGCGGCAGGAGCCTGGGGAGGCCACTGGAGCCATGGGGGCCAGGGCTGGGCATTTTCCCGGGTGCTCTCTCGGGTCCCAGGCGCCCTCTCTCGCCCGGGGAGTGCCCACGCCGTCCCTTGACCCCCGCAGGACGCCTGCATCCCGCCATAAGCGGCCCAACTCCTCCATGGAGCCGGGACACATGGGGCCGGGGTGCGAGCAACTGGCCTACGTGGCGGCAAACCCGCAGACCCCTCCGTCCCGTCCCCACCACTGCGAAGATCCCCCTGTTCTTCCATCCGTAAAGGGGTCCCCCTTTACGGATGGAAGAACAGGGGGGAGGCCCCCAGGAGATGGCTTTTGTCCGAGCCGCGGCTGGGTGGTTTCGGGCCAGGAGGCGGGGCCGCGCAGGCGCAAGCAGGCCCCACCCCAAGAGCATCCCTCCGGGCAACGTGCCCCCCCACCCCTTGAGATATCAGGCCAGGTTCACAGGGTCCCTGGGCCGGTGTCAGAGTTAAGGGAAGCCCTCACTGCCACCCAGAGGACCGCGCGTTTTCCCGTGGACCACACATCCCAGCAGCTCTCCCACCCCCGCCGAGGCAGAGTGCCAGGGAAGAACTAGGGACCTGGGGCCGGGAAGAGGAGCCGGCCACGGCTCCGCGCCAGGTGGAGCGGGTCCGGGCGGGCGGGCGGGCGGGCGGGACCCTCGTCCACGGACCGGTTCTCCCGTGGGGAGTCTGGCCCTGTGCCCCGCCTGGGAGGCTAAGAGCCTTGCTTCGCCTGCAACGCCCCCACCCTGCCACAAGGCGGCAGACTTGGACCCAGCCGCTTCAACCCTCCAGTCTGTGCGGAACCACCCAAAAATGGAGTGTGACCGCTGCGACCTCAGTCCCCCAGAGCTCGAAGCCCCACCTCTGTGAGGGAATCGGCGGCCTCCTGTCCTCGGCGTCCGCAAAAGGCATTCACCTGCGGTGAACCTGGGCCTCGGGCGAGCAGGGCCAGGCCCCATGGTAGGAGCCCGGGGAGGCAATGGCAGCCTCTGCGGCCAGGCCTCGGGCTCTCCCCGGGGCTCTCTCGGGGCACGGGCACCCTCTCTCGCCTGGAGAGTGCCCACGCCGTCCCTTGAGCCCCGCGAGACACCTGCCTCCCGTGATAAGAGGCCCCCTGCCTCCGTGGAGCTTGGAACTCTGGGGCCGGGCTGCGGGTCACTGGGCAAAGTGGCTGGAAAGGCGCAGACCCCTCCGTCCCGACCGCCCAACTGCGAAGGACAGGGGGGAGGCCCCCAGGAGATGGCTTTTGTCAGAGCCGCGGCTGGCCGGTTTCGGGCCAAGACGCGGGACCCGGCAGGCTCAGGGCAGGCAGCCCCACCAGAAGCCTCCCTCGGGGCAACGGGCCCCACCCCGGACATATCAGGCCTGCTTCACAGGGTCCCTGGGGTCGTGTCCCGTGGAACTGGAAGCTCTCCCCGCCACCCAGAGGTCCGATCCTTTTCCCGTGGACCACACTTGCCAGCCCGTCTCCCACCCCGCCGGAGGCAGAGTGCCGGGGAAGAACTAGGGACCTGGGGCCGGGAAGAGGGGCCGGCCACGGTTCCGGGCCAGGCGGGGGGGGGGGGGGGGGCGGGGGGCGGGGGGGGGGGGGCCCGGGCAGGCCGGACCCACGCCCAGGGACCGGGTCTCGCGGGGGGGTCTTGGGCCTGAGACCTGCCTGGGGGGCTAAGAGTCTTTCTCGGCTCAAACTGCCCCACCCTGCCCCGAGGCGGTAAACTTGCACCGAGACGCTTCTACTCTCTAAAGTCTGGGCTGAACTTTGCGAGAAGGGACCGTGTGCGATGCGACCTGGGTCCCACAGAGCTCGAACCCCCCCCTCCCCGTGAAGGGATCCGCGGCCTGTGGTCCTTGGTGTCCGCAAAAGGCATTCACCTGCGGAGAACCTGGGCCCAGGTGAGCGGGACCAGGCCCCGCGGCAGGAGCCTGGGGAGGCCACTGGAGCCATGGGGGCCAGGGCTGGGCATTTTCCCGGGTGCTCTCTCGGGTCCCAGGCGCCCTCTCTCGCCCGGGGAGTGCCCACGCCGTCCCTTGACCCCCGCAGGACGCCTGCATCCCGCCATAAGCGGCCCAACTCCTCCATGGAGCCGGGACACATGGGGCCGGGGTGCGAGCAACTGGCCTACGTGGCGGCCAACCCGCAGACCCCTCCGTCCCGTCCCCACCACTGCGAAGATCCCCCTGTTCTTCCATCCGTAAAGGGGTCCCCCTTTACGGATGGAAGAACAGGGGGGAGGCCCCCAGGAGATGGCTTTTGTCCGAGCCGCGGCTGGGTGGTTTCGGGCCAGGAGGCGGGGCCGCGCAGGCGCAAGCAGGCCCCACCCCAAGAGCATCCCTCCGGGCAACGTGCCCCCCCACCCCTTGAGATATCAGGCCAGGTTCACAGGGTCCCTGGGCCGGTGTCAGAGTTAAGGGAAGCCCTCACTGCCACCCAGAGGACCGCGCGTTTTCCCGTGGACCACACTTCCCAGCAGCTCTCCCACCCCCGCCGAGGCAGAGTGCCAGGGAAGAACTAGGGACCTGGGGCCGGGAAGAGGAGCCGGCCACGGCTCCGCGCCAGGTGGAGCGGGTCCGGGCGGGCGGGCGGGCGGGCGGGACCCTCGTCCACGGACCGGTTCTCCCGTGGGGAGTCTGGCCCTGTGCCCCGCCTGGGAGGCTAAGAGCCTTGCTTCGCCTGCAACGCCCCCACCCTGCCACAAGGCGGCAGACTTGGACCCAGCCGCTTCAACCCTCCAGTCTGTGCGGAACCACCCAAAAATGGAGTGTGACCGCTGCGACCTCAGTCCCCCAGAGCTCGAAGCCCCACCTCTGTGAGGGAATCGGCGGCCTCCTGTCCTCGGCGTCCGCAAAAGGCATTCACCTGCGGTGAACCTGGGCCTCGGGCGAGCAGGGCCAGGCCCCATGGTAGGAGCCCGGGGAGGCAATGGCAGCCTCTGCGGCCAGGCCTCGGGCTCTCCCCGGGGCTCTCTCGGGGCACGGGCACCCTCTCTCGCCTGGAGAGTGCCCACGCCGTCCCTTGAGCCCCGCGAGACACCTGCCTCCCGTGATAAGAGGCCCCCTGCCTCCGTGGAGCTTGGAACTCTGGGGCCGGGCTGCGGGTCACTGGGCTAAGTGGCTGGAAAGGCGCAGACCCCTCCGTCCCGACCGCCCAACTGCGAAGGACAGGGGGGAGGCCCCCAGGAGATGGCTTTTGTCAGAGCCGCGGCTGGCCGGTTTCGGGCCAAGACGCGGGACCCGGCAGGCTCAGGGCAGGCAGCCCCACCAGAAGCCTCCCTCGGGGCAACGGGCCCCACCCCGGACATATCAGGCCTGCTTCACAGGGTCCCTGGGGTCGTGTCCCGTGGAACTGGAAGCTCTCCCCGCCACCCAGAGGTCCGATCCTTTTCCCGTGGACCACACTTGCCAGCCCGTCTCCCACCCCGCCGGAGGCAGAGTGCCGGGGAAGAACTAGGGACCTGGGGCCGGGAAGAGGGGCCGGCCACGGTTCCGGGCCAGGCGGGGGGGGGGGGGGGGGGCGGGGGGCGGGGGGGGGGGCCCGGGCAGGCCGGACCCACGCCCAGGGACCGGGTCTCGCGGGGGGGTCTTGGGCCTGAGACCTGCCTGGGGGGCTAAGAGTCTTTCTCGGCTCAAACTGCCCCACCCTGCCCCGAGGCGGTAAACTTGCACCGAGACGCTTCTACTCTCTAAAGTCTGGGCTGAACTTTGCGAGAAGGGACCGTGTGCGATGCGACCTGGGTCCCACAGAGCTCGAACCCCCCCCTCCCCGTGAAGGGATCCGCGGCCTGTGGTCCTTGGTGTCCGCAAAAGGCATTCACCTGCGGAGAACCTGGGCCCAGGTGAGCGGGACCAGGCCCCGCGGCAGGAGCCTGGGGAGGCCACTGGAGCCATGGGGGCCAGGGCTGGGCATTTTCCCGGGTGCTCTCTCGGGTCCCAGGCGCCCTCTCTCGCCCGGGGAGTGCCCACGCCGTCCCTTGACCCCCGCAGGACGCCTGCATCCCGCCATAAGCGGCCCAACTCCTCCATGGAGCCGGGACACATGGGGCCGGGGTGCGAGCAACTGGCCTACGTGGCGGCCAACCCGCAGACCCCTCCGTCCCGTCCCCACCACTGCGAAGATCCCCCTGTTCTTCCATCCGTAAAGGGGTCCCCCTTTACGGATGGAAGAACAGGGGGGAGGCCCCCAGGAGATGGCTTTTGTCCGAGCCGCGGCTGGGTGGTTTCGGGCCAGGAGGCGGGGCCGCGCAGGCGCAAGCAGGCCCCACCCCAAGAGCATCCCTCCGGGCAACGTGCCCCCCCACCCCTTGAGATATCAGGCCAGGTTCACAGGGTCCCTGGGCCGGTGTCAGAGTTAAGGGAAGCCCTCACTGCCACCCAGAGGACCGCGCGTTTTCCCGTGGACCACACTTCCCAGCAGCTCTCCCACCCCCGCCGAGGCAGAGTGCCAGGGAAGAACTAGGGACCTGGGGCCGGGAAGAGGAGCCGGCCACGGCTCCGCGCCAGGTGGAGCGGGTCCGGGCGGGCGGGCGGGCGGGCGGGACCCTCGTCCACGGACCGGTTCTCCCGTGGGGAGTCTGGCCCTGTGCCCCGCCTGGGAGGCTAAGAGCCTTGCTTCGCCTGCAACGCCCCCACCCTGCACCAAGGCGGCAGACTTGGACCCAGCCGCTTCAACCCTCCAGTCTGTGCGGAACCACCCAAAAATGGAGTGTGACCGCTGCGACCTCAGTCCCCCAGAGCTCGAAGCCCCACCTCTGTGAGGGAATCGGCGGCCTCCTGTCCTCGGCGTCCGCAAAAGGCATTCACCTGCGGTGAACCTGGGCCTCGGGCGAGCAGGGCCAGGCCCCATGGTAGGAGCCCGGGGAGGCAATGGCAGCCTCTGCGGCCAGGCCTCGGGCTCTCCCCGGGGCTCTCTCGGGGCACGGGCACCCTCTCTCGCCTGGAGAGTGCCCACGCCGTCCCTTGAGCCCCGCGAGACACCTGCCTCCCGTGATAAGAGGCCCCCTGCCTCCGTGGAGCTTGGAACTCTGGGGCCGGGCTGCGGGTCACTGGGCAAAGTGGCTGGAAAGGCGCAGACCCCTCCGTCCCGACCGCCCAACTGCGAAGGACAGGGGGGAGGCCCCCAGGAGATGGCTTTTGTCAGAGCCGCGGCTGGCCGGTTTCGGGCCAAGACGCGGGACCCGGCAGGCTCAGGGCAGGCAGCCCCACCAGAAGCCTCCCTCGGGGCAACGGGCCCCACCCCGGACATATCAGGCCTGCTTCACAGGGTCCCTGGGGTCGTGTCCCGTGGAACTGGAAGCTCTCCCCGCCACCCAGAGGTCCGATCCTTTTCCCGTGGACCACACTTGCCAGCCCGTCTCCCACCCCGCCGGAGGCAGAGTGCCGGGGAAGAACTAGGGACCTGGGGCCGGGAAGAGGGGCCGGCCACGGTTCCGGGCCAGGCGGGGGGGGGGGGGGGGGCGGGGGGCGGGGGGGGGGGCCCGGGCAGCCCGGACCCACGCCCAGGGACCGGGTCTCGCGGGGGGGTCTTGGGCCTGAGACCTGCCTGGGGGGCTAAGAGTCTTTCTCGGCTCAAACTGCCCCACCCTGCCCCGAGGCGGTAAACTTGCACCGAGACGCTTCTACTCTCTAAAGTCTGGGCTGAACTTTGCGAGAAGGGACCGTGTGCGATGCGACCTGGGTCCCACAGAGCTCGAACCCCCCCCTCCCCGTGAAGGGATCCGCGGCCTGTGGTCCTTGGTGTCCGCAAAAGGCATTCACCTGCGGAGAACCTGGGCCCAGGTGAGCGGGACCAGGCCCCGCGGCAGGAGCCTGGGGAGGCCACTGGAGCCATGGGGGCCAGGGCTGGGCATTTTCCCGGGTGCTCTCTCGGGTCCCAGGCGCCCTCTCTCGCCCGGGGAGTGCCCACGCCGTCCCTTGACCCCCGAAGGACGCCTGCATCCCGCCATAAGCGGCCCAACTCCTCCATGGAGCCGGGACACATGGGGCCGGGGTGCGAGCAACTGGCCTACGTGGCGGCCAACCCGCAGACCCCTCCGTCCCGTCCCCACCACTGCGAAGATCCCCCTGTTCTTCCATCCGTAAAGGGGTCCCCCTTTACGGATGGAAGAACAGGGGGGAGGCCCCCAGGAGATGGCTTTTGTCCGAGCCGCGGCTGGGTGGTTTCGGGCCAGGAGGCGGGGCCGCGCAGGCGCAAGCAGGCCCCACCCCAAGAGCATCCCTCCGGGCAACGTGCCCCCCCACCCCTTGAGATATCAGGCCAGGTTCACAGGGTCCCTGGGCCGGTGTCAGAGTTAAGGGAAGCCCTCACTGCCACCCAGAGGACCGCGCGTTTTCCCGTGGACCACACTTCCCAGCAGCTCTCCCACCCCCGCCGAGGCAGAGTGCCAGGGAAGAACTAGGGACCTGGGGCCGGGAAGAGGAGCCGGCCACGGCTCCGCGCCAGGTGGAGCGGGTCCGGGCGGGCGGGCGGGCGGGCGGGACCCTCGTCCACGGACCGGTTCTCCCGTGGGGAGTCTGGCCCTGTGCCCCGCCTGGGAGGCTAAGAGCCTTGCTTCGCCTGCAACGCCCCCACCCTGCCACAAGGCGGCAGACTTGGACCCAGCCGCTTCAACCCTCCAGTCTGTGCGGAACCACCCAAAAATGGAGTGTGACCGCTGCGACCTCAGTCCCCCAGAGCTCGAAGCCCCACCTCTGTGAGGGAATCGGCGGCCTCCTGTCCTCGGCGTCCGCAAAAGGCATTCACCTGCGGTGAACCTGGGCCTCGGGCGAGCAGGGCCAGGCCCCATGGTAGGAGCCCGGGGAGGCAATGGCAGCCTCTGCGGCCAGGCCTCGGGCTCTCCCCGGGGCTCTCTCGGGGCACGGGCACCCTCTCTCGCCTGGAGAGTGCCCACGCCGTCCCTTGAGCCCCGCGAGACACCTGCCTCCCGTGATAAGAGGCCCCCTGCCTCCGTGGAGCTTGGAACTCTGGGGCCGGGCTGCGGGTCACTGGGCTAAGTGGCTGGAAAGGCGCAGACCCCTCCGTCCCGACCGCCCAACTGCGAAGGACAGGGGGGAGGCCCCCAGGAGATGGCTTTTGTCAGAGCCGCGGCTGGCCGGTTTCGGGCCAAGACGCGGGACCCGGCAGGCTCAGGGCAGGCAGCCCCACCAGAAGCCTCCCTCGGGGCAACGGGCCCCACCCCGGACATATCAGGCCTGCTTCACAGGGTCCCTGGGGTCGTGTCCCGTGGAACTGGAAGCTCTCCCCGCCACCCAGAGGTCCGATCCTTTTCCCGTGGACCACACTTGCCAGCCCGTCTCCCACCCCGCCGGAGGCAGAGTGCCGGGGAAGAACTAGGGACCTGGGGCCGGGAAGAGGGGCCGGCCACGGTTCCGGGCCAGGCGGGGGGGGGGGGGGGGGGGGGCGGGGGGCGGGGGGGGGGGGCCCGGGCAGGCCGGACCCACGCCCAGGGACCGGGTCTCGCGGGGGGGTCTTGGGCCTGAGACCTGCCTGGGGGGCTAAGAGTCTTTCTCGGCTCAAACTGCCCCACCCTGCCCCGAGGCGGTAAACTTGCACCGAGACGCTTCTACTCTCTAAAGTCTGGGCTGAACTTTGCGAGAAGGGACCGTGTGCGATGCGACCTGGGTCCCACAGAGCTCGAACCCCCCCCTCCCCGTGAAGGGATCCGCGGCCTGTGGTCCTTGGTGTCCGCAAAAGGCATTCACCTGCGGAGAACCTGGGCCCAGGTGAGCGGGACCAGGCCCCGCGGCAGGAGCCTGGGGAGGCCACTGGAGCCATGGGGGCCAGGGCTGGGCATTTTCCCGGGTGCTCTCTCGGGTCCCAGGCGCCCTCTCTCGCCCGGGGAGTGCCCACGCCGTCCCTTGACCCCCGCAGGACGCCTGCATCCCGCCATAAGCGGCCCAACTCCTCCATGGAGCCGGGACACATGGGGCCGGGGTGCGAGCAACTGGCCTACGTGGCGGCCAACCCGCAGACCCCTCCGTCCCGTCCCCACCACTGCGAAGATCCCCCTGTTCTTCCATCCGTAAAGGGGTCCCCCTTTACGGATGGAAGAACAGGGGGGAGGCCCCCAGGAGATGGCTTTTGTCCGAGCCGCGGCTGGGTGGTTTCGGGCCAGGAGGCGGGGCCGCGCAGGCGCAAGCAGGCCCCACCCCAAGAGCATCCCTCCGGGCAACGTGCCCCCCCACCCCTTGAGATATCAGGCCAGGTTCACAGGGTCCCTGGGCCGGTGTCAGAGTTAAGGGAAGCCCTCACTGCCACCCAGAGGACCGCGCGTTTTCCCGTGGACCACACTTCCCAGCAGCTCTCCCACCCCCGCCGAGGCAGAGTGCCAGGGAAGAACTAGGGACCTGGGGCCGGGAAGAGGAGCCGGCCACGGCTCCGCGCCAGGTGGAGCGGGTCCGGGCGGGCGGGCGGGCGGGCGGGACCCTCGTCCACGGACCGGTTCTCCCGTGGGGAGTCTGGCCCTGTGCCCCGCCTGGGAGGCTAAGAGCCTTGCTTCGCCTGCAACGCCCCCACCCTGCCACAAGGCGGCAGACTTGGACCCAGCCGCTTCAACCCTCCAGTCTGTGCGGAACCACCCAAAAATGGAGTGTGACCGCTGCGACCTCAGTCCCCCAGAGCTCGAAGCCCCACCTCTGTGAGGGAATCGGCGGCCTCCTGTCCTCGGCGTCCGCAAAAGGCATTCACCTGCGGTGAACCTGGGCCTCGGGCGAGCAGGGCCAGGCCCCATGGTAGGAGCCCGGGGAGGCAATGGCAGCCTCTGCGGCCAGGCCTCGGGCTCTCCCCGGGGCTCTCTCGGGGCACGGGCACCCTCTCTCGCCTGGAGAGTGCCCACGCCGTCCCTTGAGCCCCGCGAGACACCTGCCTCCCGTGATAAGAGGCCCCCTGCCTCCGTGGAGCTTGGAACTCTGGGGCCGGGCTGCGGGTCACTGGGCTAAGTGGCTGGAAAGGCGCAGACCCCTCCGTCCCGACCGCCCAACTGCGAAGGACAGGGGGGAGGCCCCCAGGAGATGGCTTTTGTCAGAGCCGCGGCTGGCCGGTTTCGGGCCAAGACGCGGGACCCGGCAGGCTCAGGGCAGGCAGCCCCACCAGAAGCCTCCCTCGGGGCAACGGGCCCCACCCCGGACATATCAGGCCTGCTTCACAGGGTCCCTGGGGTCGTGTCCCGTGGAACTGGAAGCTCTCCCCGCCACCCAGAGGTCCGATCCTTTTCCCGTGGACCACACTTGCCAGCCCGTCTCCCACCCCGCCGGAGGCAGAGTGCCGGGGAAGAACTAGGGACCTGGGGCCGGGAAGAGGGGCCGGCCACGGTTCCGGGCCAGGCGGGGGGGGGGGGGGGGGGCGGGGGGCGGGGGGGGGGGCCCGGGCAGGCCGGACCCACGCCCAGGGACCGGGTCTCGCGGGGGGGTCTTGGGCCTGAGACCTGCCTGGGGGGCTAAGAGTCTTTCTCGGCTCAAACGGCCCCACCCTGCCCCGAGGCGGTAAACTTGCACCGAGACGCTTCTACTCTCTAAAGTCTGGGCTGAACTTTGCGAGAAGGGACCGTGTGCGATGCGACCTGGGTCCCACAGAGCTCGAACCCCCCCCTCCCCGTGAAGGGATCCGCGGCCTGTGGTCCTTGGTGTCCGCAAAAGGCATTCACCTGCGGAGAACCTGGGCCCAGGTGAGCGGGACCAGGCCCCGCGGCAGGAGCCTGGGGAGGCCAGTGGAGCCATGGGGGCCAGGGCTGGGCATTTTCCCGGGTGCTCTCTCCGGTCCCAGGCGCCCTCTCTCGCCCGGGGAGTGCCCACGCCGTCCCTTGACCCCCGCAGGACGCCTGCATCCCGCCATAAGCGGCCCAACTCCTCCATGGAGCCGGGACACATGGGGCCGGGGTGCGAGCAACTGGCCTACGTGGCGGCAAACCCGCAGACCCCTCCGTCCCGTCCCCACCACTGCGAAGATCCCCCTGTTCTTCCATCCGTAAAGGGGTCCCCCTTTACGGATGGAAGAACAGGGGGGAGGCCCCCAGGAGATGGCTTTTGTCCGAGCCGCGGCTGGGTGGTTTCGGGCCAGGAGGCGGGGCCGCGCAGGCGCAAGCAGGCCCCACCCCAAGAGCATCCCTCCGGGCAACGTGCCCCCCCACCCCTTGAGATATCAGGCCAGGTTCACAGGGTCCCTGGGCCGGTGTCAGAGTTAAGGGAAGCCCTCACTGCCACCCAGAGGACCGCGCGTTTTCCCGTGGACCACACTTCCCAGCAGCTCTCCCACCCCCGCCGAGGCAGAGTGCCAGGGAAGAACTAGGGACCTGGGGCCGGGAAGAGGAGCCGGCCACGGCTCCGCGCCAGGTGGAGCGGGTCCGGGCGGGCGGGCGGGCGGGCGGGACCCTCGTCCACGGACCGGTTCTCCCGTGGGGAGTCTGGCCCTGTGCCCCGCCTGGGAGGCTAAGAGCCTTGCTTCGCCTGCAACGCCCCCACCCTGCCACAAGGCGGCAGACTTGGACCCAGCCGCTTCAACCCTCCAGTCTGTGCGGAACCACCCAAAAATGGAGTGTGACCGCTGCGACCTCAGTCCCCCAGAGCTCGAAGCCCCACCTCTGTGAGGGAATCGGCGGCCTCCTGTCCTCGGCGTCCGCAAAAGGCATTCACCTGCGGTGAACCTGGGCCTCGGGCGAGCAGGGCCAGGCCCCATGGTAGGAGCCCGGGGAGGCAATGGCAGCCTCTGCGGCCAGGCCTCGGGCTCTCCCCGGGGCTCTCTCGGGGCACGGGCACCCTCTCTCGCCTGGAGAGTGCCCACGCCGTCCCTTGAGCCCCGCGAGACACCTGCCTCCCGTGATAAGAGGCCCCCTGCCTCCGTGGAGCTTGGAACTCTGGGGCCGGGCTGCGGGTCACTGGGCTAAGTGGCTGGAAAGGCGCAGACCCCTCCGTCCCGACCGCCCAACTGCGAAGGACAGGGGGGAGGCCCCCAGGAGATGGCTTTTGTCAGAGCCGCGGCTGGCCGGTTTCGGGCCAAGACGCGGGACCCGGCAGGCTCAGGGCAGGCAGCCCCACCAGAAGCCTCCCTCGGGGCAACGGGCCCCACCCCGGACATATCAGGCCTGCTTCACAGGGTCCCTGGGGTCGTGTCCCGTGGAACTGGAAGCTCTCCCCGCCACCCAGAGGTCCGATCCTTTTCCCGTGGACCACACTTGCCAGCCCGTCTCCCACCCCGCCGGAGGCAGAGTGCCGGGGAAGAACTAGGGACCTGGGGCCGGGAAGAGGGGCCGGCCACGGTTCCGGGCCAGGCGGGGGGGGGGGGGGGGGGCGGGGGGCGGGGGGGGGGGCCCGGGCAGGCCGGACCCACGCCCAGGGACCGGGTCTCGCGGGGGGGTCTTGGGCCTGAGACCTGCCTGGGGGGCTAAGAGTCTTTCTCGGCTCAAACTGCCCCACCCTGCCCCGAGGCGGTAAACTTGCACCGAGACGCTTCTACTCTCTAAAGTCTGGGCTGAACTTTGCGAGAAGGGACCGTGTGCGATGCGACCTGGGTCCCACAGAGCTCGAACCCCCCCCTCCCCGTGAAGGGATCCGCGGCCTGTGGTCCTTGGTGTCCGCAAAAGGCATTCACCTGCGGAGAACCTGGGCCCAGGTGAGCGGGACCAGGCCCCGCGGCAGGAGCCTGGGGAGGCCACTGGAGCCATGGGGGCCAGGGCTGGGCATTTTCCCGGGTGCTCTCTCGGGTCCCAGGCGCCCTCTCTCGCCCGGGGAGTGCCCACGCCGTCCCTTGACCCCCGCAGGACGCCTGCATCCCGCCATAAGCGGCCCAACTCCTCCATGGAGCCGGGACACATGGGGCCGGGGTGCGAGCAACTGGCCTACGTGGCGGCCAACCCGCAGACCCCTCCGTCCCGTCCCCACCACTGCGAAGATCCCCCTGTTCTTCCATCCGTAAAGGGGTCCCCCTTTACGGATGGAAGAACAGGGGGGAGGCCCCCAGGAGATGGCTTTTGTCCGAGCCGCGGCTGGGTGGTTTCGGGCCAGGAGGCGGGGCCGCGCAGGCGCAAGCAGGCCCCACCCCAAGAGCATCCCTCCGGGCAACGTGCCCCCCCACCCCTTGAGATATCAGGCCAGGTTCACAGGGTCCCTGGGCCGGTGTCAGAGTTAAGGGAAGCCCTCACTGCCACCCAGAGGACCGCGCGTTTTCCCGTGGACCACACTTCCCAGCAGCTCTCCCACCCCCGCCGAGGCAGAGTGCCAGGGAAGAACTAGGGACCTGGGGCCGGGAAGAGGAGCCGGCCACGGCTCCGCGCCAGGTGGAGCGGGTCCGGGCGGGCGGGCGGGCGGGCGGGACCCTCGTCCACGGACCGGTTCTCCCGTGGGGAGTCTGGCCCTGTGCCCCGCCTGGGAGGCTAAGAGCCTTGCTTCGCCTGCAACGCCCCCACCCTGCCACAAGGCGGCAGACTTGGACCCAGCCGCTTCAACCCTCCAGTCTGTGCGGAACCACCCAAAAATGGAGTGTGACCGCTGCGACCTCAGTCCCCCAGAGCTCGAAGCCCCACCTCTGTGAGGGAATCGGCGGCCTCCTGTCCTCGGCGTCCGCAAAAGGCATTCACCTGCGGTGAACCTGGGCCTCGGGCGAGCAGGGCCAGGCCCCATGGTAGGAGCCCGGGGAGGCAATGGCAGCCTCTGCGGCCAGGCCTCGGGCTCTCCCCGGGGCTCTCTCGGGGCACGGGCACCCTCTCTCGCCTGGAGAGTGCCCACGCCGTCCCTTGAGCCCCGCGAGACACCTGCCTCCCGTGATAAGAGGCCCCCTGCCTCCGTGGAGCTTGGAACTCTGGGGCCGGGCTGCGGGTCACTGGGCTAAGTGGCTGGAAAGGCGCAGACCCCTCCGTCCCGACCGCCCAACTGCGAAGGACAGGGGGGAGGCCCCCAGGAGATGGCTTTTGTCAGAGCCGCGGCTGGCCGGTTTCGGGCCAAGACGCGGGACCCGGCAGGCTCAGGGCAGGCAGCCCCACCAGAAGCCTCCCTCGGGGCAACGGGCCCCACCCCGGACATATCAGGCCTGCTTCACAGGGTCCCTGGGGTCGTGTCCCGTGGAACTGGAAGCTCTCCCCGCCACCCAGAGGTCCGATCCTTTTCCCGTGGACCACACTTGCCAGCCCGTCTCCCACCCCGCCGGAGGCAGAGTGCCAGGGAAGAACTAGGGACCTGGGGCCGGGAAGAGGGGCCGGCCACGGTTCCGGGCCAGGCGGGGGGGGGGGGGGGGGGGGGGCGGGGGGCGGGGGGGGGGGGCCCGGGCAGGCCGGACCCACGCCCAGGGACCGGGTCTCGCGGGGGGGTCTTGGGCCTGAGACCTGCCTGGGGGGCTAAGAGTCTTTCTCGGCTCAAACGGCCCCACCCTGCCCCGAGGCGGTAAACTTGCACCGAGACGCTTCTACTCTCTAAAGTCTGGGCTGAACTTTGCGAGAAGGGACCGTGTGCGATGCGACCTGGGTCCCACAGAGCTCGAACCCCCCCCTCCCCGTGAAGGGATCCGCGGCCTGTGGTCCTTGGTGTCCGCAAAAGGCATTCACCTGCGGAGAACCTGGGCCCAGGTGAGCGGGACCAGGCCCCGCGGCAGGAGCCTGGGGAGGCCACTGGAGCCATGGGGGCCAGGGCTGGGCATTTTCCCGGGTGCTCTCTCGGGTCCCAGGCGCCCTCTCTCGCCCGGGGAGTGCCCACGCCGTCCCTTGACCCCCGCAGGACGCCTGCATCCCGCCATAAGCGGCCCAACTCCTCCATGGAGCCGGGACACATGGGGCCGGGGTGCGAGCAACTGGCCTACGTGGCGGCCAACCCGCAGACCCCTCCGTCCCGTCCCCACCACTGCGAAGATCCCCCTGTTCTTCCATCCGTAAAGGGGTCCCCCTTTACGGATGGAAGAACAGGGGGGAGGCCCCCAGGAGATGGCTTTTGTCCGAGCCGCGGCTGGGTGGTTTCGGGCCAGGAGGCGGGGCCGCGCAGGCGCAAGCAGGCCCCACCCCAAGAGCATCCCTCCGGGCAACGTGCCCCCCCACCCCTTGAGATATCAGGCCAGGTTCACAGGGTCCCTGGGCCGGTGTCAGAGTTAAGGGAAGCCCTCACTGCCACCCAGAGGACCGCGCGTTTTCCCGTGGACCACACTTCCCAGCAGCTCTCCCACCCCCGCCGAGGCAGAGTGCCAGGGAAGAACTAGGGACCTGGGGCCGGGAAGAGGAGCCGGCCACGGCTCCGCGCCAGGTGGAGCGGGTCCGGGCGGGCGGGCGGGCGGGCGGGACCCTCGTCCACGGACCGGTTCTCCCGTGGGGAGTCTGGCCCTGTGCCCCGCCTGGGAGGCTAAGAGCCTTGCTTCGCCTGCAACGCCCCCACCCTGCCACAAGGCGGCAGACTTGGACCCAGCCGCTTCAACCCTCCAGTCTGTGCGGAACCACCCAAAAATGGAGTGTGACCGCTGCGACCTCAGTCCCCCAGAGCTCGAAGCCCCACCTCTGTGAGGGAATCGGCGGCCTCCTGTCCTCGGCGTCCGCAAAAGGCATTCACCTGCGGTGAACCTGGGCCTCGGGCGAGCAGGGCCAGGCCCCATGGTAGGAGCCCGGGGAGGCAATGGCAGTCTCTGCGGCCAGGCCTCGGGCTCTCCCCGGGGCTCTCTCGGGGCACGGGCACCCTCTCTCGCCTGGAGAGTGCCCACGCCGTCCCTTGAGCCCCGCGAGACACCTGCCTCCCGTGATAAGAGGCCCCCTGCCTCCGTGGAGCTTGGAACTCTGGGGCCGGGCTGCGGGTCACTGGGCTAAGTGGCTGGAAAGGCGCAGACCCCTCCGTCCCGACCGCCCAACTGCGAAGGACAGGGGGGAGGCCCCCAGGAGATGGCTTTTGTCAGAGCCGCGGCTGGCCGGTTTCGGGCCAAGACGCGGGACCCGGCAGGCTCAGGGCAGGCAGCCCCACCAGAAGCCTCCCTCGGGGCAACGGGCCCCACCCCGGACATATCAGGCCTGCTTCACAGGGTCCCTGGGGTCGTGTCCCGTGGAACTGGAAGCTCTCCCCGCCACCCAGAGGTCCGATCCTTTTCCCGTGGACCACACTTGCCAGCCCGTCTCCCACCCCGCCGGAGGCAGAGTGCCGGGGAAGAACTAGGGACCTGGGGCCGGGAAGAGGGGCCGGCCACGGTTCCGGGCCAGGCGGGGGGGGGGGGGGGGGGGCGGGGGGCGGGGGGGGGGGCCCGGGCAGGCCGGACCCACGCCCAGGGACCGGGTCTCGCGGGGGGGTCTTGGGCCTGAGACCTGCCTGGGGGGCTAAGAGTCTTTCTCGGCTCAAACTGCCCCACCCTGCCCCGAGGCGGTAAACTTGCACCGAGACGCTTCTACTCTCTAAAGTCTGGGCTGAACTTTGCGAGAAGGGACCGTGTGCGATGCGACCTGGGTCCCACAGAGCTCGAACCCCCCCCTCCCCGTGAAGGGATCCGCGGCCTGTGGTCCTTGGTGTCCGCAAAAGGCATTCACCTGCGGAGAACCTGGGCCCAGGTGAGCGGGACCAGGCCCCGCGGCAGGAGCCTGGGGAGGCCACTGGAGCCATGGGGGCCAGGGCTGGGCATTTTCCCGGGTGCTCTCTCGGGTCCCAGGCGCCCTCTCTCGCCCGGGGAGTGCCCACGCCATCCCTTGACCCCCGCAGGACGCCTGCATCCCGCCATAAGCGGCCCAACTCCTCCATGGAGCCGGGACACATGGGGCCGGGGTGCGAGCAACTGGCCTACGTGGCGGCCAACCCGCAGACCCCTCCGTCCCGTCCCCACCACTGCGAAGATCCCCCTGTTCTTCCATCCGTAAAGGGGTCCCCCTTTACGGATGGAAGAACAGGGGGGAGGCCCCCAGGAGATGGCTTTTGTCCGAGCCGCGGCTGGGTGGTTTCGGGCCAGGAGGCGGGGCCGCGCAGGCGCAAGCAGGCCCCACCCCAAGAGCATCCCTCCGGGCAACGTGCCCCCCCACCCCTTGAGATATCAGGCCAGGTTCACAGGGTCCCTGGGCCGGTGTCAGAGTTAAGGGAAGCCCTCACTGCCACCCAGAGGACCGCGCGTTTTCCCGTGGACCACACTTCCCAGCAGCTCTCCCACCCCCGCCGAGGCAGAGTGCCAGGGAAGAACTAGGGACCTGGGGCCGGGAAGAGGAGCCGGCCACGGCTCCGCGCCAGGTGGAGCGGGTCCGGGCGGGCGGGCGGGCGGGCGGGACCCTCGTCCACGGACCGGTTCTCCCGTGGGGAGTCTGGCCCTGTGCCCCGCCTGGGAGGCTAAGAGCCTTGCTTCGCCTGCAACGCCCCCACCCTGCCACAAGGCGGCAGACTTGGACCCAGCCGCTTCAACCCTCCAGTCTGTGCGGAACCACCCAAAAATGGAGTGTGACCGCTGCGACCTCAGTCCCCCAGAGCTCGAAGCCCCACCTCTGTGAGGGAATCGGCGGCCTCCTGTCCTCGGCGTCCGCAAAAGGCATTCACCTGCGGTGAACCTGGGCCTCGGGCGAGCAGGGCCAGGCCCCATGGTAGGAGCCCGGGGAGGCAATGGCAGCCTCTGCGGCCAGGCCTCGGGCTCTCCCCGGGGCTCTCTCGGGGCACGGGCACCCTCTCTCGCCTGGAGAGTGCCCACGCCGTCCCTTGAGCCCCGCGAGACACCTGCCTCCCGTGATAAGAGGCCCCCTGCCTCCGTGGAGCTTGGAACTCTGGGGCCGGGCTGCGGGTCACTGGGCTAAGTGGCTGGAAAGGCGCAGACCCCTCCGTCCCGACCGCCCAACTGCGAAGGACAGGGGGGAGGCCCCCAGGAGATGGCTTTTGTCAGAGCCGCGGCTGGCCGGTTTCGGGCCAAGACGCGGGACCCGGCAGGCTCAGGGCAGGCAGCCCCACCAGAAGCCTCCCTCGGGGCAACGGGCCCCACCCCGGACATATCAGGCCTGCTTCACAGGGTCCCTGGGGTCGTGTCCCGTGGAACTGGAAGCTCTCCCCGCCACCCAGAGGTCCGATCCTTTTCCCGTGGACCACACTTGCCAGCCCGTCTCCCACCCCGCCGGAGGCAGAGTGCCGGGGAAGAACTAGGGACCTGGGGCCGGGAAGAGGGGCCGGCCACGGTTCCGGGCCAGGCGGGGGGGGGGGGGGGGGGGGGCGGGGGGCGGGGGGGGGGGGCCCGGGCAGGCCGGACCCACGCCCAGGGACCGGGTCTCGCGGGGGGGTCTTGGGCCTGAGACCTGCCTGGGGGGCTAAGAGTCTTTCTCGGCTCAAACTGCCCCACCCTGCCCCGAGGCGGTAAACTTGCACCGAGACGCTTCTACTCTCTAAAGTCTGGGCTGAACTTTGCGAGAAGGGACCGTGTGCGATGCGACCTGGGTCCCACAGAGCTCGAACCCCCCCCTCCCCGTGAAGGGATCCGCGGCCTGTGGTCCTTGGTGTCCGCAAAAGGCATTCACCTGCGGAGAACCTGGGCCCAGGTGAGCGGGACCAGGCCCCGCGGCAGGAGCCTGGGGAGGCCACTGGAGCCATGGGGGCCAGGGCTGGGCATTTTCCCGGGTGCTCTCTCGGGTCCCAGGCGCCCTCTCTCGCCCGGGGAGTGCCCACGCCGTCCCTTGACCCCCGCAGGACGCCTGCATCCCGCCATAAGCGGCCCAACTCCTCCATGGAGCCGGGACACATGGGGCCGGGGTGCGAGCAACTGGCCTACGTGGCGGCCAACCCGCAGACCCCTCCGTCCCGTCCCCACCACTGCGAAGATCCCCCTGTTCTTCCATCCGTAAAGGGGTCCCCCTTTACGGATGGAAGAACAGGGGGGAGGCCCCCAGGAGATGGCTTTTGTCCGAGCCGCGGCTGGGTGGTTTCGGGCCAGGAGGCGGGGCCGCGCAGGCGCAAGCAGGCCCCACCCCAAGAGCATCCCTCCGGGCAACGTGCCCCCCCACCCCTTGAGATATCAGGCCAGGTTCACAGGGTCCCTGGGCCGGTGTCAGAGTTAAGGGAAGCCCTCACTGCCACCCAGAGGACCGCGCGTTTTCCCGTGGACCACACTTCCCAGCAGCTCTCCCACCCCCGCCGAGGCAGAGTGCCAGGGAAGAACTAGGGACCTGGGGCCGGGAAGAGGAGCCGGCCACGGCTCCGCGCCAGGTGGAGCGGGTCCGGGCGGGCGGGCGGGCGGGCGGGACCCTCGTCCACGGACCGGTTCTCCCGTGGGGAGTCTGGCCCTGTGCCCCGCCTGGGAGGCTAAGAGCCTTGCTTCGCCTGCAACGCCCCCACCCTGCCACAAGGCGGCAGACTTGGACCCAGCCGCTTCAACCCTCCAGTCTGTGCGGAACCACCCAAAAATGGAGTGTGACCGCTGCGACCTCAGTCCCCCAGAGCTCGAAGCCCCACCTCTGTGAGGGAATCGGCGGCCTCCTGTCCTCGGCGTCCGCAAAAGGCATTCACCTGCGGTGAACCTGGGCCTCGGGCGAGCAGGGCCAGGCCCCATGGTAGGAGCCCGGGGAGGCAATGGCAGCCTCTGCGGCCAGGCCTCGGGCTCTCCCCGGGGCTCTCTCGGGGCACGGGCACCCTCTCTCGCCTGGAGAGTGCCCACGCCGTCCCTTGAGCCCCGCGAGACACCTGCCTCCCGTGATAAGAGGCCCCCTGCCTCCGTGGAGCTTGGAACTCTGGGGCCGGGCTGCGGGTCACTGGGCTAAGTGGCTGGAAAGGCGCAGACCCCTCCGTCCCGACCGCCCAACTGCGAAGGACAGGGGGGAGGCCCCCAGGAGATGGCTTTTGTCAGAGCCGCGGCTGGCCGGTTTCGGGCCAAGACGCGGGACCCGGCAGGCTCAGGGCAGGCAGCCCCACCAGAAGCCTCCCTCGGGGCAACGGGCCCCACCCCGGACATATCAGGCCTGCTTCACAGGGTCCCTGGGGTCGTGTCCCGTGGAACTGGAAGCTCTCCCCGCCACCCAGAGGTCCGATCCTTTTCCCGTGGACCACACTTGCCAGCCCGTCTCCCACCCCGCCGGAGGCAGAGTGCCAGGGAAGAACTAGGGACCTGGGGCCGGGAAGAGGGGCCGGCCACGGTTCCGGGCCAGGCGGGGGGGGGGGGGGGGGGGGGGGCGGGGGGCGGGGGGGGGGGGGCCCGGGCAGGCCGGACCCACGCCCAGGGACCGGGTCTCGCGGGGGGGTCTTGGGCCTGAGACCTGCCTGGGGGGCTAAGAGTCTTTCTCGGCTCAAACGGCCCCACCCTGCCCCGAGGCGGTAAACTTGCACCGAGACGCTTCTACTCTCTAAAGTCTGGGCTGAACTTTGCGAGAAGGGACCGTGTGCGATGCGACCTGGGTCCCACAGAGCTCGAACCCCCCCCTCCCCGTGAAGGGATCCGCGGCCTGTGGTCCTTGGTGTCCGCAAAAGGCATTCACCTGCGGAGAACCTGGGCCCAGGTGAGCGGGACCAGGCCCCGCGGCAGGAGCCTGGGGAGGCCACTGGAGCCATGGGGGCCAGGGCTGGGCATTTTCCCGGGTGCTCTCTCGGGTCCCAGGCGCCCTCTCTCGCCCGGGGAGTGCCCACGCCGTCCCTTGACCCCCGCAGGACGCCTGCATCCCGCCATAAGCGGCCCAACTCCTCCATGGAGCCGGGACACATGGGGCCGGGGTGCGAGCAACTGGCCTACGTGGCGGCCAACCCGCAGACCCCTCCGTCCCGTCCCCACCACTGCGAAGATCCCCCTGTTCTTCCATCCGTAAAGGGGTCCCCCTTTACGGATGGAAGAACAGGGGGGAGGCCCCCAGGAGATGGCTTTTGTCCGAGCCGCGGCTGGGTGGTTTCGGGCCAGGAGGCGGGGCCGCGCAGGCGCAAGCAGGCCCCACCCCAAGAGCATCCCTCCGGGCAACGTGCCCCCCCACCCCTTGAGATATCAGGCCAGGTTCACAGGGTCCCTGGGCCGGTGTCAGAGTTAAGGGAAGCCCTCACTGCCACCCAGAGGACCGCGCGTTTTCCCGTGGACCACACTTCCCAGCAGCTCTCCCACCCCCGCCGAGGCAGAGTGCCAGGGAAGAACTAGGGACCTGGGGCCGGGAAGAGGAGCCGGCCACGGCTCCGCGCCAGGTGGAGCGGGTCCGGGCGGGCGGGCGGGCGGGCGGGACCCTCGTCCACGGACCGGTTCTCCCGTGGGGAGTCTGGCCCTGTGCCCCGCCTGGGAGGCTAAGAGCCTTGCTTCGCCTGCAACGCCCCCACCCTGCCACAAGGCGGCAGACTTGGACCCAGCCGCTTCAACCCTCCAGTCTGTGCGGAACCACCCAAAAATGGAGTGTGACCGCTGCGACCTCAGTCCCCCAGAGCTCGAAGCCCCACCTCTGTGAGGGAATCGGCGGCCTCCTGTCCTCGGCGTCCGCAAAAGGCATTCACCTGCGGTGAACCTGGGCCTCGGGCGAGCAGGGCCAGGCCCCATGGTAGGAGCCCGGGGAGGCAATGGCAGCCTCTGCGGCCAGGCCTCGGGCTCTCCCCGGGGCTCTCTCGGGGCACGGGCACCCTCTCTCGCCTGGAGAGTGCCCACGCCGTCCCTTGAGCCCCGCGAGACACCTGCCTCCCGTGATAAGAGGCCCCCTGCCTCCGTGGAGCTTGGAACTCTGGGGCCGGGCTGCGGGTCACTGGGCTAAGTGGCTGGAAAGGCGCAGACCCCTCCGTCCCGACCGCCCAACTGCGAAGGACAGGGGGGAGGCCCCCAGGAGATGGCTTTTGTCAGAGCCGCGGCTGGCCGGTTTCGGGCCAAGACGCGGGACCCGGCAGGCTCAGGGCAGGCAGCCCCACCAGAAGCCTCCCTCGGGGCAACGGGCCCCACCCCGGACATATCAGGCCTGCTTCACAGGGTCCCTGGGGTCGTGTCCCGTGGAACTGGAAGCTCTCCCCGCCACCCAGAGGTCCGATCCTTTTCCCGTGGACCACACTTGCCAGCCCGTCTCCCACCCCGCCGGAGGCAGAGTGCCGGGGAAGAACTAGGGACCTGGGGCCGGGAAGAGGGGCCGGCCACGGTTCCGGGCCAGGCGGGGGGGGGGGGGGGGGGCGGGGGGCGGGGGGGGGGGGCCCGGGCAGGCCGGACCCACGCCCAGGGACCGGGTCTCGCGGGGGGGTCTTGGGCCTGAGACCTGCCTGGGGGGCTAAGAGTCTTTCTCGGCTCAAACTGCCCCACCCTGCCCCGAGGCGGTAAACTTGCACCGAGACGCTTCTACTCTCTAAAGTCTGGGCTGAACTTTGCGAGAAGGGACCGTGTGCGATGCGACCTGGGTCCCACAGAGCTCGAACCCCCCCCTCCCCGTGAAGGGATCCGCGGCCTGTGGTCCTTGGTGTCCGCAAAAGGCATTCACCTGCGGAGAACCTGGGCCCAGGTGAGCGGGACCAGGCCCCGCGGCAGGAGCCTGGGGAGGCCACTGGAGCCATGGGGGCCAGGGCTGGGCATTTTCCCGGGTGCTCTCTCGGGTCCCAGGCGCCCTCTCTCGCCCGGGGAGTGCCCACGCCATCCCTTGACCCCCGCAGGACGCCTGCATCCCGCCATAAGCGGCCCAACTCCTCCATGGAGCCGGGACACATGGGGCCGGGGTGCGAGCAACTGGCCTACGTGGCGGCCAACCCGCAGACCCCTCCGTCCCGTCCCCACCACTGCGAAGATCCCCCTGTTCTTCCATCCGTAAAGGGGTCCCCCTTTACGGATGGAAGAACAGGGGGGAGGCCCCCAGGAGATGGCTTTTGTCCGAGCCGCGGCTGGGTGGTTTCGGGCCAGGAGGCGGGGCCGCGCAGGCGCAAGCAGGCCCCACCCCAAGAGCATCCCTCCGGGCAACGTGCCCCCCCACCCCTTGAGATATCAGGCCAGGTTCACAGGGTCCCTGGGCCGGTGTCAGAGTTAAGGGAAGCCCTCACTGCCACCCAGAGGACCGCGCGTTTTCCCGTGGACCACACTTCCCAGCAGCTCTCCCACCCCCGCCGAGGCAGAGTGCCAGGGAAGAACTAGGGACCTGGGGCCGGGAAGAGGAGCCGGCCACGGCTCCGCGCCAGGTGGAGCGGGTCCGGGCGGGCGGGCGGGCGGGCGGGACCCTCGTCCACGGACCGGTTCTCCCGTGGGGAGTCTGGCCCTGTGCCCCGCCTGGGAGGCTAAGAGCCTTGCTTCGCCTGCAACGCCCCCACCCTGCCACAAGGCGGCAGACTTGGACCCAGCCGCTTCAACCCTCCAGTCTGTGCGGAACCACCCAAAAATGGAGTGTGACCGCTGCGACCTCAGTCCCCCAGAGCTCGAAGCCCCACCTCTGTGAGGGAATCGGCGGCCTCCTGTCCTCGGCGTCCGCAAAAGGCATTCACCTGCGGTGAACCTGGGCCTCGGGCGAGCAGGGCCAGGCCCCATGGTAGGAGCCCGGGGAGGCAATGGCAGCCTCTGCGGCCAGGCCTCGGGCTCTCCCCGGGGCTCTCTCGGGGCACGGGCACCCTCTCTCGCCTGGAGAGTGCCCACGCCGTCCCTTGAGCCCCGCGAGACACCTGCCTCCCGTGATAAGAGGCCCCCTGCCTCCGTGGAGCTTGGAACTCTGGGGCCGGGCTGCGGGTCACTGGGCTAAGTGGCTGGAAAGGCGCAGACCCCTCCGTCCCGACCGCCCAACTGCGAAGGACAGGGGGGAGGCCCCCAGGAGATGGCTTTTGTCAGAGCCGCGGCTGGCCGGTTTCGGGCCAAGACGCGGGACCCGGCAGGCTCAGGGCAGGCAGCCCCACCAGAAGCCTCCCTCGGGGCAACGGGCCCCACCCCGGACATATCAGGCCTGCTTCACAGGGTCCCTGGGGTCGTGTCCCGTGGAACTGGAAGCTCTCCCCGCCACCCAGAGGTCCGATCCTTTTCCCGTGGACCACACTTGCCAGCCCGTCTCCCACCCCGCCGGAGGCAGAGTGCCGGGGAAGAACTAGGGACCTGGGGCCGGGAAGAGGGGCCGGCCACGGTTCCGGGCCAGGCGGGGGGGGGGGGGGGGGGCGGGGGGCGGGGGGGGGGGGCCCGGGCAGGCCGGACCCACGCCCAGGGACCGGGTCTCGCGGGGGGGTCTTGGGCCTGAGACCTGCCTGGGGGGCTAAGAGTCTTTCTCGGCTCAAACTGCCCCACCCTGCCCCGAGGCGGTAAACTTGCACCGAGACGCTTCTACTCTCTAAAGTCTGGGCTGAACTTTGCGAGAAGGGACCGTGTGCGATGCGACCTGGGTCCCACAGAGCTCGAACCCCCCCCTCCCCGTGAAGGGATCCGCGGCCTGTGGTCCTTGGTGTCCGCAAAAGGCATTCACCTGCGGAGAACCTGGGCCCAGGTGAGCGGGACCAGGCCCCGCGGCAGGAGCCTGGGGAGGCCACTGGAGCCATGGGGGCCAGGGCTGGGCATTTTCCCGGGTGCTCTCTCGGGTCCCAGGCGCCCTCTCTCGCCCGGGGAGTGCCCACGCCGTCCCTTGACCCCCGCAGGACGCCTGCATCCCGCCATAAGCGGCCCAACTCCTCCATGGAGCCGGGACACATGGGGCCGGGGTGCGAGCAACTGGCCTACGTGGCGGCCAACCCGCAGACCCCTCCGTCCCGTCCCCACCACTGCGAAGATCCCCCTGTTCTTCCATCCGTAAAGGGGTCCCCCTTTACGGATGGAAGAACAGGGGGGAGGCCCCCAGGAGATGGCTTTTGTCCGAGCCGCGGCTGGGTGGTTTCGGGCCAGGAGGCGTCCGCAAAAGGCATTCACCTGCGGTGAACCTGGGCCTCGGGCGAGCAGGGCCAGGCCCCATGGTAGGAGCCCGGGGAGGCAATGGCAGCCTCTGCGGCCAGGCCTCGGGCTCTCCCCGGGGCTCTCTCGGGGCACGGGCACCCTCTCTCGCCTGGAGAGTGCCCACGCCGTCCCTTGAGCCCCGCGAGACACCTGCCTCCCGTGATAAGAGGCCCCCTGCCTCCGTGGAGCTTGGAACTCTGGGGCCGGGCTGCGGGTCACTGGGCTAAG
The DNA here is from genome assembly GCF_022682495.2 of Desmodus rotundus. Classification (NCBI taxonomy): domain Eukaryota; kingdom Metazoa; phylum Chordata; class Mammalia; order Chiroptera; family Phyllostomidae; genus Desmodus; species Desmodus rotundus. The sequence continues at coordinate 57,619 of NW_026527522.1, forward strand.
TGGCTGGAAAGGCGCAGACCCCTCCGTCCCGACCGCCCAACTGCGAAGGACAGGGGGGAGGCCCCCAGGAGATGGCTTTTGTCAGAGCCGCGGCTGGGCCGGTTTCGGGCCAAGACGCGGGACCCGGCAGGCTCAGGGCAGGCAGCCCCACCAGAAGCCTCCCTCGGGGCAACGGGCCCCACCCCGGACATATCAGGCCTGCTTCACAGGGTCCCTGGGGTCGTGTCCCGTGGAACTGGAAGCTCTCCCCGCCACCCAGAGGTCCGATCCTTTTCCCGTGGACCACACTTGCCAGCCCGTCTCCCACCCCGCCGGAGGCAGAGTGCCGGGGAAGAACTAGGGACCTGGGGCCGGGAAGAGGGGCCGGCCACGGTTCCGGGCCAGGCGGGGGGGGGGGGGGGGGGGCGGGGGGCGGGGGGGGGGGCCCGGGCAGGCCGGACCCACGCCCAGGGACCGGGTCTCGCGGGGGGGTCTTGGGCCTGAGACCTGCCTGGGGGGCTAAGAGTCTTTCTCGGCTCAAACTGCCCCACCCTGCCCCGAGGCGGTAAACTTGCACCGAGACGCTTCTACTCTCTAAAGTCTGGGCTGAACTTTGCGAGAAGGGACCGTGTGCGATGCGACCTGGGTCCCACAGAGCTCGAACCCCCCCCTCCCCGTGAAGGGATCCGCGGCCTGTGGTCCTTGGTGTCCGCAAAAGGCATTCACCTGCGGAGAACCTGGGCCCAGGTGAGCGGGACCAGGCCCCGCGGCAGGAGCCTGGGGAGGCCACTGGAGCCATGGGGGCCAGGGCTGGGCATTTTCCCGGGTGCTCTCTCGGGTCCCAGGCGCCCTCTCTCGCCCGGGGAGTGCCCACGCCGTCCCTTGACCCCCGCAGGACGCCTGCATCCCGCCATAAGCGGCCCAACTCCTCCATGGAGCCGGGACACATGGGGCCGGGGTGCGAGCAACTGGCCTACGTGGCGGCCAACCCGCAGACCCCTCCGTCCCGTCCCCACCACTGCGAAGATCCCCCTGTTCTTCCATCCGTAAAGGGGTCCCCCTTTACGGATGGAAGAACAGGGGGGAGGCCCCCAGGAGATGGCTTTTGTCCGAGCCGCGGCTGGGTGGTTTCGGGCCAGGAGGCGGGGCCGCGCAGGCGCAAGCAGGCCCCACCCCAAGAGCATCCCTCCGGGCAACGTGCCCCCCCACCCCTTGAGATATCAGGCCAGGTTCACAGGGTCCCTGGGCCGGTGTCAGAGTTAAGGGAAGCCCTCACTGCCACCCAGAGGACCGCGCGTTTTCCCGTGGACCACACTTCCCAGCAGCTCTCCCACCCCCGCCGAGGCAGAGTGCCAGGGAAGAACTAGGGACCTGGGGCCTGGAAGAGGAGCCGGCCACGGCTCCGCGCCAGGTGGAGCGGGTCCGGGCGGGCGGGCGGGCGGGCGGGACCCTCGTCCACGGACCGGTTCTCCCGTGGGGAGTCTGGCCCTGTGCCCCGCCTGGGAGGCTAAGAGCCTTGCTTCGCCTGCAACGCCCCCACCCTGCCACAAGGCGGCAGACTTGGACCCAGCCGCTTCAACCCTCCAGTCTGTGCGGAACCACCCAAAAATGGAGTGTGACCGCTGCGACCTCAGTCCCCCAGAGCTCGAAGCCCCACCTCTGTGAGGGAATCGGCGGCCTCCTGTCCTCGGCGTCCGCAAAAGGCATTCACCTGCGGTGAACCTGGGCCTCGGGCGAGCAGGGCCAGGCCCCATGGTAGGAGCCCGGGGAGGCAATGGCAGCCTCTGCGGCCAGGCCTCGGGCTCTCCCCGGGGCTCTCTCGGGGCACGGGCACCCTCTCTCGCCTGGAGAGTGCCCACGCCGTCCCTTGAGCCCCGCGAGACACCTGCCTCCCGTGATAAGAGGCCCCCTGCCTCCGTGGAGCTTGGAACTCTGGGGCCGGGCTGCGGGTCACTGGGCTAAGTGGCTGGAAAGGCGCAGACCCCTCCGTCCCGACCGCCCAACTGCGAAGGACAGGGGGGAGGCCCCCAGGAGATGGCTTTTGTCAGAGCCGCGGCTGGCCGGTTTCGGGCCAAGACGCGGGACCCGGCAGGCTCAGGGCAGGCAGCCCCACCAGAAGCCTCCCTCGGGGCAACGGGCCCCACCCCGGACATATCAGGCCTGCTTCACAGGGTCCCTGGGGTCGTGTCCCGTGGAACTGGAAGCTCTCCCCGCCACCCAGAGGTCCGATCCTTTTCCCGTGGACCACACTTGCCAGCCCGTCTCCCACCCCGCCGGAGGCAGAGTGCCGGGGAAGAACTAGGGACCTGGGGCCGGGAAGAGGGGCCGGCCACGGTTCCGGGCCAGGCGGGGGGGGGGGGGGGGGGCGGGGGGCGGGGGGGGGGGGGCCCGGGCAGGCCGGACCCACGCCCAGGGACCGGGTCTCGCGGGGGGGTCTTGGGCCTGAGACCTGCCTGGGGGGCTAAGAGTCTTTCTCGGCTCAAACTGCCCCACCCTGCCCCGAGGCGGTAAACTTGCACCGAGACGCTTCTACTCTCTAAAGTCTGGGCTGAACTTTGCGAGAAGGGACCGTGTGCGATGCGACCTGGGTCCCACAGAGCTCGAACCCCCCCCCTCCCCGTGAAGGGATCCGCGGCCTGTGGTCCTTGGTGTCCGCAAAAGGCATTCACCTGCGGAGAACCTGGGCCCAGGTGAGCGGGACCAGGCCCCGCGGCAGGAGCCTGGGGAGGCCACTGGAGCCATGGGGGCCAGGGCTGGGCATTTTCCCGGGTGCTCTCTCGGGTCCCAGGCGCCCTCTCTCGCCCGGGGAGTGCCCACGCCGTCCCTTGACCCCCGCAGGACGCCTGCATCCCGCCATAAGCGGCCCAACTCCTCCATGGAGCCGGGACACATGGGGCCGGGGTGCGAGCAACTGGCCTACGTGGCGGCAAACCCGCAGACCCCTCCGTCCCGTCCCCACCACTGCGAAGATCCCCCTGTTCTTCCATCCGTAAAGGGGTCCCCCTTTACGGATGGAAGAACAGGGGGGAGGCCCCCAGGAGATGGCTTTTGTCCGAGCCGCGGCTGGGTGGTTTCGGGCCAGGAGGCGGGGCCGCGCAGGCGCAAGCAGGCCCCACCCCAAGAGCATCCCTCCGGGCAACGTGCCCCCCCACCCCTTGAGATATCAGGCCAGGTTCACAGGGTCCCTGGGCCGGTGTCAGAGTTAAGGGAAGCCCTCACTGCCACCCAGAGGACCGCGCGTTTTCCCGTGGACCACACTTCCCAGCAGCTCTCCCACCCCCGCCGAGGCAGAGTGCCAGGGAAGAACTAGGGACCTGGGGCCGGGAAGAGGAGCCGGCCACGGCTCCGCGCCAGGTGGAGCGGGTCCGGGCGGGCGGGCGGGCGGGCGGGACCCTCGTCCACGGACCGGTTCTCCCGTGGGGAGTCTGGCCCTGTGCCCCGCCTGGGAGGCTAAGAGCCTTGCTTCGCCTGCAACGCCCCCACCCTGCCACAAGGCGGCAGACTTGGACCCAGCCGCTTCAACCCTCCAGTCTGTGCGGAACCACCCAAAAATGGAGTGTGACCGCTGCGACCTCAGTCCCCCAGAGCTCGAAGCCCCACCTCTGTGAGGGAATCGGCGGCCTCCTGTCCTCGGCGTCCGCAAAAGGCATTCACCTGCGGTGAACCTGGGCCTCGGGCGAGCAGGGCCAGGCCCCATGGTAGGAGCCCGGGGAGGCAATGGCAGCCTCTGCGGCCAGGCCTCGGGCTCTCCCCGGGGCTCTCTCGGGGCACGGGCACCCTCTCTCGCCTGGAGAGTGCCCACGCCGTCCCTTGAGCCCCGCGAGACACCTGCCTCCCGTGATAAGAGGCCCCCTGCCTCCGTGGAGCTTGGAACTCTGGGGCCGGGCTGCGGGTCACTGGGCTAAGTGGCTGGAAAGGCGCAGACCCCTCCGTCCCGACCGCCCAACTGCGAAGGACAGGGGGGAGGCCCCCAGGAGATGGCTTTTGTCAGAGCCGCGGCTGGCCGGTTTCGGGCCAAGACGCGGGACCCGGCAGGCTCAGGGCAGGCAGCCCCACCAGAAGCCTCCCTCGGGGCAACGGGACCCACCCCGGACATATCAGGCCTGCTTCACAGGGTCCCTGGGGTCGTGTCCCGTGGAACTGGAAGCTCTCCCCGCCACCCAGAGGTCCGATCCTTTTCCCGTGGACCACACTTGCCAGCCCGTCTCCCACCCCGCCGGAGGCAGAGTGCCGGGGAAGAACTAGGGACCTGGGGCCGGGAAGAGGGGCCGGCCACGGTTCCGGGCCAGGCGGGGGGGGGGGGGGGGGGCGGGGGGCGGGGGGGGGGGCCCGGGCAGGCCGGACCCACGCCCAGGGACCGGGTCTCGCGGGGGGGTCTTGGGCCTGAGACCTGCCTGGGGGGCTAAGAGTCTTTCTCGGCTCAAACTGCCCCACCCTGCCCCGAGGCGGTAAACTTGCACCGAGACGCTTCTACTCTCTAAAGTCTGGGCTGAACTTTGCGAGAAGGGACCGTGTGCGATGCGACCTGGGTCCCACAGAGCTCGAACCCCCCCCTCCCCGTGAAGGGATCCGCGGCCTGTGGTCCTTGGTGTCCGCAAAAGGCATTCACCTGCGGAGAACCTGGGCCCAGGTGAGCGGGACCAGGCCCCGCGGCAGGAGCCTGGGGAGGCCACTGGAGCCATGGGGGCCAGGGCTGGGCATTTTCCCGGGTGCTCTCTCGGGTCCCAGGCGCCCTCTCTCGCCCGGGGAGTGCCCACGCCGTCCCTTGACCCCCGCAGGACGCCTGCATCCCGCCATAAGCGGCCCAACTCCTCCATGGAGCCGGGACACATGGGGCCGGGGTGCGAGCAACTGGCCTACGTGGCGGCCAACCCGCAGACCCCTCCGTCCCGTCCCCACCACTGCGAAGATCCCCCTGTTCTTCCATCCGTAAAGGGGTCCCCCTTTACGGATGGAAGAACAGGGGGGAGGCCCCCAGGAGATGGCTTTTGTCCGAGCCGCGGCTGGGTGGTTTCGGGCCAGGAGGCGGGGCCGCGCAGGCGCAAGCAGGCCCCACCCCAAGAGCATCCCTCCGGGCAACGTGCCCCCCCACCCCTTGAGATATCAGGCCAGGTTCACAGGGTCCCTGGGCCGGTGTCAGAGTTAAGGGAAGCCCTCACTGCCACCCAGAGGACCGCGCGTTTTCCCGTGGACCACACTTCCCAGCAGCTCTCCCACCCCCGCCGAGGCAGAGTGCCAGGGAAGAACTAGGGACCTGGGGCCGGGAAGAGGAGCCGGCCACGGCTCCGCGCCAGGTGGAGCGGGTCCGGGCGGGCGGGCGGGCGGGCGGGACCCTCGTCCACGGACCGGTTCTCCCGTGGGGAGTCTGGCCCTGTGCCCCGCCTGGGAGGCTAAGAGCCTTGCTTCGCCTGCAACGCCCCCACCCTGCCACAAGGCGGCAGACTTGGACCCAGCCGCTTCAACCCTCCAGTCTGTGCGGAACCACCCAAAAATGGAGTGTGACCGCTGCGACCTCAGTCCCCCAGAGCTCGAAGCCCCACCTCTGTGAGGGAATCGGCGGCCTCCTGTCCTCGGCGTCCGCAAAAGGCATTCACCTGCGGTGAACCTGGGCCTCGGGCGAGCAGGGCCAGGCCCCATGGTAGGAGCCCGGGGAGGCAATGGCAGCCTCTGCGGCCAGGCCTCGGGCTCTCCCCGGGGCTCTCTCGGGGCACGGGCACCCTCTCTCGCCTGGAGAGTGCCCACGCCGTCCCTTGAGCCCCGCGAGACACCTGCCTCCCGTGATAAGAGGCCCCCTGCCTCCGTGGAGCTTGGAACTCTGGGGCCGGGCTGCGGGTCACTGGGCTAAGTGGCTGGAAAGGCGCAGACCCCTCCGTCCCGACCGCCCAACTGCGAAGGACAGGGGGGAGGCCCCCAGGAGATGGCTTTTGTCAGAGCCGCGGCTGGCCGGTTTCGGGCCAAGACGCGGGACCCGGCAGGCTCAGGGCAGGCAGCCCCACCAGAAGCCTCCCTCGGGGCAACGGGCCCCACCCCGGACATATCAGGCCTGCTTCACAGGGTCCCTGGGGTCGTGTCCCGTGGAACTGGAAGCTCTCCCCGCCACCCAGAGGTCCGATCCTTTTCCCGTGGACCACACTTGCCAGCCCGTCTCCCACCCCGCCGGAGGCAGAGTGCCGGGGAAGAACTAGGGACCTGGGGCCGGGAAGAGGGGCCGGCCACGGTTCCGGGCCAGGCGGGGGGGGGGGGGGGGCGGGGGGCGGGGGGGGGGGCCCGGGCAGGCCGGACCCACGCCCAGGGACCGGGTCTCGCGGGGGGGTCTTGGGCCTGAGACCTGCCTGGGGGGCTAAGAGTCTTTCTCGGCTCAAACGGCCCCACCCTGCCCCGAGGCGGTAAACTTGCACCGAGACGCTTCTACTCTCTAAAGTCTGGGCTGAACTTTGCGAGAAGGGACCGTGTGCGATGCGACCTGGGTCCCACAGAGCTCGAACCCCCCCCTCCCCGTGAAGGGATCCGCGGCCTGTGGTCCTTGGTGTCCGCAAAAGGCATTCACCTGCGGAGAACCTGGGCCCAGGTGAGCGGGACCAGGCCCCGCGGCAGGAGCCTGGGGAGGCCACTGGAGCCATGGGGGCCAGGGCTGGGCATTTTCCCGGGTGCTCTCTCGGGTCCCAGGCGCCCTCTCTCGCCCGGGGAGTGCCCACGCCGTCCCTTGACCCCCGCAGGACGCCTGCATCCCGCCATAAGCGGCCCAACTCCTCCATGGAGCCGGGACACATGGGGCCGGGGTGCGAGCAACTGGCCTACGTGGCGGCAAACCCGCAGACCCCTCCGTCCCGTCCCCACCACTGCGAAGATCCCCCTGTTCTTCCATCCGTAAAGGGGTCCCCCTTTACGGATGGAAGAACAGGGGGGAGGCCCCCAGGAGATGGCTTTTGTCCGAGCCGCGGCTGGGTGGTTTCGGGCCAGGAGGCGGGGCCGCGCAGGCGCAAGCAGGCCCCACCCCAAGAGCATCCCTCCGGGCAACGTGCCCCCCCACCCCTTGAGATATCAGGCCAGGTTCACAGGGTCCCTGGGCCGGTGTCAGAGTTAAGGGAAGCCCTCACTGCCACCCAGAGGACCGCGCGTTTTCCCGTGGACCACACTTCCCAGCAGCTCTCCCACCCCCGCCGAGGCAGAGTGCCAGGGAAGAACTAGGGACCTGGGGCCTGGAAGAGGAGCCGGCCACGGCTCCGCGCCAGGTGGAGCGGGTCCGGGCGGGCGGGCGGGCGGGCGGGACCCTCGTCCACGGACCGGTTCTCCCGTGGGGAGTCTGGCCCTGTGCCCCGCCTGGGAGGCTAAGAGCCTTGCTTCGCCTGCAACGCCCCCACCCTGCCACAAGGCGGCAGACTTGGACCCAGCCGCTTCAACCCTCCAGTCTGTGCGGAACCACCCAAAAATGGAGTGTGACCGCTGCGACCTCAGTCCCCCAGAGCTCGAAGCCCCACCTCTGTGAGGGAATCGGCGGCCTCCTGTCCTCGGCGTCCGCAAAAGGCATTCACCTGCGGTGAACCTGGGCCTCGGGCGAGCAGGGCCAGGCCCCATGGTAGGAGCCCGGGGAGGCAATGGCAGCCTCTGCGGCCAGGCCTCGGGCTCTCCCCGGGGCTCTCTCGGGGCACGGGCACCCTCTCTCGCCTGGAGAGTGCCCACGCCGTCCCTTGAGCCCCGCGAGACACCTGCCTCCCGTGATAAGAGGCCCCCTGCCTCCGTGGAGCTTGGAACTCTGGGGCCGGGCTGCGGGTCACTGGGCTAAGTGGCTGGAAAGGCGCAGACCCCTCCGTCCCGACCGCCCAACTGCGAAGGACAGGGGGGAGGCCCCCAGGAGATGGCTTTTGTCAGAGCCGCGGCTGGCCGGTTTCGGGCCAAGACGCGGGACCCGGCAGGCTCAGGGCAGGCAGCCCCACCAGAAGCCTCCCTCGGGGCAACGGGCCCCACCCCGGACTTATCAGGCCTGCTTCACAGGGTCCCTGGGGTCGTGTCCCGTGGAACTGGAAGCTCTCCCCGCCACCCAGAGGTCCGATCCTTTTCCCGTGGACCACACTTGCCAGCCCGTCTCCCACCCCGCCGGAGGCAGAGTGCCGGGGAAGAACTAGGGACCTGGGGCCGGGAAGAGGGGCCGGCCACGGTTCCGGGCCAGGCGGGGGGGGGGGGGGGCGGGGGGCGGGGGGGGGGCCCGGGCAGCCCGGACCCACGCCCAGGGACCGGGTCTCGCGGGGGGGTCTTGGGCCTGAGACCTGCCTGGGGGGCTAAGAGTCTTTCTCGGCTCAAACTGCCCCACCCTGCCCCGAGGCGGTAAACTTGCACCGAGACGCTTCTACTCTCTAAAGTCTGGGCTGAACTTTGCGAGAAGGGACCGTGTGCGATGCGACCTGGGTCCCACAGAGCTCGAACCCCCCCCTCCCCGTGAAGGGATCCGCGGCCTGTGGTCCTTGGTGTCCGCAAAAGGCATTCACCTGCGGAGAACCTGGGCCCAGGTGAGCGGGACCAGGCCCCGCGGCAGGAGCCTGGGGAGGCCACTGGAGCCATGGGGGCCAGGGCTGGGCATTTTCCCGGGTGCTCTCTCGGGTCCCAGGCGCCCTCTCTCGCCCGGGGAGTGCCCACGCCGTCCCTTGACCCCCGCAGGACGCCTGCATCCCGCCATAAGCGGCCCAACTCCTCCATGGAGCCGGGACACATGGGGCCGGGGTGCGAGCAACTGGCCTACGTGGCGGCCAACCCGCAGACCCCTCCGTCCTGTCCCCACCACTGCGAAGATCCCCCTGTTCTTCCATCCGTAAAGGGGTCCCCCTTTACGGATGGAAGAACAGGGGGGAGGCCCCCAGGAGATGGCTTTTGTCCGAGCCGCGGCTGGGTGGTTTCGGGCCAGGAGGCGGGGCCGCGCAGGCGCAAGCAGGCCCCACCCCAAGAGCATCCCTCCGGGCAACGTGCCCCCCCACCCCTTGAGATATCAGGCCAGGTTCACAGGGTCCCTGGGCCGGTGTCAGAGTTAAGGGAAGCCCTCACTGCCACCCAGAGGACCGCGCGTTTTCCCGTGGACCACACTTCCCAGCAGCTCTCCCACCCCCGCCGAGGCAGAGTGCCAGGGAAGAACTAGGGACCTGGGGCCGGGAAGAGGAGCCGGCCACGGCTCCGCGCCAGGTGGAGCGGGTCCGGGCGGGCGGGCGGGCGGGCGGGACCCTCGTCCACGGACCGGTTCTCCCGTGGGGAGTCTGGCCCTGTGCCCCGCCTGGGAGGCTAAGAGCCTTGCTTCGCCTGCAACGCCCCCACCCTGCCACAAGGCGGCAGACTTGGACCCAGCCGCTTCAACCCTCCAGTCTGTGCGGAACCACCCAAAAATGGAGTGTGACCGCTGCGACCTCAGTCCCCCAGAGCTCGAAGCCCCACCTCTGTGAGGGAATCGGCGGCCTCCTGTCCTCGGCGTCCGCAAAAGGCATTCACCTGCGGTGAACCTGGGCCTCGGGCGAGCAGGGCCAGGCCCCATGGTAGGAGCCCGGGGAGGCAATGGCAGCCTCTGCGGCCAGGCCTCGGGCTCTCCCCGGGGCTCTCTCGGGGCACGGGCACCCTCTCTCGCCTGGAGAGTGCCCACGCCGTCCCTTGAGCCCCGCGAGACACCTGCCTCCCGTGATAAGAGGCCCCCTGCCTCCGTGGAGCTTGGAACTCTGGGGCCGGGCTGCGGGTCACTGGGCTAAGTGGCTGGAAAGGCGCAGACCCCTCCGTCCCGACCGCCCAACTGCGAAGGACAGGGGGGAGGCCCCCAGGAGATGGCTTTTGTCAGAGCCGCGGCTGGCCGGTTTCGGGCCAAGACGCGGGACCCGGCAGGCTCAGGGCAGGCAGCCCCACCAGAAGCCTCCCTCGGGGCAACGGGCCCCACCCCGGACATATCAGGCCTGCTTCACAGGGTCCCTGGGGTCGTGTCCCGTGGAACTGGAAGCTCTCCCCGCCACCCAGAGGTCCGATCCTTTTCCCGTGGACCACACTTGCCAGCCCGTCTCCCACCCCGCCGGAGGCAGAGTGCCGGGGAAGAACTAGGGACCTGGGGCCGGGAAGAGGGGCCGGCCACGGTTCCGGGCCAGGCGGGGGGGGGGGGGGGGGGCGGGGGGCGGGGGGGGGGGGCCCGGGCAGGCCGGACCCACGCCCAGGGACCGGGTCTCGCGGGGGGGTCTTGGGCCTGAGACCTGCCTGGGGGGCTAAGAGTCTTTCTCGGCTCAAACGGCCCCACCCTGCCCCGAGGCGGTAAACTTGCACCGAGACGCTTCTACTCTCTAAAGTCTGGGCTGAACTTTGCGAGAAGGGACCGTGTGCGATGCGACCTGGGTCCCACAGAGCTCGAACCCCCCCCTCCCCGTGAAGGGATCCGCGGCCTGTGGTCCTTGGTGTCCGCAAAAGGCATTCACCTGCGGAGAACCTGGGCCCAGGTGAGCGGGACCAGGCCCCGCGGCAGGAGCCTGGGGAGGCCACTGGAGCCATGGGGGCCAGGGCTGGGCATTTTCCCGGGTGCTCTCTCGGGTCCCAGGCGCCCTCTCTCGCCCGGGGAGTGCCCACGCCGTCCCTTGACCCCCGCAGGACGCCTGCATCCCGCCATAAGCGGCCCAACTCCTCCATGGAGCCGGGACACATGGGGCCGGGGTGCGAGCAACTGGCCTACGTGGCGGCAAACCCGCAGACCCCTCCGTCCCGTCCCCACCACTGCGAAGATCCCCCTGTTCTTCCATCCGTAAAGGGGTCCCCCTTTACGGATGGAAGAACAGGGGGGAGGCCCCCAGGAGATGGCTTTTGTCCGAGCCGCGGCTGGGTGGTTTCGGGCCAGGAGGCGGGGCCGCGCAGGCGCAAGCAGGCCCCACCCCAAGAGCATCCCTCCGGGCAACGTGCCCCCCCACCCCTTGAGATATCAGGCCAGGTTCACAGGGTCCCTGGGCCGGTGTCAGAGTTAAGGGAAGCCCTCACTGCCACCCAGAGGACCGCGCGTTTTCCCGTGGACCACACATCCCAGCAGCTCTCCCACCCCCGCCGAGGCAGAGTGCCAGGGAAGAACTAGGGACCTGGGGCCGGGAAGAGGAGCCGGCCACGGCTCCGCGCCAGGTGGAGCGGGTCCGGGCGGGCGGGCGGGCGGGCGGGACCCTCGTCCACGGACCGGTTCTCCCGTGGGGAGTCTGGCCCTGTGCCCCGCCTGGGAGGCTAAGAGCCTTGCTTCGCCTGCAACGCCCCCACCCTGCCACAAGGCGGCAGACTTGGACCCAGCCGCTTCAACCCTCCAGTCTGTGCGGAACCACCCAAAAATGGAGTGTGACCGCTGCGACCTCAGTCCCCCAGAGCTCGAAGCCCCACCTCTGTGAGGGAATCGGCGGCCTCCTGTCCTCGGCGTCCGCAAAAGGCATTCACCTGCGGTGAACCTGGGCCTCGGGCGAGCAGGGCCAGGCCCCATGGTAGGAGCCCGGGGAGGCAATGGCAGCCTCTGCGGCCAGGCCTCGGGCTCTCCCCGGGGCTCTCTCGGGGCACGGGCACCCTCTCTCGCCTGGAGAGTGCCCACGCCGTCCCTTGAGCCCCGCGAGACACCTGCCTCCCGTGATAAGAGGCCCCCTGCCTCCGTGGAGCTTGGAACTCTGGGGCCGGGCTGCGGGTCACTGGGCAAAGTGGCTGGAAAGGCGCAGACCCCTCCGTCCCGACCGCCCAACTGCGAAGGACAGGGGGGAGGCCCCCAGGAGATGGCTTTTGTCAGAGCCGCGGCTGGCCGGTTTCGGGCCAAGACGCGGGACCCGGCAGGCTCAGGGCAGGCAGCCCCACCAGAAGCCTCCCTCGGGGCAACGGGCCCCACCCCGGACATATCAGGCCTGCTTCACAGGGTCCCTGGGGTCGTGTCCCGTGGAACTGGAAGCTCTCCCCGCCACCCAGAGGTCCGATCCTTTTCCCGTGGACCACACTTGCCAGCCCGTCTCCCACCCCGCCGGAGGCAGAGTGCCGGGGAAGAACTAGGGACCTGGGGCCGGGAAGAGGGGCCGGCCACGGTTCCGGGCCAGGCGGGGGGGGGGGGGGGGGCGGGGGGCGGGGGGGGGGGGGCCCGGGCAGGCCGGACCCACGCCCAGGGACCGGGTCTCGCGGGGGGGTCTTGGGCCTGAGACCTGCCTGGGGGGCTAAGAGTCTTTCTCGGCTCAAACTGCCCCACCCTGCCCCGAGGCGGTAAACTTGCACCGAGACGCTTCTACTCTCTAAAGTCTGGGCTGAACTTTGCGAGAAGGGACCGTGTGCGATGCGACCTGGGTCCCACAGAGCTCGAACCCCCCCCTCCCCGTGAAGGGATCCGCGGCCTGTGGTCCTTGGTGTCCGCAAAAGGCATTCACCTGCGGAGAACCTGGGCCCAGGTGAGCGGGACCAGGCCCCGCGGCAGGAGCCTGGGGAGGCCACTGGAGCCATGGGGGCCAGGGCTGGGCATTTTCCCGGGTGCTCTCTCGGGTCCCAGGCGCCCTCTCTCGCCCGGGGAGTGCCCACGCCGTCCCTTGACCCCCGCAGGACGCCTGCATCCCGCCATAAGCGGCCCAACTCCTCCATGGAGCCGGGACACATGGGGCCGGGGTGCGAGCAACTGGCCTACGTGGCGGCCAACCCGCAGACCCCTCCGTCCCGTCCCCACCACTGCGAAGATCCCCCTGTTCTTCCATCCGTAAAGGGGTCCCCCTTTACGGATGGAAGAACAGGGGGGAGGCCCCCAGGAGATGGCTTTTGTCCGAGCCGCGGCTGGGTGGTTTCGGGCCAGGAGGCGGGGCCGCGCAGGCGCAAGCAGGCCCCACCCCAAGAGCATCCCTCCGGGCAACGTGCCCCCCCACCCCTTGAGATATCAGGCCAGGTTCACAGGGTCCCTGGGCCGGTGTCAGAGTTAAGGGAAGCCCTCACTGCCACCCAGAGGACCGCGCGTTTTCCCGTGGACCACACTTCCCAGCAGCTCTCCCACCCCCGCCGAGGCAGAGTGCCAGGGAAGAACTAGGGACCTGGGGCCGGGAAGAGGAGCCGGCCACGGCTCCGCGCCAGGTGGAGCGGGTCCGGGCGGGCGGGCGGGCGGGCGGGACCCTCGTCCACGGACCGGTTCTCCCGTGGGGAGTCTGGCCCTGTGCCCCGCCTGGGAGGCTAAGAGCCTTGCTTCGCCTGCAACGCCCCCACCCTGCCACAAGGCGGCAGACTTGGACCCAGCCGCTTCAACCCTCCAGTCTGTGCGGAACCACCCAAAAATGGAGTGTGACCGCTGCGACCTCAGTCCCCCAGAGCTCGAAGCCCCACCTCTGTGAGGGAATCGGCGGCCTCCTGTCCTCGGCGTCCGCAAAAGGCATTCACCTGCGGTGAACCTGGGCCTCGGGCGAGCAGGGCCAGGCCCCATGGTAGGAGCCCGGGGAGGCAATGGCAGCCTCTGCGGCCAGGCCTCGGGCTCTCCCCGGGGCTCTCTCGGGGCACGGGCACCCTCTCTCGCCTGGAGAGTGCCCACGCCGTCCCTTGAGCCCCGCGAGACACCTGCCTCCCGTGATAAGAGGCCCCCTGCCTCCGTGGAGCTTGGAACTCTGGGGCCGGGCTGCGGGTCACTGGGCTAAGTGGCTGGAAAGGCGCAGACCCCTCCGTCCCGACCGCCCAACTGCGAAGGACAGGGGGGAGGCCCCCAGGAGATGGCTTTTGTCAGAGCCGCGGCTGGCCGGTTTCGGGCCAAGACGCGGGACCCGGCAGGCTCAGGGCAGGCAGCCCCACCAGAAGCCTCCCTCGGGGCAACGGGCCCCACCCCGGACATATCAGGCCTGCTTCACAGGGTCCCTGGGGTCGTGTCCCGTGGAACTGGAAGCTCTCCCCGCCACCCAGAGGTCCGATCCTTTTCCCGTGGACCACACTTGCCAGCCCGTCTCCCACCCCGCCGGAGGCAGAGTGCCGGGGAAGAACTAGGGACCTGGGGCCGGGAAGAGGGGCCGGCCACGGTTCCGGGCCAGGCGGGGGGGGGGGGGGGGGGCGGGGGGCGGGGGGGGGGGCCCGGGCAGGCCGGACCCACGCCCAGGGACCGGGTCTCGCGGGGGGGTCTTGGGCCTGAGACCTGCCTGGGGGGCTAAGAGTCTTTCTCGGCTCAAACTGCCCCACCCTGCCCCGAGGCGGTAAACTTGCACCGAGACGCTTCTACTCTCTAAAGTCTGGGCTGAACTTTGCGAGAAGGGACCGTGTGCGATGCGACCTGGGTCCCACAGAGCTCGAACCCCCCCCTCCCCGTGAAGGGATCCGCGGCCTGTGGTCCTTGGTGTCCGCAAAAGGCATTCACCTGCGGAGAACCTGGGCCCAGGTGAGCGGGACCAGGCCCCGCGGCAGGAGCCTGGGGAGGCCACTGGAGCCATGGGGGCCAGGGCTGGGCATTTTCCCGGGTGCTCTCTCGGGTCCCAGGCGCCCTCTCTCGCCCGGGGAGTGCCCACGCCGTCCCTTGACCCCCGCAGGACGCCTGCATCCCGCCATAAGCGGCCCAACTCCTCCATGGAGCCGGGACACATGGGGCCGGGGTGCGAGCAACTGGCCTACGTGGCGGCCAACCCGCAGACCCCTCCGTCCCGTCCCCACCACTGCGAAGATCCCCCTGTTCTTCCATCCGTAAAGGGGTCCCCCTTTACGGATGGAAGAACAGGGGGGAGGCCCCCAGGAGATGGCTTTTGTCCGAGCCGCGGCTGGGTGGTTTCGGGCCAGGAGGCGGGGCCGCGCAGGCGCAAGCAGGCCCCACCCCAAGAGCATCCCTCCGGGCAACGTGCCCCCCCACCCCTTGAGATATCAGGCCAGGTTCACAGGGTCCCTGGGCCGGTGTCAGAGTTAAGGGAAGCCCTCACTGCCACCCAGAGGACCGCGCGTTTTCCCGTGGACCACACTTCCCAGCAGCTCTCCCACCCCCGCCGAGGCAGAGTGCCAGGGAAGAACTAGGGACCTGGGGCCGGGAAGAGGAGCCGGCCACGGCTCCGCGCCAGGTGGAGCGGGTCCGGGCGGGCGGGCGGGCGGGCGGGACCCTCGTCCACGGACCGGTTCTCCCGTGGGGAGTCTGGCCCTGTGCCCCGCCTGGGAGGCTAAGAGCCTTGCTTCGCCTGCAACGCCCCCACCCTGCACCAAGGCGGCAGACTTGGACCCAGCCGCTTCAACCCTCCAGTCTGTGCGGAACCACCCAAAAATGGAGTGTGACCGCTGCGACCTCAGTCCCCCAGAGCTCGAAGCCCCACCTCTGTGAGGGAATCGGCGGCCTCCTGTCCTCGGCGTCCGCAAAAGGCATTCACCTGCGGTGAACCTGGGCCTCGGGCGAGCAGGGCCAGGCCCCATGGTAGGAGCCCGGGGAGGCAATGGCAGCCTCTGCGGCCAGGCCTCGGGCTCTCCCCGGGGCTCTCTCGGGGCACGGGCACCCTCTCTCGCCTGGAGAGTGCCCACGCCGTCCCTTGAGCCCCGCGAGACACCTGCCTCCCGTGATAAGAGGCCCCCTGCCTCCGTGGAGCTTGGAACTCTGGGGCCGGGCTGCGGGTCACTGGGCAAAGTGGCTGGAAAGGCGCAGACCCCTCCGTCCCGACCGCCCAACTGCGAAGGACAGGGGGGAGGCCCCCAGGAGATGGCTTTTGTCAGAGCCGCGGCTGGCCGGTTTCGGGCCAAGACGCGGGACCCGGCAGGCTCAGGGCAGGCAGCCCCACCAGAAGCCTCCCTCGGGGCAACGGGCCCCACCCCGGACATATCAGGCCTGCTTCACAGGGTCCCTGGGGTCGTGTCCCGTGGAACTGGAAGCTCTCCCCGCCACCCAGAGGTCCGATCCTTTTCCCGTGGACCACACTTGCCAGCCCGTCTCCCACCCCGCCGGAGGCAGAGTGCCGGGGAAGAACTAGGGACCTGGGGCCGGGAAGAGGGGCCGGCCACGGTTCCGGGCCAGGCGGGGGGGGGGGGGGGGGCGGGGGGCGGGGGGGGGGGCCCGGGCAGCCCGGACCCACGCCCAGGGACCGGGTCTCGCGGGGGGGTCTTGGGCCTGAGACCTGCCTGGGGGGCTAAGAGTCTTTCTCGGCTCAAACTGCCCCACCCTGCCCCGAGGCGGTAAACTTGCACCGAGACGCTTCTACTCTCTAAAGTCTGGGCTGAACTTTGCGAGAAGGGACCGTGTGCGATGCGACCTGGGTCCCACAGAGCTCGAACCCCCCCCTCCCCGTGAAGGGATCCGCGGCCTGTGGTCCTTGGTGTCCGCAAAAGGCATTCACCTGCGGAGAACCTGGGCCCAGGTGAGCGGGACCAGGCCCCGCGGCAGGAGCCTGGGGAGGCCACTGGAGCCATGGGGGCCAGGGCTGGGCATTTTCCCGGGTGCTCTCTCGGGTCCCAGGCGCCCTCTCTCGCCCGGGGAGTGCCCACGCCGTCCCTTGACCCCCGAAGGACGCCTGCATCCCGCCATAAGCGGCCCAACTCCTCCATGGAGCCGGGACACATGGGGCCGGGGTGCGAGCAACTGGCCTACGTGGCGGCCAACCCGCAGACCCCTCCGTCCCGTCCCCACCACTGCGAAGATCCCCCTGTTCTTCCATCCGTAAAGGGGTCCCCCTTTACGGATGGAAGAACAGGGGGGAGGCCCCCAGGAGATGGCTTTTGTCCGAGCCGCGGCTGGGTGGTTTCGGGCCAGGAGGCGGGGCCGCGCAGGCGCAAGCAGGCCCCACCCCAAGAGCATCCCTCCGGGCAACGTGCCCCCCCACCCCTTGAGATATCAGGCCAGGTTCACAGGGTCCCTGGGCCGGTGTCAGAGTTAAGGGAAGCCCTCACTGCCACCCAGAGGACCGCGCGTTTTCCCGTGGACCACACTTCCCAGCAGCTCTCCCACCCCCGCCGAGGCAGAGTGCCAGGGAAGAACTAGGGACCTGGGGCCGGGAAGAGGAGCCGGCCACGGCTCCGCGCCAGGTGGAGCGGGTCCGGGCGGGCGGGCGGGCGGGCGGGACCCTCGTCCACGGACCGGTTCTCCCGTGGGGAGTCTGGCCCTGTGCCCCGCCTGGGAGGCTAAGAGCCTTGCTTCGCCTGCAACGCCCCCACCCTGCCACAAGGCGGCAGACTTGGACCCAGCCGCTTCAACCCTCCAGTCTGTGCGGAACCACCCAAAAATGGAGTGTGACCGCTGCGACCTCAGTCCCCCAGAGCTCGAAGCCCCACCTCTGTGAGGGAATCGGCGGCCTCCTGTCCTCGGCGTCCGCAAAAGGCATTCACCTGCGGTGAACCTGGGCCTCGGGCGAGCAGGGCCAGGCCCCATGGTAGGAGCCCGGGGAGGCAATGGCAGCCTCTGCGGCCAGGCCTCGGGCTCTCCCCGGGGCTCTCTCGGGGCACGGGCACCCTCTCTCGCCTGGAGAGTGCCCACGCCGTCCCTTGAGCCCCGCGAGACACCTGCCTCCCGTGATAAGAGGCCCCCTGCCTCCGTGGAGCTTGGAACTCTGGGGCCGGGCTGCGGGTCACTGGGCTAAGTGGCTGGAAAGGCGCAGACCCCTCCGTCCCGACCGCCCAACTGCGAAGGACAGGGGGGAGGCCCCCAGGAGATGGCTTTTGTCAGAGCCGCGGCTGGCCGGTTTCGGGCCAAGACGCGGGACCCGGCAGGCTCAGGGCAGGCAGCCCCACCAGAAGCCTCCCTCGGGGCAACGGGCCCCACCCCGGACATATCAGGCCTGCTTCACAGGGTCCCTGGGGTCGTGTCCCGTGGAACTGGAAGCTCTCCCCGCCACCCAGAGGTCCGATCCTTTTCCCGTGGACCACACTTGCCAGCCCGTCTCCCACCCCGCCGGAGGCAGAGTGCCGGGGAAGAACTAGGGACCTGGGGCCGGGAAGAGGGGCCGGCCACGGTTCCGGGCCAGGCGGGGGGGGGGGGGGGGGGGGGCGGGGGGCGGGGGGGGGGGGCCCGGGCAGGCCGGACCCACGCCCAGGGACCGGGTCTCGCGGGGGGGTCTTGGGCCTGAGACCTGCCTGGGGGGCTAAGAGTCTTTCTCGGCTCAAACTGCCCCACCCTGCCCCGAGGCGGTAAACTTGCACCGAGACGCTTCTACTCTCTAAAGTCTGGGCTGAACTTTGCGAGAAGGGACCGTGTGCGATGCGACCTGGGTCCCACAGAGCTCGAACCCCCCCCTCCCCGTGAAGGGATCCGCGGCCTGTGGTCCTTGGTGTCCGCAAAAGGCATTCACCTGCGGAGAACCTGGGCCCAGGTGAGCGGGACCAGGCCCCGCGGCAGGAGCCTGGGGAGGCCACTGGAGCCATGGGGGCCAGGGCTGGGCATTTTCCCGGGTGCTCTCTCGGGTCCCAGGCGCCCTCTCTCGCCCGGGGAGTGCCCACGCCGTCCCTTGACCCCCGCAGGACGCCTGCATCCCGCCATAAGCGGCCCAACTCCTCCATGGAGCCGGGACACATGGGGCCGGGGTGCGAGCAACTGGCCTACGTGGCGGCCAACCCGCAGACCCCTCCGTCCCGTCCCCACCACTGCGAAGATCCCCCTGTTCTTCCATCCGTAAAGGGGTCCCCCTTTACGGATGGAAGAACAGGGGGGAGGCCCCCAGGAGATGGCTTTTGTCCGAGCCGCGGCTGGGTGGTTTCGGGCCAGGAGGCGGGGCCGCGCAGGCGCAAGCAGGCCCCACCCCAAGAGCATCCCTCCGGGCAACGTGCCCCCCCACCCCTTGAGATATCAGGCCAGGTTCACAGGGTCCCTGGGCCGGTGTCAGAGTTAAGGGAAGCCCTCACTGCCACCCAGAGGACCGCGCGTTTTCCCGTGGACCACACTTCCCAGCAGCTCTCCCACCCCCGCCGAGGCAGAGTGCCAGGGAAGAACTAGGGACCTGGGGCCGGGAAGAGGAGCCGGCCACGGCTCCGCGCCAGGTGGAGCGGGTCCGGGCGGGCGGGCGGGCGGGCGGGACCCTCGTCCACGGACCGGTTCTCCCGTGGGGAGTCTGGCCCTGTGCCCCGCCTGGGAGGCTAAGAGCCTTGCTTCGCCTGCAACGCCCCCACCCTGCCACAAGGCGGCAGACTTGGACCCAGCCGCTTCAACCCTCCAGTCTGTGCGGAACCACCCAAAAATGGAGTGTGACCGCTGCGACCTCAGTCCCCCAGAGCTCGAAGCCCCACCTCTGTGAGGGAATCGGCGGCCTCCTGTCCTCGGCGTCCGCAAAAGGCATTCACCTGCGGTGAACCTGGGCCTCGGGCGAGCAGGGCCAGGCCCCATGGTAGGAGCCCGGGGAGGCAATGGCAGCCTCTGCGGCCAGGCCTCGGGCTCTCCCCGGGGCTCTCTCGGGGCACGGGCACCCTCTCTCGCCTGGAGAGTGCCCACGCCGTCCCTTGAGCCCCGCGAGACACCTGCCTCCCGTGATAAGAGGCCCCCTGCCTCCGTGGAGCTTGGAACTCTGGGGCCGGGCTGCGGGTCACTGGGCTAAGTGGCTGGAAAGGCGCAGACCCCTCCGTCCCGACCGCCCAACTGCGAAGGACAGGGGGGAGGCCCCCAGGAGATGGCTTTTGTCAGAGCCGCGGCTGGCCGGTTTCGGGCCAAGACGCGGGACCCGGCAGGCTCAGGGCAGGCAGCCCCACCAGAAGCCTCCCTCGGGGCAACGGGCCCCACCCCGGACATATCAGGCCTGCTTCACAGGGTCCCTGGGGTCGTGTCCCGTGGAACTGGAAGCTCTCCCCGCCACCCAGAGGTCCGATCCTTTTCCCGTGGACCACACTTGCCAGCCCGTCTCCCACCCCGCCGGAGGCAGAGTGCCGGGGAAGAACTAGGGACCTGGGGCCGGGAAGAGGGGCCGGCCACGGTTCCGGGCCAGGCGGGGGGGGGGGGGGGGGGCGGGGGGCGGGGGGGGGGGCCCGGGCAGGCCGGACCCACGCCCAGGGACCGGGTCTCGCGGGGGGGTCTTGGGCCTGAGACCTGCCTGGGGGGCTAAGAGTCTTTCTCGGCTCAAACGGCCCCACCCTGCCCCGAGGCGGTAAACTTGCACCGAGACGCTTCTACTCTCTAAAGTCTGGGCTGAACTTTGCGAGAAGGGACCGTGTGCGATGCGACCTGGGTCCCACAGAGCTCGAACCCCCCCCTCCCCGTGAAGGGATCCGCGGCCTGTGGTCCTTGGTGTCCGCAAAAGGCATTCACCTGCGGAGAACCTGGGCCCAGGTGAGCGGGACCAGGCCCCGCGGCAGGAGCCTGGGGAGGCCAGTGGAGCCATGGGGGCCAGGGCTGGGCATTTTCCCGGGTGCTCTCTCCGGTCCCAGGCGCCCTCTCTCGCCCGGGGAGTGCCCACGCCGTCCCTTGACCCCCGCAGGACGCCTGCATCCCGCCATAAGCGGCCCAACTCCTCCATGGAGCCGGGACACATGGGGCCGGGGTGCGAGCAACTGGCCTACGTGGCGGCAAACCCGCAGACCCCTCCGTCCCGTCCCCACCACTGCGAAGATCCCCCTGTTCTTCCATCCGTAAAGGGGTCCCCCTTTACGGATGGAAGAACAGGGGGGAGGCCCCCAGGAGATGGCTTTTGTCCGAGCCGCGGCTGGGTGGTTTCGGGCCAGGAGGCGGGGCCGCGCAGGCGCAAGCAGGCCCCACCCCAAGAGCATCCCTCCGGGCAACGTGCCCCCCCACCCCTTGAGATATCAGGCCAGGTTCACAGGGTCCCTGGGCCGGTGTCAGAGTTAAGGGAAGCCCTCACTGCCACCCAGAGGACCGCGCGTTTTCCCGTGGACCACACTTCCCAGCAGCTCTCCCACCCCCGCCGAGGCAGAGTGCCAGGGAAGAACTAGGGACCTGGGGCCGGGAAGAGGAGCCGGCCACGGCTCCGCGCCAGGTGGAGCGGGTCCGGGCGGGCGGGCGGGCGGGCGGGACCCTCGTCCACGGACCGGTTCTCCCGTGGGGAGTCTGGCCCTGTGCCCCGCCTGGGAGGCTAAGAGCCTTGCTTCGCCTGCAACGCCCACCCTGCCACAAGGCGGCAGACTTGGACCCAGCCGCTTCAACCCTCCAGTCTGTGCGGAACCACCCAAAAATGGAGTGTGACCGCTGCGACCTCAGTCCCCCAGAGCTCGAAGCCCCACCTCTGTGAGGGAATCGGCGGCCTCCTGTCCTCGGGCGTCCGCAAAAGGCATTCACCTGCGGTGAACCTGGGCCTCGGGCGAGCAGGGCCAGGCCCCATGGTAGGAGCCCGGGGAGGCAATGGCAGCCTCTGCGGCCAGGCCTCGGGCTCTCCCCGGGGCTCTCTCGGGGCACGGGCACCCTCTCTCGCCTGGAGAGTGCCCACGCCGTCCCTTGAGCCCCGCGAGACACCTGCCTCCCGTGATAAGAGGCCCCCTGCCTCCGTGGAGCTTGGAACTCTGGGGCCGGGCTGCGGGTCACTGGGCTAAGTGGCTGGAAAGGCGCAGACCCCTCCGTCCCGACCGCCCAACTGCGAAGGACAGGGGGGAGGCCCCCAGGAGATGGCTTTTGTCAGAGCCGCGGCTGGCCGGTTCGGGCCAAGACGCGGGACCCGGCAGGCCTCAGGGCAGGCAGCCCACCAGAAGCCTCCCTCGGGGCAACGGGCCCCACCCCGGACATATCAGGCCTGCTTCACAGGGGGTCCCTGGGGTCGTGTCCCGTGGAACTGGAAGCTCTCCCCGCCACCCAGAGGTCCGATCCTTTTCCCGTGGACCACACTTGCCAGCCCGTCTCCCACCCCGCCGGAGGCAGAGTGCCGGGGAAGAACTAGGGACCTGGGGCCCGGAAGAGGGGCCGGCCACGGTTCCCGGGCCAGGCGGGGGGGGGGGGGGGGGCGGGGGGCGGGGGGGGGGGCCCGGGCAGGCCGGACCCACGCCCAGGGACCGGGTCTCGCGGGGGGGTCTTGGGCCTGAGACCTGCCTGGGGGGCTAAGAGTCTTTCTCGGCTCAAACTGCCCCACCCTGCCCCGAGGCGGTAAACTTGCACCGAGACGCTTCTACTCTCTAAAGTCTGGGGCTGAACTTTGCGAGAAGGGACCGTGTGCGATGCGACCTGGGTCCCACAGAGCTCGAACCCCCCCCTCCCCGTGAAGGGATCCGCGGCCTGTGGTCCTTGGTGTCCGCAAAAGGCATTCACCTGCGGAGAACCTGGGCCCAGGTGAGCGGGACCAGGCCCCGCGGCAGGAGCCTGGGGAGGCCACTGGAGCCATGGGGGCCAGGGCTGGGCATTTTCCGGGTGCTCTCTCGGGTCCCAGGCGCCCCTCTCTCGCCCGGGGAGTGCCCACGCCGTCCCTTGACCCCCGCAGGACGCCTGCATCCCGCCATAAGCGGCCCAACTCCTCCATGGAGCCGGGACACATGGGGGCCGGGGTGCGAGCAACTGGCCTACGTGGCGGCCAACCCGCAGACCCCTCCGTCCCGTCCCCACCACTGCGAAGATCCCCCTGTTCTTCCATCCGTAAAGGGGTCCCCCTTTACGGATGGAAGAACAGGGGGGAGGCCCCCAGGAGATGGCTTTGTCCGAGCCGCGGCTGGGTGGTTTCGGGCCAGGAGGCGGGGCCGCGCAGGCGCAAGCAGGCCCCACCCCAAGAGCATCCCTCCGGGCAACGTGCCCCCCCACCCCTTGAGATATCAGGCCAGGTTCACAGGGTCCCTGGGCCGGTGTCAGAGTTAAGGGAAGCCCTCACTGCCACCCAGAGGACCGCGCGTTTTCCCGTGGACCACACTTCCCAGCAGCTCTCCCACCCCCGCCGAGGCAGAGTGCCAGGGAAGAACTAGGGACCTGGGGCCCGGGAAGAGGAGCCGGCCACGGCTCCGCGCCAGGTGGAGCGGGTCCGGGCGGGCGGGCGGGCGGGCGGGACCCTCGTCCACGGACCGGTTCTCCCGTGGGGAGTCTGGCCCTGTGCCCCGCCTGGGAGGCTAAGAGCCTTGCTTCGCCTGCAACGCCCCCACCCTGCCACAAGGCGGCAGACTTGGACCCAGCCGCTTCAACCCTCCAGTCTGTGCGGAACCACCCAAAAATGGAGTGTGACCGCTGCGACCTCAGTCCCCCAGAGCTCGAAGCCCCACCTCTGTGAGGGAATCGGCGGCCTCCTGTCCTCGGCGTCCGCAAAAGGCATTCACCTGCGGTGAACCTGGGCCTCGGGCGAGCAGGGCCAGGCCCCATGGTAGGAGCCCGGGGAGGCAATGGCAGCCTCTGCGGCCAGGCCTCGGGCTCTCCCGGGGCTCTCTCGGGGCACGGGCACCCTCTCTCGCCTGAGAGTGCCCACGCCGTCCCTTGAGCCCCGCGAGACACCTGCCTCCCGTGATAAGAGGCCCCCTGCCTCGTGGAGCTTGGAACTCTGGGGCCGGGCTGCGGGTCACTGGGCTAAGTGGCTGGAAAGGCGCAGACCCCTCCGTCCCGACCGCCCAACTGCGAAGGACAGGGGGGAGGCCCCCAGGAGATGGCTTTTGTCAGAGCCGCGGCTGGCCGGTTTCGGGCCAAGACGCGGGACCCGGCAGGCTCAGGGCAGGCAGCCCCACCAGAAGCCTCCCTCGGGGGCAACGGGCCCCACCCCGGACATATCAGGCCTGCTTCACAGGGTCCCTGGGGTCGTGTCCCGTGGAACTGGAAGCTCTCCCCGCCACCCAGAGGTCCGATCCTTTTCCCGTGGACCACACTTGCCAGCCCGTCTCCCACCCCGCCGGAGGCAGAGTGCCAGGGAAGAACTAGGGACCTGGGGCCGGGAAGAGGGGCCGGCCACGGTTCCGGGCCAGGCGGGGGGGGGGGGGGGGGGGCGGGGGGGCGGGGGGGGGGGGCCCGGGCAGGCCGGACCCCACGCCCAGGGACCGGGTCTCGCGGGGGGGTCTTGGGCCTGAGACCTGCCTGGGGGCTAAGAGTCTTTCTCGGCTCAAACGGCCCCACCCTGCCCCGAGGCGGTAAACTTGCACCGAGACGCTTCTACTCTCTAAAGTCTGGGCTGAACTTTGCGAGAAGGGACCGTGTGCGATGCGACCTGGGTCCCACAGAGCTCGAACCCCCCCTCCCCGTGAAGGGATCCGCGGCCTGTGGTCCTTGGTGTCCGCAAAAGGCATTCACCTGCGGAGAACCTGGGCCCAGGTGAGCGGGACCAGGCCCCGCGGCAGGAGCTGGGGAGGCCACTGGAGCCATGGGGGCCAGGGCTGGGCATTTTTCCGGGTGCTCTCTCGGGTCCCAGGCGCCCTCTCTCGCCCGGGGAGTGCCCACGCCGTCCCTTGACCCCCGCAGGACGCCTGCATCCCGCCATAAGCGGCCCAACTCCTCCATGGAGCCGGACACATGGGGCCGGGGTGCGAGCAACTGGCCTACGTGGCGGCCAACCCGCAGACCCCTCCGTCCCGTCCCCACCACTGCGAAGATCCCCCTGTTCTTCCATCCGTAAAGGGGTCCCCCCTTTACGGATGGAAGAACAGGGGGGAGGCCCCCAGGAGATGGCTTTTGTCCGAGCCGCGGCTGGGTGGTTTCGGGCCAGGAGGCGGGGCCGCGCAGGCGCAAGCAGCCCCACCCAAGAGCATCCCTCCGGGCAACGTGCCCCCCCACCCCTTGAGATATCAGGCCAGGTTCACAGGGTCCCTGGGCCGGTGTCAGAGTTAAGGGAAGCCCTCACTGCCACCCAGAGGACCGCGCGTTTTCCCGTGGACCACACTTCCCAGCAGCTCTCCCACCCCCGCCGAGGCAGAGTGCCAGGGAAGAACTAGGGACCTGGGGCCGGAAGAGGAGCCGGCCACGGCTCCGCGCCAGGTGGAGCGGGTCCGGGCGGTGGCGGGGCGGGCGGGCGGGACCCTCGTCCACGGACCGGTTCTCCCGTGGGGAGTCTGGCCCTGTGCCCCGCCTGGGAGGCTAAGAGCCTTGCTTCGCCTGCAACGCCCCCACCCTGCCACAAGGCGGCAGACTTGGACCCAGCCGCTTCAACCCTCCAGTCTGTGCGGAACCACCCAAAAATGGAGTGGTGACCGCTGCGACCTCAGTCCCCCAGAGCTCGAAGCCCCACCTCTGTGAGGGAATCGGCGGCCTCCTGTCCTCGGCGTCCGCAAAAGGCATTCACCTGCGGTGAACCTGGGCCTCGGGCGAGCAGGGCCAGGCCCCATGGTAGGAGCCCGGGGAGGCAATGGCAGTCTCTGCGGCCAGGCCTCGGGCTCTCCCCGGGGCTCTCTCGGGGCACGGGCACCCTCTCTCGCCTGGAGAGTGCCCACGCCGTCCCTTGAGCCCCGCGAGACACCTGCCTCCCGTGATAAGAGGCCCCCTGCCTCCGTGGAGCTTGGAACTCTGGGGCCGGGCTGCGGGTCACTGGGCTAAGTGGCTGGAAAGGCGCAGACCCCTCCGTCCCGACCGCCCAACTGCGAAGGACAGGGGGGAGGCCCCAGGAGGATGGCTTTGTCAGAGCCGCGGCTGGCCGGTTTCGGGCCAAGACGCGGGACCCGGCAGGCTCAGGGCAGGCAGCCCCACCAGAAGCCTCCCTCGGGGCAACGGGCCCCACCCCGGACATATCAGGCCTGCTTCACAGGGTCCCTGGGGTCGTTGTCCCGTGGAACTGGAAGCTCTCCCCGCCACCCAGAGGTCCGATCCTTTTCCCGTGGACCACACTTGCCAGCCCGTCTCCCACCCCGCCGGAGGCAGAGTGCGGGGAAGAACTAGGGACCTGGGGCCGGGAAGAGGGGCCGGCCACGGTTCCGGGCCAGGCGGGGGGGGGGGGGGGGGGCGGGGGGCGGGGGGGGGGGCCCGGGCAGGCCGGACCCACGCCCAGGGACCGGGTCTCGCGGGGGGTCTTGGGCCTGAGACCTGCCTGGGGGGCTAAGAGTCTTTCTCGGCTCAAACTGCCCCACCCTGCCCCGAGGCGGTAAACTTGCACCGAGACGCTTCTACTCCTCTAAAGTCTGGGCTGAACTTTGCGAGAAGGGACCGTGTGCGATGCGACCTGGGTCCCACAGAGCTCGAACCCCCCCCTCCCCGTGAAGGGATCCGCGGCCTGTGGTCCTTGGTGTCCGCAAAAGGCATTCACCTGCGGAGAACCTGGGCCCAGGTGAGCGGGACCAGGCCCCGCGGCAGGAGCCTGGGGAGGCCACTGGAGCCATGGGGGCCAGGGGCTGGGCAATTTTCCCCGGGTGCTCTCTCGGGTCCCAGGCGCCCTCTCTCGCCCGGGGAGTGCCCACGCCATCCCCTTGACCCCCGCAGGACGCCTGCATCCCGCCATAAGCGGCCCAACTCCTCCATGGAGCCGGGACACATGGGGCCGGGGTGCGAGCAACTGGCCTACGTGGCGGCCAACCCGCAGACCCCTCCGTCCCGTCCCCACCACTGCGAAGATCCCCCTGTTCTTCCATCCGTAAAGGGGTCCCCCTTTACGGATGGAAGAACAGGGGGGAGGCCCCCAGGAGATGGCTTTTGTCCGAGCCGCGGCTGGGTGGTTTCGGGCCAGGAGGCGGGGGCCGCGCAGGCGCAAGCGGCCCCACCCCAAGAGCATCCCTCCGGGCAACGTGCCCCCCCACCCCTTGAGATATCAGGCCAGGTTCACAGGGTCCCTGGGCCGGTGTCAGAGTTAAGGGAAGCCCTCACTGCCACCCAGAGGACCGCGCGTTTTTCCCGTGGACCACACTTCCCAGCAGCTCTCCCACCCCCGCCGAGGCAGAGTGCCAGGGAAGAACTAGGGACCTGGGGCCGGGAAGAGGAGCCGGCCACGGCTCCGCGCCAGGTGGAGCGGGTCCGGGCGGGCGGGCGGGGCGGGCGGGACCCTCGTCCACGGACCGGTTCTCCCGTGGGAGTCTGGCCCTGTGCCCCGCCTGGGAGGCTAAGAGCCTTGCTTTCGCCTGCAACGCCCCCACCCTGCCACAAGGCGGGCAGACTTGGACCCAGCCGCTTCAACCCTCCAGTCTGTGCGGAACCCACCCAAAATGGAGTGTGACCGCTGCGACCTCAGTCCCCCAGAGCTCGAAGCCCCACCTCTGTGAGGGAATCGGCGGCCTCCTGTCCTCGGCGTCCGCAAAAGGCATTCACCTGCGGTGAACCTGGGCCCTCGGGCGAGCAGGGCCAGGCCCCATGGTAGGAGCCCGGGGAGGCAATGGCAGCCTCTGCGGCCAGGCCTCGGGCTCTCCCCGGGGCTCTCTCGGGGCACGGGCACCCTCTCTCGCCTGGAGAGTGCCCACGCCGTCCCTTGAGCCCCGCGAGACACCTGCCTCCCGTGATAAGAGGCCCCCTGCCTCCGTGGAGCTTGGAACTCTGGGGCCGGGCTGCGGGTCACTGGGCTAAGTGGCTGGAAAGGCGCAGACCCCTCCGTCCCGACCGCCCAACTGCGAAGGACAGGGGGGAGGCCCCCAGGAGATGGCTTTTGTCAGAGCCGCGGCTGGCCGGTTTCGGGCCAAGACGCGGGACCCGGCAGGCTCAGGGCAGGCAGCCCCACCAGAAGCCCTCCCTCGGGGCAACGGGCCCCACCCCGGACATATCAGGCCTGCTTCACAGGGTCCCTGGGGTCGTGTCCCGTGGAACTGGAAGCTCTCCCCGCCACCCAGAGGTCCGATCCTTTTCCCGTGGACCACACTTGCCAGCCCGTCTCCCACCCCGCCGGAGGCAGAGTGCCGGGGAAGAACTAGGGACCTGGGGCCGGGAAGAGGGGCCGGCCACGGTTCCGGGCCAGGCGGGGGGGGGGGGGGGGGGGGCGGGGGGCGGGGGGGGGGGCCCGGGCAGGCCGGACCCACGCCCAGGGACCGGGTCTCGCGGGGGGGTCTTGGGCCTGAGACCTGCCTGGGGGGCTAAGAGTCTTTCTCGGCTCAAACTGCCCCACCCTGCCCCGAGGCGGTAAACTTGCACCGAGACGCTTCTACTCTCTAAAGTCTGGGCTGAACTTTGCGAGAAGGGACCGTGTGCGATGCGACCTGGGTCCCACAGAGCTCGAACCCCCCCCTCCCCGTGAAGGGATCCGCGGCCTGTGGTCCTTGGTGTCCGCAAAAGGCATTCACCTGCGGAGAACCTGGGCCCAGGTGAGCGGGACCAGGCCCCGCGGCAGGAGCCTGGGGAGGCCACTGGAGCCATGGGGGCCAGGGCTGGGCATTTTCCCGGGTGCTCTCTCGGGTCCCAGGCGCCCTCTCTCGCCCGGGGAGTGCCCACGCCGTCCCTTGACCCCCGCAGGACGCCTGCATCCCGCCATAAGCGGCCCAACTCCTCCATGGAGCCGGGACACATGGGGCCGGGGTGCGAGCAACTGGCCTACGTGGCGGCCAACCCGCAGACCCCTCCGTCCCGTCCCCACCACTGCGAAGATCCCCCTGTTCTTCCATCCGTAAAGGGGTCCCCCTTTACGGATGGAAGAACAGGGGGGAGGCCCCCAGGAGATGGCTTTTGTCCGAGCCGCGGCTGGGTGGTTTCGGGCCAGGAGGCGGGGCCGCGCAGGCGCAAGCAGGCCCCACCCCAAGAGCATCCCTCCGGGCAACGTGCCCCCCCACCCCTTGAGATATCAGGCCAGGTTCACAGGGTCCCTGGGCCGGTGTCAGAGTTAAGGGAAGCCCTCACTGCCACCCAGAGGACCGCGCGTTTTCCCGTGGACCACACTTCCCAGCAGCTCTCCCACCCCCGCCGAGGCAGAGTGCCAGGGAAGAACTAGGGACCTGGGGCCGGGAAGAGGAGCCGGCCACGGCTCCGCGCCAGGTGGAGCGGGTCCGGGCGGGCGGGCGGGCGGGCGGGACCCTCGTCCACGGACCGGTTCTCCCGTGGGGAGTCTGGCCCTGTGCCCCGCCTGGGAGGCTAAGAGCCTTGCTTCGCCTGCAACGCCCCCACCCTGCCACAAGGCGGCAGACTTGGACCCAGCCGCTTCAACCCTCCAGTCTGTGCGGAACCACCCAAAAATGGAGTGTGACCGCTGCGACCTCAGTCCCCCAGAGCTCGAAGCCCCACCTCTGTGAGGGAATCGGCGGCCTCCTGTCCTCGGCGTCCGCAAAAGGCATTCACCTGCGGTGAACCTGGGCCTCGGGCGAGCAGGGCCAGGCCCCATGGTAGGAGCCCGGGGAGGCAATGGCAGCCTCTGCGGCCAGGCCTCGGGCTCTCCCCGGGGCTCTCTCGGGGCACGGGCACCCTCTCTCGCCTGGAGAGTGCCCACGCCGTCCCTTGAGCCCCGCGAGACACCTGCCTCCCGTGATAAGAGGCCCCCTGCCTCCGTGGAGCTTGGAACTCTGGGGCCGGGCTGCGGGTCACTGGGCTAAGTGGCTGGAAAGGCGCAGACCCCTCCGTCCCGACCGCCCAACTGCGAAGGACAGGGGGGAGGCCCCCAGGAGATGGCTTTTGTCAGAGCCGCGGCTGGCCGGTTTCGGGCCAAGACGCGGGACCCGGCAGGCTCAGGGCAGGCAGCCCCACCAGAAGCCTCCCTCGGGGCAACGGGCCCCACCCCGGACATATCAGGCCTGCTTCACAGGGTCCCTGGGGTCGTGTCCCGTGGAACTGGAAGCTCTCCCCGCCACCCAGAGGTCCGATCCTTTTCCCGTGGACCACACTTGCCAGCCCGTCTCCCACCCCGCCGGAGGCAGAGTGCCAGGGAAGAACTAGGGACCTGGGGCCGGGAAGAGGGGCCGGCCACGGTTCCGGGCCAGGCGGGGGGGGGGGGGGGGGGGGGGGCGGGGGGCGGGGGGGGGGGGCCCGGGCAGGCCGGACCCACGCCCAGGGACCGGGTCTCGCGGGGGGGTCTTGGGCCTGAGACCTGCCTGGGGGGCTAAGAGTCTTTCTCGGCTCAAACGGCCCCACCCTGCCCCGAGGCGGTAAACTTGCACCGAGACGCTTCTACTCTCTAAAGTCTGGGCTGAACTTTGCGAGAAGGGACCGTGTGCGATGCGACCTGGGTCCCACAGAGCTCGAACCCCCCCCTCCCCGTGAAGGGATCCGCGGCCTGTGGTCCTTGGTGTCCGCAAAAGGCATTCACCTGCGGAGAACCTGGGCCCAGGTGAGCGGGACCAGGCCCCGCGGCAGGAGCCTGGGGAGGCCACTGGAGCCATGGGGGCCAGGGCTGGGCATTTTCCCGGGTGCTCTCTCGGGTCCCAGGCGCCCTCTCTCGCCCGGGGAGTGCCCACGCCGTCCCTTGACCCCCGCAGGACGCCTGCATCCCGCCATAAGCGGCCCAACTCCTCCATGGAGCCGGGACACATGGGGCCGGGGTGCGAGCAACTGGCCTACGTGGCGGCCAACCCGCAGACCCCTCCGTCCCGTCCCCACCACTGCGAAGATCCCCCTGTTCTTCCATCCGTAAAGGGGTCCCCCTTTACGGATGGAAGAACAGGGGGGAGGCCCCCAGGAGATGGCTTTTGTCCGAGCCGCGGCTGGGTGGTTTCGGGCCAGGAGGCGGGGCCGCGCAGGCGCAAGCAGGCCCCACCCCAAGAGCATCCCTCCGGGCAACGTGCCCCCCCACCCCTTGAGATATCAGGCCAGGTTCACAGGGTCCCTGGGCCGGTGTCAGAGTTAAGGGAAGCCCTCACTGCCACCCAGAGGACCGCGCGTTTTCCCGTGGACCACACTTCCCAGCAGCTCTCCCACCCCCGCCGAGGCAGAGTGCCAGGGAAGAACTAGGGACCTGGGGCCGGGAAGAGGAGCCGGCCACGGCTCCGCGCCAGGTGGAGCGGGTCCGGGCGGGCGGGCGGGCGGGCGGGACCCTCGTCCACGGACCGGTTCTCCCGTGGGGAGTCTGGCCCTGTGCCCCGCCTGGGAGGCTAAGAGCCTTGCTTCGCCTGCAACGCCCCCACCCTGCCACAAGGCGGCAGACTTGGACCCAGCCGCTTCAACCCTCCAGTCTGTGCGGAACCACCCAAAAATGGAGTGTGACCGCTGCGACCTCAGTCCCCCAGAGCTCGAAGCCCCACCTCTGTGAGGGAATCGGCGGCCTCCTGTCCTCGGCGTCCGCAAAAGGCATTCACCTGCGGTGAACCTGGGCCTCGGGCGAGCAGGGCCAGGCCCCATGGTAGGAGCCCGGGGAGGCAATGGCAGCCTCTGCGGCCAGGCCTCGGGCTCTCCCCGGGGCTCTCTCGGGGCACGGGCACCCTCTCTCGCCTGGAGAGTGCCCACGCCGTCCCTTGAGCCCCGCGAGACACCTGCCTCCCGTGATAAGAGGCCCCCTGCCTCCGTGGAGCTTGGAACTCTGGGGCCGGGCTGCGGGTCACTGGGCTAAGTGGCTGGAAAGGCGCAGACCCCTCCGTCCCGACCGCCCAACTGCGAAGGACAGGGGGGAGGCCCCCAGGAGATGGCTTTTGTCAGAGCCGCGGCTGGCCGGTTTCGGGCCAAGACGCGGGACCCGGCAGGCTCAGGGCAGGCAGCCCCACCAGAAGCCTCCCTCGGGGCAACGGGCCCCACCCCGGACATATCAGGCCTGCTTCACAGGGTCCCTGGGGTCGTGTCCCGTGGAACTGGAAGCTCTCCCCGCCACCCAGAGGTCCGATCCTTTTCCCGTGGACCACACTTGCCAGCCCGTCTCCCACCCCGCCGGAGGCAGAGTGCCGGGGAAGAACTAGGGACCTGGGGCCGGGAAGAGGGGCCGGCCACGGTTCCGGGCCAGGCGGGGGGGGGGGGGGGGGGCGGGGGGCGGGGGGGGGGGGCCCGGGCAGGCCGGACCCACGCCCAGGGACCGGGTCTCGCGGGGGGGTCTTGGGCCTGAGACCTGCCTGGGGGGCTAAGAGTCTTTCTCGGCTCAAACTGCCCCACCCTGCCCCGAGGCGGTAAACTTGCACCGAGACGCTTCTACTCTCTAAAGTCTGGGCTGAACTTTGCGAGAAGGGACCGTGTGCGATGCGACCTGGGTCCCACAGAGCTCGAACCCCCCCCTCCCCGTGAAGGGATCCGCGGCCTGTGGTCCTTGGTGTCCGCAAAAGGCATTCACCTGCGGAGAACCTGGGCCCAGGTGAGCGGGACCAGGCCCCGCGGCAGGAGCCTGGGGAGGCCACTGGAGCCATGGGGGCCAGGGCTGGGCATTTTCCCGGGTGCTCTCTCGGGTCCCAGGCGCCCTCTCTCGCCCGGGGAGTGCCCACGCCATCCCTTGACCCCCGCAGGACGCCTGCATCCCGCCATAAGCGGCCCAACTCCTCCATGGAGCCGGGACACATGGGGCCGGGGTGCGAGCAACTGGCCTACGTGGCGGCCAACCCGCAGACCCCTCCGTCCCGTCCCCACCACTGCGAAGATCCCCCTGTTCTTCCATCCGTAAAGGGGTCCCCCTTTACGGATGGAAGAACAGGGGGGAGGCCCCCAGGAGATGGCTTTTGTCCGAGCCGCGGCTGGGTGGTTTCGGGCCAGGAGGCGGGGCCGCGCAGGCGCAAGCAGGCCCCACCCCAAGAGCATCCCTCCGGGCAACGTGCCCCCCCACCCCTTGAGATATCAGGCCAGGTTCACAGGGTCCCTGGGCCGGTGTCAGAGTTAAGGGAAGCCCTCACTGCCACCCAGAGGACCGCGCGTTTTCCCGTGGACCACACTTCCCAGCAGCTCTCCCACCCCCGCCGAGGCAGAGTGCCAGGGAAGAACTAGGGACCTGGGGCCGGGAAGAGGAGCCGGCCACGGCTCCGCGCCAGGTGGAGCGGGTCCGGGCGGGCGGGCGGGCGGGCGGGACCCTCGTCCACGGACCGGTTCTCCCGTGGGGAGTCTGGCCCTGTGCCCCGCCTGGGAGGCTAAGAGCCTTGCTTCGCCTGCAACGCCCCCACCCTGCCACAAGGCGGCAGACTTGGACCCAGCCGCTTCAACCCTCCAGTCTGTGCGGAACCACCCAAAAATGGAGTGTGACCGCTGCGACCTCAGTCCCCCAGAGCTCGAAGCCCCACCTCTGTGAGGGAATCGGCGGCCTCCTGTCCTCGGCGTCCGCAAAAGGCATTCACCTGCGGTGAACCTGGGCCTCGGGCGAGCAGGGCCAGGCCCCATGGTAGGAGCCCGGGGAGGCAATGGCAGCCTCTGCGGCCAGGCCTCGGGCTCTCCCCGGGGCTCTCTCGGGGCACGGGCACCCTCTCTCGCCTGGAGAGTGCCCACGCCGTCCCTTGAGCCCCGCGAGACACCTGCCTCCCGTGATAAGAGGCCCCCTGCCTCCGTGGAGCTTGGAACTCTGGGGCCGGGCTGCGGGTCACTGGGCTAAGTGGCTGGAAAGGCGCAGACCCCTCCGTCCCGACCGCCCAACTGCGAAGGACAGGGGGGAGGCCCCCAGGAGATGGCTTTTGTCAGAGCCGCGGCTGGCCGGTTTCGGGCCAAGACGCGGGACCCGGCAGGCTCAGGGCAGGCAGCCCCACCAGAAGCCTCCCTCGGGGCAACGGGACCCACCCCGGACATATCAGGCCTGCTTCACAGGGTCCCTGGGGTCGTGTCCCGTGGAACTGGAAGCTCTCCCCGCCACCCAGAGGTCCGATCCTTTTCCCGTGGACCACACTTGCCAGCCCGTCTCCCACCCCGCCGGAGGCAGAGTGCCGGGGAAGAACTAGGGACCTGGGGCCGGGAAGAGGGGCCGGCCACGGTTCCGGGCCAGGCGGGGGGGGGGGGGGGGGGCGGGGGGCGGGGGGGGGGGCCCGGGCAGGCCGGACCCACGCCCAGGGACCGGGTCTCGCGGGGGGGTCTTGGGCCTGAGACCTGCCTGGGGGGCTAAGAGTCTTTCTCGGCTCAAACTGCCCCACCCTGCCCCGAGGCGGTAAACTTGCACCGAGACGCTTCTACTCTCTAAAGTCTGGGCTGAACTTTGCGAGAAGGGACCGTGTGCGATGCGACCTGGGTCCCACAGAGCTCGAACCCCCCCCTCCCCGTGAAGGGATCCGCGGCCTGTGGTCCTTGGTGTCCGCAAAAGGCATTCACCTGCGGAGAACCTGGGCCCAGGTGAGCGGGACCAGGCCCCGCGGCAGGAGCCTGGGGAGGCCACTGGAGCCATGGGGGCCAGGGCTGGGCATTTTCCCGGGTGCTCTCTCGGGTCCCAGGCGCCCTCTCTCGCCCGGGGAGTGCCCACGCCGTCCCTTGACCCCCGCAGGACGCCTGCATCCCGCCATAAGCGGCCCAACTCCTCCATGGAGCCGGGACACATGGGGCCGGGGTGCGAGCAACTGGCCTACGTGGCGGCCAACCCGCAGACCCCTCCGTCCCGTCCCCACCACTGCGAAGATCCCCCTGTTCTTCCATCCGTAAAGGGGTCCCCCTTTACGGATGGAAGAACAGGGGGGAGGCCCCCAGGAGATGGCTTTTGTCCGAGCCGCGGCTGGGTGGTTTCGGGCCAGGAGGCGGGGCCGCGCAGGCGCAAGCAGGCCCCACCCCAAGAGCATCCCTCCGGGCAACGTGCCCCCCCACCCCTTGAGATATCAGGCCAGGTTCACAGGGTCCCTGGGCCGGTGTCAGAGTTAAGGGAAGCCCTCACTGCCACCCAGAGGACCGCGCGTTTTCCCGTGGACCACACTTCCCAGCAGCTCTCCCACCCCCGCCGAGGCAGAGTGCCAGGGAAGAACTAGGGACCTGGGGCCGGGAAGAGGAGCCGGCCACGGCTCCGCGCCAGGTGGAGCGGGTCCGGGCGGGCGGGCGGGCGGGCGGGACCCTCGTCCACGGACCGGTTCTCCCGTGGGGAGTCTGGCCCTGTGCCCCGCCTGGGAGGCTAAGAGCCTTGCTTCGCCTGCAACGCCCCCACCCTGCCACAAGGCGGCAGACTTGGACCCAGCCGCTTCAACCCTCCAGTCTGTGCGGAACCACCCAAAAATGGAGTGTGACCGCTGCGACCTCAGTCCCCCAGAGCTCGAAGCCCCACCTCTGTGAGGGAATCGGCGGCCTCCTGTCCTCGGCGTCCGCAAAAGGCATTCACCTGCGGTGAACCTGGGCCTCGGGCGAGCAGGGCCAGGCCCCATGGTAGGAGCCCGGGGAGGCAATGGCAGCCTCTGCGGCCAGGCCTCGGGCTCTCCCCGGGGCTCTCTCGGGGCACGGGCACCCTCTCTCGCCTGGAGAGTGCCCACGCCGTCCCTTGAGCCCCGCGAGACACCTGCCTCCCGTGATAAGAGGCCCCCTGCCTCCGTGGAGCTTGGAACTCTGGGGCCGGGCTGCGGGTCACTGGGCTAAGTGGCTGGAAAGGCGCAGACCCCTCCGTCCCGACCGCCCAACTGCGAAGGACAGGGGGGAGGCCCCCAGGAGATGGCTTTTGTCAGAGCCGCGGCTGGCCGGTTTCGGGCCAAGACGCGGGACCCGGCAGGCTCAGGGCAGGCAGCCCCACCAGAAGCCTCCCTCGGGGCAACGGGCCCCACCCCGGACATATCAGGCCTGCTTCACAGGGTCCCTGGGGTCGTGTCCCGTGGAACTGGAAGCTCTCCCCGCCACCCAGAGGTCCGATCCTTTTCCCGTGGACCACACTTGCCAGCCCGTCTCCCACCCCGCCGGAGGCAGAGTGCCGGGGAAGAACTAGGGACCTGGGGCCGGGAAGAGGGGCCGGCCACGGTTCCGGGCCAGGCGGGGGGGGGGGGGGGGCGGGGGGCGGGGGGGGGGCCCGGGCAGGCCGGACCCACGCCCAGGGACCGGGTCTCGCGGGGGGGTCTTGGGCCTGAGACCTGCCTGGGGGGCTAAGAGTCTTTCTCGGCTCAAACGGCCCCACCCTGCCCCGAGGCGGTAAACTTGCACCGAGACGCTTCTACTCTCTAAAGTCTGGGCTGAACTTTGCGAGAAGGGACCGTGTGCGATGCGACCTGGGTCCCACAGAGCTCGAACCCCCCCCTCCCCGTGAAGGGATCCGCGGCCTGTGGTCCTTGGTGTCCGCAAAAGGCATTCACCTGCGGAGAACCTGGGCCCAGGTGAGCGGGACCAGGCCCCGCGGCAGGAGCCTGGGGAGGCCACTGGAGCCATGGGGGCCAGGGCTGGGCATTTTCCCGGGTGCTCTCTCGGGTCCCAGGCGCCCTCTCTCGCCCGGGGAGTGCCCACGCCGTCCCTTGACCCCCGCAGGACGCCTGCATCCCGCCATAAGCGGCCCAACTCCTCCATGGAGCCGGGACACATGGGGCCGGGGTGCGAGCAACTGGCCTACGTGGCGGCCAACCCGCAGACCCCTCCGTCCCGTCCCCACCACTGCGAAGATCCCCCTGTTCTTCCATCCGTAAAGGGGTCCCCCTTTACGGATGGAAGAACAGGGGGGAGGCCCCCAGGAGATGGCTTTTGTCCGAGCCGCGGCTGGGTGGTTTCGGGCCAGGAGGCGGGGCCGCGCAGGCGCAAGCAGGCCCCACCCCAAGAGCATCCCTCCGGGCAACGTGCCCCCCCACCCCTTGAGATATCAGGCCAGGTTCACAGGGTCCCTGGGCCGGTGTCAGAGTTAAGGGAAGCCCTCACTGCCACCCAGAGGACCGCGCGTTTTCCCGTGGACCACACTTCCCAGCAGCTCTCCCACCCCCGCCGAGGCAGAGTGCCAGGGAAGAACTAGGGACCTGGGGCCTGGAAGAGGAGCCGGCCACGGCTCCGCGCCAGGTGGAGCGGGTCCGGGCGGGCGGGCGGGCGGGCGGGACCCTCGTCCACGGACCGGTTCTCCCGTGGGGAGTCTGGCCCTGTGCCCCGCCTGGGAGGCTAAGAGCCTTGCTTCGCCTGCAACGCCCCCACCCTGCCACAAGGCGGCAGACTTGGACCCAGCCGCTTCAACCCTCCAGTCTGTGCGGAACCACCCAAAAATGGAGTGTGACCGCTGCGACCTCAGTCCCCCAGAGCTCGAAGCCCCACCTCTGTGAGGGAATCGGCGGCCTCCTGTCCTCGGCGTCCGCAAAAGGCATTCACCTGCGGTGAACCTGGGCCTCGGGCGAGCAGGGCCAGGCCCCATGGTAGGAGCCCGGGGAGGCAATGGCAGCCTCTGCGGCCAGGCCTCGGGCTCTCCCCGGGGCTCTCTCGGGGCACGGGCACCCTCTCTCGCCTGGAGAGTGCCCACGCCGTCCCTTGAGCCCCGCGAGACACCTGCCTCCCGTGATAAGAGGCCCCCTGCCTCCGTGGAGCTTGGAACTCTGGGGCCGGGCTGCGGGTCACTGGGCTAAGTGGCTGGAAAGGCGCAGACCCCTCCGTCCCGACCGCCCAACTGCGAAGGACAGGGGGGAGGCCCCCAGGAGATGGCTTTTGTCAGAGCCGCGGCTGGCCGGTTTCGGGCCAAGACGCGGGACCCGGCAGGCTCAGGGCAGGCAGCCCCACCAGAAGCCTCCCTCGGGGCAACGGGCCCCACCCCGGACATATCAGGCCTGCTTCACAGGGTCCCTGGGGTCGTGTCCCGTGGAACTGGAAGCTCTCCCCGCCACCCAGAGGTCCGATCCTTTTCCCGTGGACCACACTTGCCAGCCCGTCTCCCACCCCGCCGGAGGCAGAGTGCCGGGGAAGAACTAGGGACCTGGGGCCGGGAAGAGGGGCCGGCCACGGTTCCGGGCCAGGCGGGGGGGGGGGGGGGCGGGGGGCGGGGGGGGGGCCCGGGCAGCCCGGACCCACGCCCAGGGACCGGGTCTCGCGGGGGGGTCTTGGGCCTGAGACCTGCCTGGGGGGCTAAGAGTCTTTCTCGGCTCAAACGGCCCCACCCTGCCCCGAGGCGGTAAACTTGCACCGAGACGCTTCTACTCTCTAAAGTCTGGGCTGAACTTTGCGAGAAGGGACCGTGTGCGATGCGACCTGGGTCCCACAGAGCTCGAACCCCCCCCTCCCCGTGAAGGGATCCGCGGCCTGTGGTCCTTGGTGTCCGCAAAAGGCATTCACCTGCGGAGAACCTGGGCCCAGGTGAGCGGGACCAGGCCCCGCGGCAGGAGCCTGGGGAGGCCACTGGAGCCATGGGGGCCAGGGCTGGGCATTTTCCCGGGTGCTCTCTCGGGTCCCAGGCGCCCTCTCTCGCCCGGGGAGTGCCCACGCCGTCCCTTGACCCCCGCAGGACGCCTGCATCCCGCCATAAGCGGCCCAACTCCTCCATGGAGCCGGGACACATGGGGCCGGGGTGCGAGCAACTGGCCTACGTGGCGGCAAACCCGCAGACCCCTCCGTCCCGTCCCCACCACTGCGAAGATCCCCCTGTTCTTCCATCCGTAAAGGGGTCCCCCTTTACGGATGGAAGAACAGGGGGGAGGCCCCCAGGAGATGGCTTTTGTCCGAGCCGCGGCTGGGTGGTTTCGGGCCAGGAGGCGGGGCCGCGCAGGCGCAAGCAGGCCCCACCCCAAGAGCATCCCTCCGGGCAACGTGCCCCCCCACCCCTTGAGATATCAGGCCAGGTTCACAGGGTCCCTGGGCCGGTGTCAGAGTTAAGGGAAGCCCTCACTGCCACCCAGAGGACCGCGCGTTTTCCCGTGGACCACACTTCCCAGCAGCTCTCCCACCCCCGCCGAGGCAGAGTGCCAGGGAAGAACTAGGGACCTGGGGCCTGGAAGAGGAGCCGGCCACGGCTCCGCGCCAGGTGGAGCGGGTCCGGGCGGGCGGGCGGGCGGGCGGGACCCTCGTCCACGGACCGGTTCTCCCGTGGGGAGTCTGGCCCTGTGCCCCGCCTGGGAGGCTAAGAGCCTTGCTTCGCCTGCAACGCCCCCACCCTGCCACAAGGCGGCAGACTTGGACCCAGCCGCTTCAACCCTCCAGTCTGTGCGGAACCACCCAAAAATGGAGTGTGACCGCTGCGACCTCAGTCCCCCAGAGCTCGAAGCCCCACCTCTGTGAGGGAATCGGCGGCCTCCTGTCCTCGGCGTCCGCAAAAGGCATTCACCTGCGGTGAACCTGGGCCTCGGGCGAGCAGGGCCAGGCCCCATGGTAGGAGCCCGGGGAGGCAATGGCAGCCTCTGCGGCCAGGCCTCGGGCTCTCCCCGGGGCTCTCTCGGGGCACGGGCACCCTCTCTCGCCTGGAGAGTGCCCACGCCGTCCCTTGAGCCCCGCGAGACACCTGCCTCCCGTGATAAGAGGCCCCCTGCCTCCGTGGAGCTTGGAACTCTGGGGCCGGGCTGCGGGTCACTGGGCTAAGTGGCTGGAAAGGCGCAGACCCCTCCGTCCCGACCGCCCAACTGCGAAGGACAGGGGGGAGGCCCCCAGGAGATGGCTTTTGTCAGAGCCGCGGCTGGCCGGTTTCGGGCCAAGACGCGGGACCCGGCAGGCTCAGGGCAGGCAGCCCCACCAGAAGCCTCCCTCGGGGCAACGGGCCCCACCCCGGACTTATCAGGCCTGCTTCACAGGGTCCCTGGGGTCGTGTCCCGTGGAACTGGAAGCTCTCCCCGCCACCCAGAGGTCCGATCCTTTTCCCGTGGACCACACTTGCCAGCCCGTCTCCCACCCCGCCGGAGGCAGAGTGCCGGGGAAGAACTAGGGACCTGGGGCCGGGAAGAGGGGCCGGCCACGGTTCCGGGCCAGGCGGGGGGGGGGGGGGGCGGGGGGCGGGGGGGGGGGCCCGGGCAGCCCGGACCCACGCCCAGGGACCGGGTCTCGCGGGGGGGTCTTGGGCCTGAGACCTGCCTGGGGGGCTAAGAGTCTTTCTCGGCTCAAACTGCCCCACCCTGCCCCGAGGCGGTAAACTTGCACCGAGACGCTTCTACTCTCTAAAGTCTGGGCTGAACTTTGCGAGAAGGGACCGTGTGCGATGCGACCTGGGTCCCACAGAGCTCGAACCCCCCCCTCCCCGTGAAGGGATCCGCGGCCTGTGGTCCTTGGTGTCCGCAAAAGGCATTCACCTGCGGAGAACCTGGGCCCAGGTGAGCGGGACCAGGCCCCGCGGCAGGAGCCTGGGGAGGCCACTGGAGCCATGGGGGCCAGGGCTGGGCATTTTCCCGGGTGCTCTCTCGGGTCCCAGGCGCCCTCTCTCGCCCGGGGAGTGCCCACGCCGTCCCTTGACCCCCGCAGGACGCCTGCATCCCGCCATAAGCGGCCCAACTCCTCCATGGAGCCGGGACACATGGGGCCGGGGTGCGAGCAACTGGCCTACGTGGCGGCCAACCCGCAGACCCCTCCGTCCTGTCCCCACCACTGCGAAGATCCCCCTGTTCTTCCATCCGTAAAGGGGTCCCCCTTTACGGATGGAAGAACAGGGGGGAGGCCCCCAGGAGATGGCTTTTGTCCGAGCCGCGGCTGGGTGGTTTCGGGCCAGGAGGCGGGGCCGCGCAGGCGCAAGCAGGCCCCACCCCAAGAGCATCCCTCCGGGCAACGTGCCCCCCCACCCCTTGAGATATCAGGCCAGGTTCACAGGGTCCCTGGGCCGGTGTCAGAGTTAAGGGAAGCCCTCACTGCCACCCAGAGGACCGCGCGTTTTCCCGTGGACCACACTTCCCAGCAGCTCTCCCACCCCCGCCGAGGCAGAGTGCCAGGGAAGAACTAGGGACCTGGGGCCGGGAAGAGGAGCCGGCCACGGCTCCGCGCCAGGTGGAGCGGGTCCGGGCGGGCGGGCGGGCGGGCGGGACCCTCGTCCACGGACCGGTTCTCCCGTGGGGAGTCTGGCCCTGTGCCCCGCCTGGGAGGCTAAGAGCCTTGCTTCGCCTGCAACGCCCCCACCCTGCCACAAGGCGGCAGACTTGGACCCAGCCGCTTCAACCCTCCAGTCTGTGCGGAACCACCCAAAAATGGAGTGTGACCGCTGCGACCTCAGTCCCCCAGAGCTCGAAGCCCCACCTCTGTGAGGGAATCGGCGGCCTCCTGTCCTCGGCGTCCGCAAAAGGCATTCACCTGCGGTGAACCTGGGCCTCGGGCGAGCAGGGCCAGGCCCCATGGTAGGAGCCCGGGGAGGCAATGGCAGCCTCTGCGGCCAGGCCTCGGGCTCTCCCCGGGGCTCTCTCGGGGCACGGGCACCCTCTCTCGCCTGGAGAGTGCCCACGCCGTCCCTTGAGCCCCGCGAGACACCTGCCTCCCGTGATAAGAGGCCCCCTGCCTCCGTGGAGCTTGGAACTCTGGGGCCGGGCTGCGGGTCACTGGGCTAAGTGGCTGGAAAGGCGCAGACCCCTCCGTCCCGACCGCCCAACTGCGAAGGACAGGGGGGAGGCCCCCAGGAGATGGCTTTTGTCAGAGCCGCGGCTGGCCGGTTTCGGGCCAAGACGCGGGACCCGGCAGGCTCAGGGCAGGCAGCCCCACCAGAAGCCTCCCTCGGGGCAACGGGCCCCACCCCGGACATATCAGGCCTGCTTCACAGGGTCCCTGGGGTCGTGTCCCGTGGAACTGGAAGCTCTCCCCGCCACCCAGAGGTCCGATCCTTTTCCCGTGGACCACACTTGCCAGCCCGTCTCCCACCCCGCCGGAGGCAGAGTGCCGGGGAAGAACTAGGGACCTGGGGCCGGGAAGAGGGGCCGGCCACGGTTCCGGGCCAGGCGGGGGGGGGGGGGGGGGGCGGGGGGCGGGGGGGGGGGGCCCGGGCAGGCCGGACCCACGCCCAGGGACCGGGTCTCGCGGGGGGGTCTTGGGCCTGAGACCTGCCTGGGGGGCTAAGAGTCTTTCTCGGCTCAAACGGCCCCACCCTGCCCCGAGGCGGTAAACTTGCACCGAGACGCTTCTACTCTCTAAAGTCTGGGCTGAACTTTGCGAGAAGGGACCGTGTGCGATGCGACCTGGGTCCCACAGAGCTCGAACCCCCCCCTCCCCGTGAAGGGATCCGCGGCCTGTGGTCCTTGGTGTCCGCAAAAGGCATTCACCTGCGGAGAACCTGGGCCCAGGTGAGCGGGACCAGGCCCCGCGGCAGGAGCCTGGGGAGGCCACTGGAGCCATGGGGGCCAGGGCTGGGCATTTTCCCGGGTGCTCTCTCGGGTCCCAGGCGCCCTCTCTCGCCCGGGGAGTGCCCACGCCGTCCCTTGACCCCCGCAGGACGCCTGCATCCCGCCATAAGCGGCCCAACTCCTCCATGGAGCCGGGACACATGGGGCCGGGGTGCGAGCAACTGGCCTACGTGGCGGCAAACCCGCAGACCCCTCCGTCCCGTCCCCACCACTGCGAAGATCCCCCTGTTCTTCCATCCGTAAAGGGGTCCCCCTTTACGGATGGAAGAACAGGGGGGAGGCCCCCAGGAGATGGCTTTTGTCCGAGCCGCGGCTGGGTGGTTTCGGGCCAGGAGGCGGGGCCGCGCAGGCGCAAGCAGGCCCCACCCCAAGAGCATCCCTCCGGGCAACGTGCCCCCCCACCCCTTGAGATATCAGGCCAGGTTCACAGGGTCCCTGGGCCGGTGTCAGAGTTAAGGGAAGCCCTCACTGCCACCCAGAGGACCGCGCGTTTTCCCGTGGACCACACATCCCAGCAGCTCTCCCACCCCCGCCGAGGCAGAGTGCCAGGGAAGAACTAGGGACCTGGGGCCGGGAAGAGGAGCCGGCCACGGCTCCGCGCCAGGTGGAGCGGGTCCGGGCGGGCGGGCGGGCGGGCGGGACCCTCGTCCACGGACCGGTTCTCCCGTGGGGAGTCTGGCCCTGTGCCCCGCCTGGGAGGCTAAGAGCCTTGCTTCGCCTGCAACGCCCCCACCCTGCCACAAGGCGGCAGACTTGGACCCAGCCGCTTCAACCCTCCAGTCTGTGCGGAACCACCCAAAAATGGAGTGTGACCGCTGCGACCTCAGTCCCCCAGAGCTCGAAGCCCCACCTCTGTGAGGGAATCGGCGGCCTCCTGTCCTCGGCGTCCGCAAAAGGCATTCACCTGCGGTGAACCTGGGCCTCGGGCGAGCAGGGCCAGGCCCCATGGTAGGAGCCCGGGGAGGCAATGGCAGCCTCTGCGGCCAGGCCTCGGGCTCTCCCCGGGGCTCTCTCGGGGCACGGGCACCCTCTCTCGCCTGGAGAGTGCCCACGCCGTCCCTTGAGCCCCGCGAGACACCTGCCTCCCGTGATAAGAGGCCCCCTGCCTCCGTGGAGCTTGGAACTCTGGGGCCGGGCTGCGGGTCACTGGGCAAAGTGGCTGGAAAGGCGCAGACCCCTCCGTCCCGACCGCCCAACTGCGAAGGACAGGGGGGAGGCCCCCAGGAGATGGCTTTTGTCAGAGCCGCGGCTGGCCGGTTTCGGGCCAAGACGCGGGACCCGGCAGGCTCAGGGCAGGCAGCCCCACCAGAAGCCTCCCTCGGGGCAACGGGCCCCACCCCGGACATATCAGGCCTGCTTCACAGGGTCCCTGGGGTCGTGTCCCGTGGAACTGGAAGCTCTCCCCGCCACCCAGAGGTCCGATCCTTTTCCCGTGGACCACACTTGCCAGCCCGTCTCCCACCCCGCCGGAGGCAGAGTGCCGGGGAAGAACTAGGGACCTGGGGCCGGGAAGAGGGGCCGGCCACGGTTCCGGGCCAGGCGGGGGGGGGGGGGGGGGCGGGGGGCGGGGGGGGGGGGGCCCGGGCAGGCCGGACCCACGCCCAGGGACCGGGTCTCGCGGGGGGGTCTTGGGCCTGAGACCTGCCTGGGGGGCTAAGAGTCTTTCTCGGCTCAAACTGCCCCACCCTGCCCCGAGGCGGTAAACTTGCACCGAGACGCTTCTACTCTCTAAAGTCTGGGCTGAACTTTGCGAGAAGGGACCGTGTGCGATGCGACCTGGGTCCCACAGAGCTCGAACCCCCCCCTCCCCGTGAAGGGATCCGCGGCCTGTGGTCCTTGGTGTCCGCAAAAGGCATTCACCTGCGGAGAACCTGGGCCCAGGTGAGCGGGACCAGGCCCCGCGGCAGGAGCCTGGGGAGGCCACTGGAGCCATGGGGGCCAGGGCTGGGCATTTTCCCGGGTGCTCTCTCGGGTCCCAGGCGCCCTCTCTCGCCCGGGGAGTGCCCACGCCGTCCCTTGACCCCCGCAGGACGCCTGCATCCCGCCATAAGCGGCCCAACTCCTCCATGGAGCCGGGACACATGGGGCCGGGGTGCGAGCAACTGGCCTACGTGGCGGCCAACCCGCAGACCCCTCCGTCCCGTCCCCACCACTGCGAAGATCCCCCTGTTCTTCCATCCGTAAAGGGGTCCCCCTTTACGGATGGAAGAACAGGGGGGAGGCCCCCAGGAGATGGCTTTTGTCCGAGCCGCGGCTGGGTGGTTTCGGGCCAGGAGGCGGGGCCGCGCAGGCGCAAGCAGG
This sequence comes from Desmodus rotundus, assembly GCF_022682495.2. Taxonomy (NCBI): domain Eukaryota; kingdom Metazoa; phylum Chordata; class Mammalia; order Chiroptera; family Phyllostomidae; genus Desmodus; species Desmodus rotundus. Next base: position 101,458 of record NW_026527522.1, read on the forward strand.
CCCCACCCCAAGAGCATCCCTCCGGGCAACGTGCCCCCCCACCCCTTGAGATATCAGGCCAGGTTCACAGGGTCCCTGGGCCGGTGTCAGAGTTAAGGGAAGCCCTCACTGCCACCCAGAGGACCGCGCGTTTTCCCGTGGACCACACTTCCCAGCAGCTCTCCCACCCCCGCCGAGGCAGAGTGCCAGGGAAGAACTAGGGACCTGGGGCCGGGAAGAGGAGCCGGCCACGGCTCCGCGCCAGGTGGAGCGGGTCCGGGCGGGCGGGCGGGCGGGCGGGACCCTCGTCCACGGACCGGTTCTCCCGTGGGGAGTCTGGCCCTGTGCCCCGCCTGGGAGGCTAAGAGCCTTGCTTCGCCTGCAACGCCCCCACCCTGCCACAAGGCGGCAGACTTGGACCCAGCCGCTTCAACCCTCCAGTCTGTGCGGAACCACCCAAAAATGGAGTGTGACCGCTGCGACCTCAGTCCCCCAGAGCTCGAAGCCCCACCTCTGTGAGGGAATCGGCGGCCTCCTGTCCTCGGCGTCCGCAAAAGGCATTCACCTGCGGTGAACCTGGGCCTCGGGCGAGCAGGGCCAGGCCCCATGGTAGGAGCCCGGGGAGGCAATGGCAGCCTCTGCGGCCAGGCCTCGGGCTCTCCCCGGGGCTCTCTCGGGGCACGGGCACCCTCTCTCGCCTGGAGAGTGCCCACGCCGTCCCTTGAGCCCCGCGAGACACCTGCCTCCCGTGATAAGAGGCCCCCTGCCTCCGTGGAGCTTGGAACTCTGGGGCCGGGCTGCGGGTCACTGGGCTAAGTGGCTGGAAAGGCGCAGACCCCTCCGTCCCGACCGCCCAACTGCGAAGGACAGGGGGGAGGCCCCCAGGAGATGGCTTTTGTCAGAGCCGCGGCTGGCCGGTTTCGGGCCAAGACGCGGGACCCGGCAGGCTCAGGGCAGGCAGCCCCACCAGAAGCCTCCCTCGGGGCAACGGGCCCCACCCCGGACATATCAGGCCTGCTTCACAGGGTCCCTGGGGTCGTGTCCCGTGGAACTGGAAGCTCTCCCCGCCACCCAGAGGTCCGATCCTTTTCCCGTGGACCACACTTGCCAGCCCGTCTCCCACCCCGCCGGAGGCAGAGTGCCGGGGAAGAACTAGGGACCTGGGGCCGGGAAGAGGGGCCGGCCACGGTTCCGGGCCAGGCGGGGGGGGGGGGGGGGGCGGGGGGCGGGGGGGGGGGCCCGGGCAGGCCGGACCCACGCCCAGGGACCGGGTCTCGCGGGGGGGTCTTGGGCCTGAGACCTGCCTGGGGGGCTAAGAGTCTTTCTCGGCTCAAACTGCCCCACCCTGCCCCGAGGCGGTAAACTTGCACCGAGACGCTTCTACTCTCTAAAGTCTGGGCTGAACTTTGCGAGAAGGGACCGTGTGCGATGCGACCTGGGTCCCACAGAGCTCGAACCCCCCCCTCCCCGTGAAGGGATCCGCGGCCTGTGGTCCTTGGTGTCCGCAAAAGGCATTCACCTGCGGAGAACCTGGGCCCAGGTGAGCGGGACCAGGCCCCGCGGCAGGAGCCTGGGGAGGCCACTGGAGCCATGGGGGCCAGGGCTGGGCATTTTCCCGGGTGCTCTCTCGGGTCCCAGGCGCCCTCTCTCGCCCGGGGAGTGCCCACGCCGTCCCTTGACCCCCGCAGGACGCCTGCATCCCGCCATAAGCGGCCCAACTCCTCCATGGAGCCGGGACACATGGGGCCGGGGTGCGAGCAACTGGCCTACGTGGCGGCCAACCCGCAGACCCCTCCGTCCCGTCCCCACCACTGCGAAGATCCCCCTGTTCTTCCATCCGTAAAGGGGTCCCCCTTTACGGATGGAAGAACAGGGGGGAGGCCCCCAGGAGATGGCTTTTGTCCGAGCCGCGGCTGGGTGGTTTCGGGCCAGGAGGCGGGGCCGCGCAGGCGCAAGCAGGCCCCACCCCAAGAGCATCCCTCCGGGCAACGTGCCCCCCCACCCCTTGAGATATCAGGCCAGGTTCACAGGGTCCCTGGGCCGGTGTCAGAGTTAAGGGAAGCCCTCACTGCCACCCAGAGGACCGCGCGTTTTCCCGTGGACCACACTTCCCAGCAGCTCTCCCACCCCCGCCGAGGCAGAGTGCCAGGGAAGAACTAGGGACCTGGGGCCGGGAAGAGGAGCCGGCCACGGCTCCGCGCCAGGTGGAGCGGGTCCGGGCGGGCGGGCGGGCGGGCGGGACCCTCGTCCACGGACCGGTTCTCCCGTGGGGAGTCTGGCCCTGTGCCCCGCCTGGGAGGCTAAGAGCCTTGCTTCGCCTGCAACGCCCCCACCCTGCCACAAGGCGGCAGACTTGGACCCAGCCGCTTCAACCCTCCAGTCTGTGCGGAACCACCCAAAAATGGAGTGTGACCGCTGCGACCTCAGTCCCCCAGAGCTCGAAGCCCCACCTCTGTGAGGGAATCGGCGGCCTCCTGTCCTCGGCGTCCGCAAAAGGCATTCACCTGCGGTGAACCTGGGCCTCGGGCGAGCAGGGCCAGGCCCCATGGTAGGAGCCCGGGGAGGCAATGGCAGCCTCTGCGGCCAGGCCTCGGGCTCTCCCCGGGGCTCTCTCGGGGCACGGGCACCCTCTCTCGCCTGGAGAGTGCCCACGCCGTCCCTTGAGCCCCGCGAGACACCTGCCTCCCGTGATAAGAGGCCCCCTGCCTCCGTGGAGCTTGGAACTCTGGGGCCGGGCTGCGGGTCACTGGGCAAAGTGGCTGGAAAGGCGCAGACCCCTCCGTCCCGACCGCCCAACTGCGAAGGACAGGGGGGAGGCCCCCAGGAGATGGCTTTTGTCAGAGCCGCGGCTGGCCGGTTTCGGGCCAAGACGCGGGACCCGGCAGGCTCAGGGCAGGCAGCCCCACCAGAAGCCTCCCTCGGGGCAACGGGCCCCACCCCGGACATATCAGGCCTGCTTCACAGGGTCCCTGGGGTCGTGTCCCGTGGAACTGGAAGCTCTCCCCGCCACCCAGAGGTCCGATCCTTTTCCCGTGGACCACACTTGCCAGCCCGTCTCCCACCCCGCCGGAGGCAGAGTGCCGGGGAAGAACTAGGGACCTGGGGCCGGGAAGAGGGGCCGGCCACGGTTCCGGGCCAGGCGGGGGGGGGGGGGGGGGCGGGGGGCGGGGGGGGGGCCCGGGCAGCCCGGACCCACGCCCAGGGACCGGGTCTCGCGGGGGGGTCTTGGGCCTGAGACCTGCCTGGGGGGCTAAGAGTCTTTCTCGGCTCAAACTGCCCCACCCTGCCCCGAGGCGGTAAACTTGCACCGAGACGCTTCTACTCTCTAAAGTCTGGGCTGAACTTTGCGAGAAGGGACCGTGTGCGATGCGACCTGGGTCCCACAGAGCTCGAACCCCCCCCTCCCCGTGAAGGGATCCGCGGCCTGTGGTCCTTGGTGTCCGCAAAAGGCATTCACCTGCGGAGAACCTGGGCCCAGGTGAGCGGGACCAGGCCCCGCGGCAGGAGCCTGGGGAGGCCACTGGAGCCATGGGGGCCAGGGCTGGGCATTTTCCCGGGTGCTCTCTCGGGTCCCAGGCGCCCTCTCTCGCCCGGGGAGTGCCCACGCCGTCCCTTGACCCCCGCAGGACGCCTGCATCCCGCCATAAGCGGCCCAACTCCTCCATGGAGCCGGGACACATGGGGCCGGGGTGCGAGCAACTGGCCTACGTGGCGGCCAACCCGCAGACCCCTCCGTCCCGTCCCCACCACTGCGAAGATCCCCCTGTTCTTCCATCCGTAAAGGGGTCCCCCTTTACGGATGGAAGAACAGGGGGGAGGCCCCCAGGAGATGGCTTTTGTCCGAGCCGCGGCTGGGTGGTTTCGGGCCAGGAGGCGGGGCCGCGCAGGCGCAAGCAGGCCCCACCCCAAGAGCATCCCTCCGGGCAACGTGCCCCCCCACCCCTTGAGATATCAGGCCAGGTTCACAGGGTCCCTGGGCCGGTGTCAGAGTTAAGGGAAGCCCTCACTGCCACCCAGAGGACCGCGCGTTTTCCCGTGGACCACACTTCCCAGCAGCTCTCCCACCCCCGCCGAGGCAGAGTGCCAGGGAAGAACTAGGGACCTGGGGCCGGGAAGAGGAGCCGGCCACGGCTCCGCGCCAGGTGGAGCGGGTCCGGGCGGGCGGGCGGGCGGGCGGGACCCTCGTCCACGGACCGGTTCTCCCGTGGGGAGTCTGGCCCTGTGCCCCGCCTGGGAGGCTAAGAGCCTTGCTTCGCCTGCAACGCCCCCACCCTGCCACAAGGCGGCAGACTTGGACCCAGCCGCTTCAACCCTCCAGTCTGTGCGGAACCACCCAAAAATGGAGTGTGACCGCTGCGACCTCAGTCCCCCAGAGCTCGAAGCCCCACCTCTGTGAGGGAATCGGCGGCCTCCTGTCCTCGGCGTCCGCAAAAGGCATTCACCTGCGGTGAACCTGGGCCTCGGGCGAGCAGGGCCAGGCCCCATGGTAGGAGCCCGGGGAGGCAATGGCAGCCTCTGCGGCCAGGCCTCGGGCTCTCCCCGGGGCTCTCTCGGGGCACGGGCACCCTCTCTCGCCTGGAGAGTGCCCACGCCGTCCCTTGAGCCCCGCGAGACACCTGCCTCCCGTGATAAGAGGCCCCCTGCCTCCGTGGAGCTTGGAACTCTGGGGCCGGGCTGCGGGTCACTGGGCTAAGTGGCTGGAAAGGCGCAGACCCCTCCGTCCCGACCGCCCAACTGCGAAGGACAGGGGGGAGGCCCCCAGGAGATGGCTTTTGTCAGAGCCGCGGCTGGCCGGTTTCGGGCCAAGACGCGGGACCCGGCAGGCTCAGGGCAGGCAGCCCCACCAGAAGCCTCCCTCGGGGCAACGGGCCCCACCCCGGACATATCAGGCCTGCTTCACAGGGTCCCTGGGGTCGTGTCCCGTGGAACTGGAAGCTCTCCCCGCCACCCAGAGGTCCGATCCTTTTCCCGTGGACCACACTTGCCAGCCCGTCTCCCACCCCGCCGGAGGCAGAGTGCCGGGGAAGAACTAGGGACCTGGGGCCGGGAAGAGGGGCCGGCCACGGTTCCGGGCCAGGCGGGGGGGGGGGGGGGGGGGGCGGGGGGCGGGGGGGGGGGGCCCGGGCAGGCCGGACCCACGCCCAGGGACCGGGTCTCGCGGGGGGGTCTTGGGCCTGAGACCTGCCTGGGGGGCTAAGAGTCTTTCTCGGCTCAAACTGCCCCACCCTGCCCCGAGGCGGTAAACTTGCACCGAGACGCTTCTACTCTCTAAAGTCTGGGCTGAACTTTGCGAGAAGGGACCGTGTGCGATGCGACCTGGGTCCCACAGAGCTCGAACCCCCCCCTCCCCGTGAAGGGATCCGCGGCCTGTGGTCCTTGGTGTCCGCAAAAGGCATTCACCTGCGGAGAACCTGGGCCCAGGTGAGCGGGACCAGGCCCCGCGGCAGGAGCCTGGGGAGGCCACTGGAGCCATGGGGGCCAGGGCTGGGCATTTTCCCGGGTGCTCTCTCGGGTCCCAGGCGCCCTCTCTCGCCCGGGGAGTGCCCACGCCGTCCCTTGACCCCCGCAGGACGCCTGCATCCCGCCATAAGCGGCCCAACTCCTCCATGGAGCCGGGACACATGGGGCCGGGGTGCGAGCAACTGGCCTACGTGGCGGCCAACCCGCAGACCCCTCCGTCCCGTCCCCACCACTGCGAAGATCCCCCTGTTCTTCCATCCGTAAAGGGGTCCCCCTTTACGGATGGAAGAACAGGGGGGAGGCCCCCAGGAGATGGCTTTTGTCCGAGCCGCGGCTGGGTGGTTTCGGGCCAGGAGGCGGGGCCGCGCAGGCGCAAGCAGGCCCCACCCCAAGAGCATCCCTCCGGGCAACGTGCCCCCCCACCCCTTGAGATATCAGGCCAGGTTCACAGGGTCCCTGGGCCGGTGTCAGAGTTAAGGGAAGCCCTCACTGCCACCCAGAGGACCGCGCGTTTTCCCGTGGACCACACTTCCCAGCAGCTCTCCCACCCCCGCCGAGGCAGAGTGCCAGGGAAGAACTAGGGACCTGGGGCCGGGAAGAGGAGCCGGCCACGGCTCCGCGCCAGGTGGAGCGGGTCCGGGCGGGCGGGCGGGCGGGCGGGACCCTCGTCCACGGACCGGTTCTCCCGTGGGGAGTCTGGCCCTGTGCCCCGCCTGGGAGGCTAAGAGCCTTGCTTCGCCTGCAACGCCCCCACCCTGCCACAAGGCGGCAGACTTGGACCCAGCCGCTTCAACCCTCCAGTCTGTGCGGAACCACCCAAAAATGGAGTGTGACCGCTGCGACCTCAGTCCCCCAGAGCTCGAAGCCCCACCTCTGTGAGGGAATCGGCGGCCTCCTGTCCTCGGCGTCCGCAAAAGGCATTCACCTGCGGTGAACCTGGGCCTCGGGCGAGCAGGGCCAGGCCCCATGGTAGGAGCCCGGGGAGGCAATGGCAGTCTCTGCGGCCAGGCCTCGGGCTCTCCCCGGGGCTCTCTCGGGGCACGGGCACCCTCTCTCGCCTGGAGAGTGCCCACGCCGTCCCTTGAGCCCCGCGAGACACCTGCCTCCCGTGATAAGAGGCCCCCTGCCTCCGTGGAGCTTGGAACTCTGGGGCCGGGCTGCGGGTCACTGGGCTAAGTGGCTGGAAAGGCGCAGACCCCTCCGTCCCGACCGCCCAACTGCGAAGGACAGGGGGGAGGCCCCCAGGAGATGGCTTTTGTCAGAGCCGCGGCTGGCCGGTTTCGGGCCAAGACGCGGGACCCGGCAGGCTCAGGGCAGGCAGCCCCACCAGAAGCCTCCCTCGGGGCAACGGGCCCCACCCCGGACATATCAGGCCTGCTTCACAGGGTCCCTGGGGTCGTGTCCCGTGGAACTGGAAGCTCTCCCCGCCACCCAGAGGTCCGATCCTTTTCCCGTGGACCACACTTGCCAGCCCGTCTCCCACCCCGCCGGAGGCAGAGTGCCGGGGAAGAACTAGGGACCTGGGGCCGGGAAGAGGGGCCGGCCACGGTTCCGGGCCAGGCGGGGGGGGGGGGGGGGGGCGGGGGGCGGGGGGGGGGGCCCGGGCAGGCCGGACCCACGCCCAGGGACCGGGTCTCGCGGGGGGGTCTTGGGCCTGAGACCTGCCTGGGGGGCTAAGAGTCTTTCTCGGCTCAAACTGCCCCACCCTGCCCCGAGGCGGTAAACTTGCACCGAGACGCTTCTACTCTCTAAAGTCTGGGCTGAACTTTGCGAGAAGGGACCGTGTGCGATGCGACCTGGGTCCCACAGAGCTCGAACCCCCCCCTCCCCGTGAAGGGATCCGCGGCCTGTGGTCCTTGGTGTCCGCAAAAGGCATTCACCTGCGGAGAACCTGGGCCCAGGTGAGCGGGACCAGGCCCCGCGGCAGGAGCCTGGGGAGGCCACTGGAGCCATGGGGGCCAGGGCTGGGCATTTTCCCGGGTGCTCTCTCGGGTCCCAGGCGCCCTCTCTCGCCCGGGGAGTGCCCACGCCATCCCTTGACCCCCGCAGGACGCCTGCATCCCGCCATAAGCGGCCCAACTCCTCCATGGAGCCGGGACACATGGGGCCGGGGTGCGAGCAACTGGCCTACGTGGCGGCCAACCCGCAGACCCCTCCGTCCCGTCCCCACCACTGCGAAGATCCCCCTGTTCTTCCATCCGTAAAGGGGTCCCCCTTTACGGATGGAAGAACAGGGGGGAGGCCCCCAGGAGATGGCTTTTGTCCGAGCCGCGGCTGGGTGGTTTCGGGCCAGGAGGCGGGGCCGCGCAGGCGCAAGCAGGCCCCACCCCAAGAGCATCCCTCCGGGCAACGTGCCCCCCCACCCCTTGAGATATCAGGCCAGGTTCACAGGGTCCCTGGGCCGGTGTCAGAGTTAAGGGAAGCCCTCACTGCCACCCAGAGGACCGCGCGTTTTCCCGTGGACCACACTTCCCAGCAGCTCTCCCACCCCCGCCGAGGCAGAGTGCCAGGGAAGAACTAGGGACCTGGGGCCGGGAAGAGGAGCCGGCCACGGCTCCGCGCCAGGTGGAGCGGGTCCGGGCGGGCGGGCGGGCGGGCGGGACCCTCGTCCACGGACCGGTTCTCCCGTGGGGAGTCTGGCCCTGTGCCCCGCCTGGGAGGCTAAGAGCCTTGCTTCGCCTGCAACGCCCCCACCCTGCCACAAGGCGGCAGACTTGGACCCAGCCGCTTCAACCCTCCAGTCTGTGCGGAACCACCCAAAAATGGAGTGTGACCGCTGCGACCTCAGTCCCCCAGAGCTCGAAGCCCCACCTCTGTGAGGGAATCGGCGGCCTCCTGTCCTCGGCGTCCGCAAAAGGCATTCACCTGCGGTGAACCTGGGCCTCGGGCGAGCAGGGCCAGGCCCCATGGTAGGAGCCCGGGGAGGCAATGGGCAGCCTCTGCGGCCAGGCCTCGGGCTCTCCCCGGGGCTCTCTCGGGGCACGGGCACCCTCTCTCGCCTGGAGAGTGCCCACGCCGTCCCTTGAGCCCCGCGAGACACCTGCCTCCCGTGATAAGAGGCCCCCTGCCTCCGTGGAGCTTGGAACTCTGGGGCCGGGCTGCGGGTCACTGGGCTAAGTGGCTGGAAAGGCGCAGACCCCTCCGTCCCGACCGCCCAACTGCGAAGGACAGGGGGGAGGCCCCCAGGAGATGGCTTTTGTCAGAGCCGCGGCTGGCCGGTTTCGGGCCAAGACGCGGGACCCGGCAGGCTCAGGGCAGGCAGCCCCACCAGAAGCCTCCCTCGGGGCAACGGGCCCCACCCCGGACATATCAGGCCTGCTTCACAGGGTCCCTGGGGTCGTGTCCCGTGGAACTGGAAGCTCTCCCCGCCACCCAGAGGTCCGATCCTTTTCCCGTGGACCACACTTGCCAGCCCGTCTCCCACCCCGCCGGAGGCAGAGTGCCGGGGAAGAACTAGGGACCTGGGGCCGGGAAGAGGGGCCGGCCACGGTTCCGGGCCAGGCGGGGGGGGGGGGGGGGGGCGGGGGGCGGGGGGGGGGGCCCGGGCAGGCCGGACCCACGCCCAGGGACCGGGTCTCGCGGGGGGGTCTTGGGCCTGAGACCTGCCTGGGGGGCTAAGAGTCTTTCTCGGCTCAAACTGCCCCACCCTGCCCCGAGGCGGTAAACTTGCACCGAGACGCTTCTACTCTCTAAAGTCTGGGCTGAACTTTGCGAGAAGGGACCGTGTGCGATGCGACCTGGGTCCCACAGAGCTCGAACCCCCCCCTCCCCGTGAAGGGATCCGCGGCCTGTGGTCCTTGGTGTCCGCAAAAGGCATTCACCTGCGGAGAACCTGGGCCCAGGTGAGCGGGACCAGGCCCCGCGGCAGGAGCCTGGGGAGGCCACTGGAGCCATGGGGGCCAGGGCTGGGCATTTTCCCGGGTGCTCTCTCGGGTCCCAGGCGCCCTCTCTCGCCCGGGGAGTGCCCACGCCGTCCCTTGACCCCCGCAGGACGCCTGCATCCCGCCATAAGCGGCCCAACTCCTCCATGGAGCCGGGACACATGGGGCCGGGGTGCGAGCAACTGGCCTACGTGGCGGCCAACCCGCAGACCCCTCCGTCCCGTCCCCACCACTGCGAAGATCCCCCTGTTCTTCCATCCGTAAAGGGGTCCCCCTTTACGGATGGAAGAACAGGGGGGAGGCCCCCAGGAGATGGCTTTTGTCCGAGCCGCGGCTGGGTGGTTTCGGGCCAGGAGGCGGGGCCGCGCAGGCGCAAGCAGGCCCCACCCCAAGAGCATCCCTCCGGGCAACGTGCCCCCCCACCCCTTGAGATATCAGGCCAGGTTCACAGGGTCCCTGGGCCGGTGTCAGAGTTAAGGGAAGCCCTCACTGCCACCCAGAGGACCGCGCGTTTTCCCGTGGACCACACTTCCCAGCAGCTCTCCCACCCCCGCCGAGGCAGAGTGCCAGGGAAGAACTAGGGACCTGGGGCCGGGAAGAGGAGCCGGCCACGGCTCCGCGCCAGGTGGAGCGGGTCCGGGCGGGCGGGCGGGCGGGCGGGACCCTCGTCCACGGACCGGTTCTCCCGTGGGGAGTCTGGCCCTGTGCCCCGCCTGGGAGGCTAAGAGCCTTGCTTCGCCTGCAACGCCCCCACCCTGCCACAAGGCGGCAGACTTGGACCCAGCCGCTTCAACCCTCCAGTCTGTGCGGAACCACCCAAAAATGGAGTGTGACCGCTGCGACCTCAGTCCCCCAGAGCTCGAAGCCCCACCTCTGTGAGGGAATCGGCGGCCTCCTGTCCTCGGCGTCCGCAAAAGGCATTCACCTGCGGTGAACCTGGGCCTCGGGCGAGCAGGGCCAGGCCCCATGGTAGGAGCCCGGGGAGGCAATGGCAGCCTCTGCGGCCAGGCCTCGGGCTCTCCCCGGGGCTCTCTCGGGGCACGGGCACCCTCTCTCGCCTGGAGAGTGCCCACGCCGTCCCTTGAGCCCCGCGAGACACCTGCCTCCCGTGATAAGAGGCCCCCTGCCTCCGTGGAGCTTGGAACTCTGGGGCCGGGCTGCGGGTCACTGGGCTAAGTGGCTGGAAAGGCGCAGACCCCTCCGTCCCGACCGCCCAACTGCGAAGGACAGGGGGGAGGCCCCCAGGAGATGGCTTTTGTCAGAGCCGCGGCTGGCCGGTTTCGGGCCAAGACGCGGGACCCGGCAGGCTCAGGGCAGGCAGCCCCACCAGAAGCCTCCCTCGGGGCAACGGGCCCCACCCCGGACATATCAGGCCTGCTTCACAGGGTCCCTGGGGTCGTGTCCCGTGGAACTGGAAGCTCTCCCCGCCACCCAGAGGTCCGATCCTTTTCCCGTGGACCACACTTGCCAGCCCGTCTCCCACCCCGCCGGAGGCAGAGTGCCAGGGAAGAACTAGGGACCTGGGGCCGGGAAGAGGGGCCGGCCACGGTTCCGGGCCAGGCGGGGGGGGGGGGGGGGGGGGGGCGGGGGGCGGGGGGGGGGGCCCGGGCAGGCCGGACCCACGCCCAGGGACCGGGTCTCGCGGGGGGGTCTTGGGCCTGAGACCTGCCTGGGGGGCTAAGAGTCTTTCTCGGCTCAAACGGCCCCACCCTGCCCCGAGGCGGTAAACTTGCACCGAGACGCTTCTACTCTCTAAAGTCTGGGCTGAACTTTGCGAGAAGGGACCGTGTGCGATGCGACCTGGGTCCCACAGAGCTCGAACCCCCCCCTCCCCGTGAAGGGATCCGCGGCCTGTGGTCCTTGGTGTCCGCAAAAGGCATTCACCTGCGGAGAACCTGGGCCCAGGTGAGCGGGACCAGGCCCCGCGGCAGGAGCCTGGGGAGGCCACTGGAGCCATGGGGGCCAGGGCTGGGCATTTTCCCGGGTGCTCTCTCGGGTCCCAGGCGCCCTCTCTCGCCCGGGGAGTGCCCACGCCGTCCCTTGACCCCCGCAGGACGCCTGCATCCCGCCATAAGCGGCCCAACTCCTCCATGGAGCCGGGACACATGGGGCCGGGGTGCGAGCAACTGGCCTACGTGGCGGCCAACCCGCAGACCCCTCCGTCCCGTCCCCACCACTGCGAAGATCCCCCTGTTCTTCCATCCGTAAAGGGGTCCCCCTTTACGGATGGAAGAACAGGGGGGAGGCCCCCAGGAGATGGCTTTTGTCCGAGCCGCGGCTGGGTGGTTTCGGGCCAGGAGGCGGGGCCGCGCAGGCGCAAGCAGGCCCCACCCCAAGAGCATCCCTCCGGGCAACGTGCCCCCCCACCCCTTGAGATATCAGGCCAGGTTCACAGGGTCCCTGGGCCGGTGTCAGAGTTAAGGGAAGCCCTCACTGCCACCCAGAGGACCGCGCGTTTTCCCGTGGACCACACTTCCCAGCAGCTCTCCCACCCCCGCCGAGGCAGAGTGCCAGGGAAGAACTAGGGACCTGGGGCCGGGAAGAGGAGCCGGCCACGGCTCCGCGCCAGGTGGAGCGGGTCCGGGCGGGGCGGGCGGGCGGGCGGGACCCTCGTCCACGGACCGGTTCTCCCGTGGGGAGTCTGGCCCTGTGCCCCGCCTGGGAGGCTAAGAGCCTTGCTTCGCCTGCAACGCCCCCACCCTGCCACAAGGCGGCAGACTTGGACCCAGCCGCTTCAACCCTCCAGTCTGTGCGGAACCACCCAAAAATGGAGTGTGACCGCTGCGACCTCAGTCCCCCAGAGCTCGAAGCCCCACCTCTGTGAGGGAATCGGCGGCCTCCTGTCCTCGGCGTCCGCAAAAGGCATTCACCTGCGGTGAACCTGGGCCTCGGGCGAGCAGGGCCAGGCCCCATGGTAGGAGCCCGGGGAGGCAATGGCAGCCTCTGCGGCCAGGCCTCGGGCTCTCCCCGGGGCTCTCTCGGGGCACGGGCACCCTCTCTCGCCTGGAGAGTGCCCACGCCGTCCCTTGAGCCCCGCGAGACACCTGCCTCCCGTGATAAGAGGCCCCCTGCCTCCGTGGAGCTTGGAACTCTGGGGCCGGGCTGCGGGTCACTGGCTAAGTGGCTGGAAAGGCGCAGACCCCTCCGTCCCGACCGCCCAACTGCGAAGGACAGGGGGGAGGCCCCCAGGAGATGGCTTTTGTCAGAGCCGCGGCTGGCCGGTTTCGGGCCAAGACGCGGGACCCGGCAGGCTCAGGGCAGGCAGCCCCACCAGAAGCCTCCCTCGGGGCAACGGGCCCCACCCCGGACATATCAGGCCTGCTTCACAGGGTCCCTGGGGTCGTGTCCCGTGGAACTGGAAGCTCTCCCCGCCACCCAGAGGTCCGATCCTTTTCCCGTGGACCACACTTGCCAGCCCGTCTCCCACCCCGCCGGAGGCAGAGTGCCGGGGAAGAACTAGGGACCTGGGGCCGGGAAGAGGGGCCGGCCACGGTTCCGGGCCAGGCGGGGGGGGGGGGGGGGGGGGGGCGGGGGGCGGGGGGGGGGGGCCCGGGCAGGCCGGACCCACGCCCAGGGACCGGGTCTCGCGGGGGGGTCTTGGGCCTGAGACCTGCCTGGGGGGCTAAGAGTCTTTCTCGGCTCAAACTGCCCCACCCTGCCCCGAGGCGGTAAACTTGCACCGAGACGCTTCTACTCTCTAAAGTCTGGGCTGAACTTTGCGAGAAGGGACCGTGTGCGATGCGACCTGGGTCCCACAGAGCTCGAACCCCCCCCTCCCCGTGAAGGGATCCGCGGCCTGTGGTCCTTGGTGTCCGCAAAAGGCATTCACCTGCGGAGAACCTGGGCCCAGGTGAGCGGGACCAGGCCCCGCGGCAGGAGCCTGGGGAGGCCACTGGAGCCATGGGGGCCAGGGCTGGGCATTTTCCCGGGTGCTCTCTCGGGTCCCAGGCGCCCTCTCTCGCCCGGGGAGTGCCCACGCCGTCCCTTGACCCCCGCAGGACGCCTGCATCCAGCAATAAGCAGCCCTCTGCCTCCACGGGGCTCAAACACCTGGGCCCGTTTTGCGAGCACCTGGCGTTCGTGCAGGCAAACCCGCAGACCCCTCTGGCCCGAACCCACCACTGCGAAGATCCCACTTTTCTTCCATCCGTAAAGGGGTCCTCCTTGAGGAGTGGAGGAACATGGGGAGGCCCCCAGGAGATGGCTTTTCTCCAAGCCGCGGCTGGCTCCTTTCGGGCCTATACGTGGGCCCGCGCGTGCGCACTCAGGCACCCCACAACAGGCCTCCCTCGGGTCACGGGACCCACCCTTGAGGTGTCTCCTGACCCAGCCTTGAGGGGTCAAGTGACCCACACCTGGGGGGTCTAGTGACGCACCCCTGAGGGGTCACGTGACCCACCCCTGGGGGGTCTCGTGACCCACCCCTGAGGGGTCACGTGACCCACCCTTGAGGGGTCACGTGACCCACACCTGGGGGGTCTCGTGACGCACCCCTGAGGTGTCACGTGACCCACCCCCTGGGGGGTCTCGTGACCCACCCCTGAGGGGTCACGTGACCCACACCTGCGGGGTCACGTGACCCACCCCTGGGGGGTCTAGTGACGCACCCCTGAGGGGTCACGTGACCCACCCCTGAGGGGTCTCGTGACCGACCCCTGAGGGGTCACGTGACCCACCCTTGAGGGGTTTCGTGACCCACCCTTTTGGGGTCCCGTGACCCACCCTTGGGAGGTCACCTGTCCCACCCTGGAGGGGTCAGGTGACCCGCCCTTGAGAGGTCACAGCAGTTTCACAGGGTCCCTGCGCACCTGTCCATGGAAACAGATGCCCTCCCTGCCACTCAGAGGACCGCGCTATTTCCCCTAGGCCACACTGCCCAGCAACACTCTCAGCCCCGCACAGACAGTGTGCTAAAGACAGACTTGGATACCGGGGGCCTGGGCGGGGGATTTTCCATGGAACTCTCTAAGGGCCCGGAGCCCTGTGTCGCCCGGGAGTGCCCATGCCCTTCCTTGACCCCGCAGGACACTTGCATCCAGCAATAAGCAGCCGTCTGCCTCCACGGGGCTCAAACACCTGGGCCCGTTGTGCGAGCACCTGGCGTTCGTGCAGGCAAACCCGCAGACCCCTCTGGCCCGAACCCACCACTGCGAAGATCCCACTTTTCTTCCATCCGTAAAGGGGTCCTCCTTGAGGAGTGGAGGAACATGGGGAGGCCCCCAGGAGATGGCTTTTCTCCAAGCCGCGGCTGGCTCCTTTCGGGCCTATACGTGGGCCGCGCGTGCGCACTCAGGCTACCCACAACAGGCCTCCCTCGGGTCACGGGACCCACCCTTGAGGTGTCTCCTGACCCACCCTTGAGGGGTCACGTGACCCACACCTGGGGGGTCTCGTGACCCACCCCTGAGGGGTCACGTGACCCACCCCTGGGGGGTCTCGTGACCCACCCCTGAGGGATCACGTGACCCACCCTTGAGGGGCCACCTGACCCACACCTGGGGGGTCTCGTGACGCACCCCTGAGGTGTCTCGTGACCCACCCCTGGGGGGTCTCGTGACCCACCCCTGAGGGGTCACGTGACCCACACCTGCGGGGTCACGTGACCCACCCCTGAGGGGTCACGTGACCCACACCTGCGGGGTCTCGTGACCCACCCTTGGAAGGTCACCTGTCCCACCCTGGAGGGGTCAGGTGACCCGCCCTTGAGAGGTCACAGCAGTTTCACAGGGTCCCTGCGCACCTGTCCGTGGACACAGGAGCCCTCCCTGCCACCTAAAGGACCACGCGATTTCCGCTGGGGAACACTCCCCAGAAGCACTCCCAGCCTCGCACAGACACTGTGCGCAGGATAGACTTGTGGACCAGGGGCCTGGGCGGGGAATTTTCCAGGGAACTCTCTAAAGGCCAGGTGCCCTCTGTCGCCCTGGGAGTGCCCACGCCATCCCTTAACCCTGCAGGACACTATCATCCAGCAATAAGCAGCCCTCTGCCTCCACGGGGCTCAAACACCTGGGCCCGGTGTGCGGGCACCTGGCGTACGTGGAGGCAAACCCCTGACCCCTCTGGCCCGAACCCACCACTGCGAAGATCCCCCTTTTCTTCCATCCGTAAAGGGGCCCTCCCTGGGGAGTGGAGGAACATGGGGAGGCCCCCAGGAGATGGCTTTTCTCCGAGCCGCGGCTGGCTCGTTTCGGGCCTATACGTGGGCCGCGCATGCGCACTCAGGCTCCCAAGCACACGCCTTCCTCGGCTCACCTGACCCACCCTTTAGAGGTCACAGCAGTTCCACAGGGTCCCTGGGCACCTGTCCGTGGACACAGGAGCCCTCCCTGCCACCTAAAGGACCACACGATTTCCGCTGGGGAACACTCCCCAAAAGCACTCCCAGCCTCGCACAGACACTGTGCGCAGGATAGACTTGTGGACCAGGGGCCTGGGCGGGGAATTTTCCAGGGAACTCTCTAAAGGCCAGGTGCCCTCTGTCGCCCTGGGAGTGCCCACGCCATCCCTTAACCCTGCAGGACACTATCATCCAGCAATAAGCAGCCCTCTGCCTCCACGGGGCTCAAACACCTGGGCCCGGTGTGCGGGCACCTGGCGTACGTGGAGGCAAACCCCCTGACCCTTCTGTCCCGAACCCACCACTGCGAAGATCCCCCTTTTCTTCCATCCGTAAAGGGGCCCTCCCTGGGGAGTGGAGGAACATGGGGAGGCCCCCAGGAGATGGCTTTTCTCCGAGCCGCGGCTGGCTCGTTTCGGGCCTATACGTGGGCCGCGCATGCGCACTCAGGCTCCCAAGCACACGCCTTCCTCGGCTCACCTGACCCACCCTTTAGAGGTCACAGCAGTTCCACAGGGTCCCTGGGCACCTGTCCGTGGACACAGGAGCCCTCCCTGCCACCTAAAGGACCACGCGATTTCCGCTGGGGAACACTCCCCAGAAGCACTCCCAGCCTCGCACAGACACTGTGCGCAGGATAGACTTGTGGACCAGGGGCCTGGGCGGGGAATTTTCCAGGGAACTCTCTAAAGGCCAGGTGCCCTCTGTCGCCCTGGGAGTGCCCACGCCATCCCTTAACCCTGCAGGACACTATCATCCAGCAATAAGCAGCCCTCTGCCTCCACGGGGCTCAAACACCTGGGCCCGTTGTGCGAGCACCTGGCGTTCGTGCAGGCAAACCCGCAGACCCCTCTGGCCCGAACCCACCACTGCGAAGATCCCACTTTTCTTCCATCCGTAAAGGGGTCCTCCTTGAGGAGTGGAGGAACATGGGGAGGCCCCCAGGAGATGGCTTTTCTCCAAGCCGCGGCTGGCTCCTTTCGGGCCTATACGTGGGCCGCGCGTGCGCACTCAGGCTCCCCACAACAGGCCTCCCTCGGGTCACGGGACCCACCCTTGAGGTGTCTCCTGACCCACCCTTGAGGGGTCACGTGACCCACACCTGGGGGGTCTCGTGACACACCCCTGAGGTGTCTCGTGACCCACCCCTGGGGGGTCTCGTGACCCACCCCTGAGGGGTCACGTGACCCACACCTGCGGGGTCACGTGACCCACCCCTGGGGGGTCTCGTGACGCACCCCTGAGGGGTCACGTGACCCACCCCTGAGGGGTCTCGTGACCCACCCCTGAGGGGTCACGTGACCCACCCTTGAGGGGTTTCGTGACCCACCCTTTTGGGGTCACGTGACCCACCCTTGCGGGGTCTCGTGACCCACCCTTGGGAGGTCACCTGTCCCACCCTGGAGGGGTCAGGTGACCCGCCCTTGAGAGGTCACAGCAGTTTCACAGGGTCCCTGCGCACCTGTCCATGGAAACAGAAGCCCTCCCTGCCACTCAGAGGACCGCGCTATTTCTCCTATGCCACACTGCCCAGCAACACTCTCAGCCCCGCACAGACAGTGTGCTAAGGACAGACTTGGATACCGGGGGCCGGGGCGGGGGATTTTCCATGGAACTCTCTAAGGGCCCGGTGCCCTGTGTCGCCCGGGAGTGCCCATGCCCTTCCTTGACCCCGCAGGACACTTGCATCCAGCAATAAGCAGCCGTCTGCCTCCACGGGGCTCAAACACCTGGGCCCGGTGTGCGGGCACCTGGCGTACGTGGAGGCAAACCCCCTGACCCTTCTGTCCCGAACCCACCACTGCGAAGATCCCCCTTTTCTTCCATCCGTAAAGGGGCCCTCCCTGGGGAGTGGAGGAACATGGGGAGGCCCCCAGGAGATGGCTTTTCTCCGAGCCGCGGCTGGCTCGTTTCGGGCCTATACGTGGGCCGCGCATGCGCACTCAGGCTCCCAAGCACACGCCTTCCTCGGCTCACCTGACCCACCCTTTAGAGGTCACAGCAGTTCCACAGGGTCCCTGGGCACCTGTCCGTGGACACAGGAGCCCTCCCTGCCACCTAAAGGACCACGCGATTTCCGCTGGGGAACACTCCCCAGAAGCACTCCCAGCCTCGCACAGACACTGTGCGCAGGATAGACTTGTGGACCAGGGGCCTGGGCGGGGAATTTTCCAGGGAACTCTCTAAAGGCCAGGTGCCCTCTGTCGCCCTGGGAGTGCCCACGCCATCCCTTAACCCTGCAGGACACTATCATCCAGCAATAAGCAGCCCTCTGCCTCCACGGGGCTCAAACACCTGGGCCCGGTGTGCGGGCACCTGGCGTACGTGGAGGCAAACCCCTGACCCCTCTGGCCCGAACCCACCACTGCGAAGATCCCCCTTTTCTTCCATCCGTAAAGGGGCCCTCCCTGGGGAGTGGAGGAACATGGGGAGGCCCCCAGGAGATGGCTTTTCTCCGAGCCGCGGCTGGCTCGTTTCGGGCCTATACGTGGGCCGCGCATGCGCACTCAGGCTCCCAAGCACACGCCTTCCTCGGCTCACCTGACCCACCCTTTAGAGGTCACAGCAGTTCCACAGGGTCCCTGGGCACCTGTCCGTGGACACAGGAGCCCTCCCTGCCACCTAAAGGACCACACGATTTCCGCTGGGGAACACTCCCCAAAAGCACTCCCAGCCTCGCACAGACACTGTGCGCAGGATAGACTTGTGGACCAGGGGCCTGGGCGGGGAATTTTCCAGGGAACTCTCTAAAGGCCAGGTGCCCTCTGTCGCCCTGGGAGTGCCCACGCCATCCCTTAACCCTGCAGGACACTATCATCCAGCAATAAGCAGCCCTCTGCCTCCACGGGGCTCAAACACCTGGGCCCGGTGTGCGGGCACCTGGCGTACGTGGAGGCAAACCCCCTGACCCTTCTGTCCCGAACCCACCACTGCGAAGATCCCCCTTTTCTTCCATCCGTAAAGGGGCCCTCCCTGGGGAGTGGAGGAACATGGGGAGGCCCCCAGGAGATGGCTTTTCTCCCAGCCGCGGCTGGCTCGTTTCGGGCCTATACGTGGGCCGCGCATGCGCACTCAGGCTCCCAAGCACACGCCTTCCTCGGCTCACCTGACCCACCCTTTAGAGGTCACAGCAGTTCCACAGGGTCCCTGGGCACCTGTCCGTGGACACAGGAGCCCTCCCTGCCACCTAAAGGACCACGCGATTTCCGCTGGGGAACACTCCCCAGAAGCACTCCCAGCCTCGCACAGACACTGTGCGCAGGATAGACTTGTGGACCAGGGGCCTGGGCGGGGAATTTTCCAGGGAACTCTCTAAAGGCCAGGTGCCCTCTGTCGCCCTGGGAGTGCCCACGCCATCCCTTAACCCTGCAGGACACTATCATCCGGCAATAAGCAGCCGTCTGCCTCCACGGGGCTCAAACAC
Source organism: Desmodus rotundus (assembly GCF_022682495.2). Lineage (NCBI taxonomy): Eukaryota > Metazoa > Chordata > Mammalia > Chiroptera > Phyllostomidae > Desmodus > Desmodus rotundus. Next base: position 120,542 of record NW_026527522.1, read on the forward strand.
CTGGGCCCGGTGTGCGGGCACCTGGCGTACGTGGAGGCAAACCCCTGACCCCTCTGGCCCGAACCCACCACTGCGAAGATCCCCCTTTTCTTCCATCCGTAAAGGGGCCCTCCCTGGGGAGTGGAGGAACATGGGGAGGCCCCCAGGAGATGGCTTTTCTCCGAGCCGCGGCTGGCTCGTTTCGGGCCTATACGTGGGCCGCGCATGCGCACTCAGGCTCCCAAGCACACGCCTTCCTCGGCTCACCTGACCCACCCTTTAGAGGTCACAGCAGTTCCACAGGGTCCCTGGGCACCTGTCCGTGGACACAGGAGCCCTCCCTGCCACCTAAAGGACCACACGATTTCCGCTGGGGAACACTCCCCAAAAGCACTCCCAGCCTCGCACAGACACTGTGCGCAGGATAGACTTGTGGACCAGGGGCCTGGGCGGGGAATTTTCCAGGGAACTCTCTAAAGGCCAGGTGCCCTCTGTCGCCCTGGGAGTGCCCACGCCATCCCTTAACCCTGCAGGACACTATCATCCAGCAATAAGCAGCCCTCTGCCTCCACGGGGCTCAAACACCTGGGCCCGTTGTGCGAGCACCTGGCGTTCGTGCAGGCAAACCCGCAGACCCCTCTGGCCCGAACCCACCACTGCGAAGATCCCACTTTTCTTCCATCCGTAAAGGGGTCCTCCTTGAGGAGTGGAGGAACATGGGGAGGCCCCCAGGAGATGGCTTTTCTCCAAGCCGCGGCTGACTCCTTTCGGGCCTATACGTGGGCCGCGCGTGCGCACTCAGGCTCCCCACAACAGGCCTCCCTCGGGTCACGGGACCCACCCTTGAGGTGTCTCCGGACCCACCCTTGAGGGGTCACGTGACCCACACCTGGGGGGTCTCGTGACCCACACCGGAGGTGTCACGTGACCCACCCCTGGGGGGTCTCGTGACCCACCCCTGAGGGGTCACGTGACCCACACCTGCGGGGTCACGTGACCCACCCCTGGGGGGTCTCGTGACGCACCCCTGAGGGGTCACGTGACCCACCCCTGAGGGGTCTCGTGACCCACCCCTGAGGGGTCACGTGACCCACCCTTGAGGGGTTTCATGACCCACCCTTTTGGGGTCAGGTGACCCACCCTTGCGGGGTCTCGTGACCCACCCTTGGGAGGTCACCTGTCCCACCCTGGAGGGGTCAGGTGACCCACCCTTGAGAGGTCACAGCAGTTTCACAGGGTCCCTGCGCACCTGTCCATGGAAACAGAAGCCCTCCCTGCCACTCAGAGGACCACCCGATTTCCCCTAGGCCACACTGCCCAACATCACTCTCAGCCCCGCACCGACAGTGTGCTAAGGACAGACTTGGATACTGGGGCCCTGGGAGGGGGATTTTCCATGGAACTCTCTAAGGGCCCGGTGCCCTGTGTCGCCCGGGAGTGCCCATGCCCTTCCTTGACCCCGCAGGACACTTGCATCCAGCAATAAGCAGCCGTCTGCGTCCACGGGGCTCAAACACCTGGGCCCGGTGTGCGAGCACCTGGCGTTCGTGCAGGCAAACCCGCAGACCCCTCTGGCCCGAACCCACCACTGCGAAGATCCCACTTTTCTTCCATCCGAAAAGGGGTCCTCCTTGAGGAGTGGAGGAACATGGGGAGGCCCCCACGAGATGGCTTTTCTCCGAGCCGCGGCTGGCTCCTTTCGGGCCTATACATGGGCCGCGTGTGCGCACTCACGATCACCACAACAGGCCTACCTCGGGTCACGGGACCCACCCTTGAGGTGTCTCCTGACCCACCCTTGAGAGGTCACGTAACCCACCCCCGAGGGGTCACGTGACCCACACCGGAGGTGTCACGTGAACCACCCCTGGGGGGTCTCCTGACCCACCATTGAGGGGTCACGTGACCCACACCTGCTGGGTCACGTGACCCACCCCTGGGGGGTCTCGTGACGCACCCCTGAGGGATCACGTGACCCACACCTGGGGGTTCTCGTGACCCACCCTTGAGGGGTCACGTGACCCAAACCTCGGAGGTCTCGTGACCCACCCCTGAGGGGTCTCGTGACGCACCCCTGAGGTGTCACGTGACCCACCCCAGGGGGGTCTCGTGACCCACCCTTTTGGGGTCACGTGACCCACACCGGAGGTGTCACGTGACCCAGCCCTGGGGGGTCTCGTGACGCACCCCTGAGGGGTCACGTGACCCACACCTGGGGGGTCTCGTGACCCACCCTTTTGGGGTCACGTGACCCAGCCGTGGGGGGTCTCGTTACGCACCCCTGAGGGGTCACGTGACCCACACCTGGGGGGTCTCGTGACCCACACTTGAGGGGTCACGTGACCCAAACCTCGGGGGTCTCGTGACCCACACCTGGGGGGTCTCGTGACCCACCCCTGAGGGGTCACGTGACCCACCCTTGAAGGGTCTCCTGACCCACCCTTGAGGGGTCACGTAACCCACCCCCGAGGGGTCACGTGACCCACACCGGAGGTGTCACGTGACCCACCCCTGGGGGGTCTCTTGACCCACCCTTGAGGGGTCACGTGACCCACACCTGCTGGGTCACGTGACCCACCCCTGGGGGGTCTCGTGACGCACCCCTGAGGGGTCACGTGACCCACACCTGGGGGGTCTCGTGACCCACCCTTGAGGGGTCACGTGACCCAAACCTCGGGGGTCTCGTGACCCACCCCTGAGGGGTCACGTGACCCACCCTTGAAGGGTTTCGTGACCCTCCCTTTTGGGGTCACGTGACCCACCCTTGCGTGGTCTCGTGACCCACCCTTGGGAGGTCACCTGTCCCACCCTGGAGGGGTCAGGTGACCCGCCCTTGAGAGGTCACAGCAGTTTCACAGGGTCCCTGCGCACCTGTCCATGGAAACAGAAGCCCTCCCTGCCACTCAGAGGACCGCGCGATTTCCCCTAGGCCACACTGCCCAGCAGCACTCTCAGCCCCGCACCGACAGTGTGCTAAGGACAGACTTGGATACCGGGGCCCTGGTAGGGGGATTTTCCATGGAACTCTCTAAGGGCCCGGTGCCCTGTGTCGCCCGGGAGTGCCCATGCCCTTCGTTGACCCCGCAGGACACTTGCATCCAGCAATAAGCAGCCGTCTGCCTCCACGGGGCTCAAACACCTGGGCCCGGTGTGCGGGCACCTTGCGTACGTGGAGGCAAAGCCCAGACCCCTCTGGCCCGAACCCACCACTGCGAAGATCCCCTTTTCTTCCATCCGTAAAGGGGCCCTCCCTGGGGAGTGGAGGAACATAGGGAGGCCCCGAGGAGATGGCTTTTCTCCGAGCCACGGCTGGCTCGTTTCGGGCCTATACGTGGGCCACGCATGCGCACTCAGGCTCCCAAGCACACGCCTTCCTCGGCTCACCTGACCCACCCTTTAGAGGTCACAGCAGTTCCACAGGGTCCCTGGGCACCTGTCCGTGGACACAGGAGCCCTCCCTGCCACCTAAAGGACCACGCGATTTCCGCTGGGGTACACTCCCCAGAAGCACTCCCAGCCTCGCACAGACACTGTGCGCAGGATAGACTTGTGGACCAGGGGCCTGGGCGGGGAATTTTCCAGGGAACTCTCTAAAGGCCAGGTGCCCTCTGTCGCCCTGGGAGTGCCCACGCCATCCCTTAACCCTGCAGGACACTATCATCCAGCAATAAGCAGCCCTCTGCCTCCACGGGGCTCAAACACCTGGGCCCGTTGTGCGAGCACCTGGCGTTGGTGCAGGCAAACCCGCAGACCCCTCTGGCCCGAACCCACCACTGCGAAGATCCCACTTTTCTTCCATCCATAAAGGGGTCCTCCTTGAGGAGTGGAGGAACATGGGGAGGCCCCCAGGAGATGGCTTTTCTCCGAGCCGAGGCTGGCTCCTTTCAGGCCTATACTTGGGCCGCGCGTGCGCACTCAGGATCCCCACAACAGGCCTCCCTCGGGTCACGGGACCCACACTTGACTTGTCTCCTGACCCACCCTTGAGGGGTCACGTGACCCACCCCCGAGGGATCACGTGACCCACACCGGAGGTGTCACATGACCCACCCCTGGGGGGTCTCGTGACGCACCCCTGAGGTGTCACGTGACCAACCCCTGGGGGGTCTCGTGACCCACCTTTTGGGGTCACGTGACCCACACCGGAGGTGTCACGTGACCCACCCCTGGGGGGTCTCGTAACGCACCCCTGAGGGGTCACGTGACCCACACCTGGGGGGTCTCGTGACCCACCCTTGAGGGGTCACGTGACCCACACCTGCGGGGTCACGTGACGCACCCCTGAGGGGTCACGTGACCCACACCTGGGGGGTCTCGTGACCCACCCTTGAGGCGTCACGTGACCCAAACCTCGGGGGTCTCGTGACCCACCCCTGAGGGGTCACGTGACCCACCCTTGAAGGGTTTCGTGACCCTCCCTTTTGGGGTCTCGTGACCTACCCTTGGGAGGTCACGTCTCCCACCCTGGAGGGGTCAGGTGACCCGCCCTTGAGAGGTCACAGCAGTTTCACAGGGTCCCTGCGCACCTGTCCATGGAAACAGAAGCCCTCCCTGCCACTCAGAGGACCGCGCGATTTCCCCTAGGCCACACTGCCCAGCATCACTCTCAGCCCCGCACCGACAGTGTGCTAAGGACAGACTTGGATACCGGGGCCCTGGGAGGGGGATTTTCCATGGAACTCTCTAAGGGCCCGGTGCCCTGTGTCGCCCGGGAGTGCCCATGCCCTTCCTTGACCCCGCAGGACACTTGCATCCAGCAATAAGCAGCCGTCTGCCTCCACGGGGCTCAAACACCTGGGCCCGGTGTGCGGGCACCTGACGTACGTGGAGGCAAAGCCCAGACACCTCTGGCCCGAACCCACCACTGCGAAGATCCCCCTTTTCTTCCATCCGTAAAGGGGCCCTCCCTGGGGAGTGGAGGAACATAGGGAGGCCCCCAGGAGATGGCTTTTCTCCGAGCCGCGGCTGGCTCGTTTCGGGCCTATACGTGGGCCGCGCATGCGCACTCAGGCTCCCAAGCACACGCCTTCCTCGGCTCACCTGACCCACCCTTTAGAGGTCACAGCAGTTCCACAGGGTCCCTGGGCACCTGTCCGTGGACACAGGAGCCCTCCCTGCCACCTAAAGGACCACGCGATTTCCGCTGGGGTACACTCCCCAGAAGCACTCCCAGCCTCGCACAGACACTGTGCGCAGGATAGACTTGTGGACCAGGGGCCTGGGCGGGGAATTTTCCAGGGAACTCTCTAAAGGCCAGGTGCCCTCTGTCGCCGTGGGAGTGCCCACGCCATCCCTTAACCCTGCAGGACACTATCATCCAGCAATAAGCAGCCCTCTGCCTCCACGGGGCTCAAACACCTGGGCCCGTTGTGCGAGCACCTGGCGTTCGTGCAGGCAAACCCCCTGACCCCTCTGGACCGAATCCACCACTGCGAAGATCCCCCTTTTCTTCCATCCGTAAAGGGGCCCTCCCTGGGGAGTGGAGGAACATAGGGAGGCCCCCAGGAGATGGCTTTTCTCCGAGCCGCGGCTGGCTCCTTTCGGGCCTATACATGGGCCGCGCGTGCGCACTCACGATCACCACAACAGGCCTCCCTCGGGTCACGGGACCCACCCTTGAGGTGTCTCCTGACCCACCCTTGAGGGGTCACGTAACCCACCCCCGAGGGGTCACGTGACCCAAACCGGAGGTGTCACGTGACCCACCTCTGGGGGGTCTCTTGACCCACCCTTGAGGGGTCACGTGACCCACACCTGCTGGGTCACGTGACCCACCCCTGGGGGGTCTCGTGACGCACCCCTGAGGGGTCACGTGACCCACACCTGGGGGGTGTCGTGACCCACCCTTGAGGGGTCACGTGACCCAAACCTCGGGGGTCTCGTGACCCACCCCTGAGGGGTCACGTGACCCACCCTTGAAGGGTTTCGTGACCCTCCCTTTCGGGGTCACGTGACCCACCCTTGCGGGGTCTCGTGACCCACCCTTGGGAGGTCACCTGTCCCACCCTGGAGGGGTCAGGTGACCCGCCCTTGAGAGGTCACAGCAGTTTCACAGGGTCCCTGCGCACCTGTCCATGGAAACAGAAGCCCTCCCTGCCACTCAGAGGACCGCGCGATTTCCCCTAGGCCACACTGCCCAGCAGCACTCTCAGCCCCGCACCGACAGTGTGCTAAGGACAGACTTGGATACCGGGGCCCTGGTAGGGGGATTTTCCATGGAACTCTCTAAGGGCCCGGTGCCCTGTGTCGCCCGGGAGTGCCCATGCCCTTCGTTGACCCCGCAGGACACTTGCATCCAGCAATAAGCAGCCGTCTGCCTCCACGGGGCTCAAACACCTGGGCCCGGTGTGCGGGCACCTGACGTACGTGGAGGCAAAGCCCAGACACCTCTGGCCCGAACCCACCACTGCGAAGATCCCCCTTTTCTTCCATCCGTAAAGGGGCCCTCCCTGGGGAGTGGAGGAACATAAGGAGGCCCCCAGGAGATGGCTTTTCTCCGAGCCGCGGCTGGCTCGTTTCGGGCCTATACGTGGGCCGCGCATGCGCACTCAGGCTCCCAAGCACACGCCTTCCTCGGCTCACCTGACCCACCCTTTAGAGGTCACAGCAGTTCCACAGGGTCCCTGGGCACCTGTCCGTGGACACAGGAGCCCTCCCTGCCACCTAAAGGACCACGCGATTTCCGCTGGGGTACACTCCCCAGAAGCACTCCCAGCCTCGCACAGACACTGTGCGCAGGATAGACTTGTGGACCAGGGGCCTGGGCGGGGAATTTTCCAGGGAACTCTCTAAAGGCCAGGTGCCCTCTGTCGCCCTGGGAGTGCCCACGCCATCCCTTAACCCTGCAGGACACTATCATCCAGCAATAAGCAGCCCTCTGCCTCCACGGGGCTCAAACACCTGGGCCCGTTGTGCGAGCACCTGGCGTTCGTGCAGGCAAATCCTCAGACCCCTCTGGCCCGAACCCACCACTGCGAAGATCCCACTTTTCTTCCATCCATAAAGGGGTCCTCCTTGAGGAGTGGAGGAACATGGGGAGGCCCCCAGGAGATGGCTTTTCTCCGAGCCGCGGCTGGCTCCTTTCGGGCCTATACATGGGCCGCGCGTGCGCACTCACGATCACCACAACAGGCCTCCCTCGGGTCACGGGACCCACCCTTGAGGTGTCTCCTGACCCACCCTTGAGGGGTCACGTGGCCCACCCCCGAGGGGTCACGTGACCCACACCGGAGGTGTCACGTGACCCACCCCTGGGGGGTCTCGTGACGCACCCCTGAGGGGTCACGTGACGCACCCCTGGGGGGTCTCGTGACCCACCCTTTGGAGGTCACCTGTCCCACCCTGGAGGGGTCAGGTGACCCGCCCTTGAGAGGTCACAGCAGAGTCACAGGGTCCCTGCGCACCTGTCCATGGAAACAGAAGCCCTCCCTGCCACTCAGAGGACCGCGCGATTTCCCCTAGGCCACACTGCCCAGCATCACTCTCAGCCCCGCACAGACAGTGTGCTAAGGACAGACTTGGATACCGGGGGCCTGGGCGGGGGATTTTCCATGGAACTCTCTAAGGGCCCGGTGCCCTGTGTCGCCCGGGAGTGCCCATGCCCTTCCTTGACCCCGCAGGACACTTCATTCCAGCAATAAGCAGCCGTCTGCCTCCACGGGGCTCAAACACCTGGGCCCGGTGTGCGGGCACCTGGCGTACGGGGAGGCAAACCCCCTGACCCCTCTGGCCCGAACACACCACTGAGAAGATCCCCCTTTTCTTCCATCCGTAAAGGGGCCCTCCCTGGGGAGTGGAGGAACATAGGGAGGCCCCCAGGAGATGGCTTTTCTCCGAGCCGCGGCTGGCTCCTTTCGGGCCTATACTTGGGCCGCGCGTGCGCACTCAGGATCCCCACAACAGGCCTCCCTCGGGTCACGGGACCCACCCTTGAGGTGTCTCCTGACCCACCCTTGAGGGGTCACGTGACCCACACCGGAGGTGTCACCTGACCCACCCCTGGGGGGTCTCGTGACGCACCCCTGGGGGGTCTCGTGACCCACCCCTGAGGGGTCACGTGACCCACCCTTGAGGGGTCACGTGACCCACACCTGGGGGGTCTCGTGACGCACCCCTGAGGTGTCACGTGACCCACCCCTGGGGGGTGTCGTGACCCACCCCTGAGGGGTCACGTGACCCACACCTGCGGGGTCACGTGACCCACCCCTGGGGGGTCTCGTGACGCACCCCTGAGGGGTCACGTGACCCACCCCTGAGGGGTCTCGTGACCCACCCCTGAGGGGTCACGTGACCCACCCTTGAGGGGTTTCGTGACCCACCCTTTTGGGGTCACGTGACCCACCCTTGCGGGGTCTCGTGACCCACCCTTGGGAGGTCACCTGTCCCACACTGGAGGGGTCAGGTGACCCGCCCTTGAGAGGTCACAGCAGTTTCACAGGGTCCCTGCGCACCTGTCCATGGAAACAGAAGCCCTCCCTGCCACTCAGAGGACCGCGCTATTTCCCCTAGGCCACACTGCCCAGCAACACTCTCAGCCCCGCACAGACAGTGTGCTAAGGACAGACTTGGATACCGGGGGCCTGGGCGGGGGATTTTCCATGGAACTCTCTAAGGGCCCGGTGCCCTGTGTCGCCCGGGAGTGCCCATGCCCTTCCTTGACCCCGCAGGACACTTGCATCCAGCAATAAGCAGCCGTCTGCCTCCACGGGGCTCAAACACCTGGGCCCGGTGTGCGGGCACCTGGCGTACGTGGAGGCAAACCCCCTGACCCTTCTGTCCCGAACCCACCACTGCGAAGATCCCCCTTTTCTTCCATCCGTAAAGGGGCCCTCCCTGGGGAGTGGAGGAACATGGGGAGGCCCCCAGGAGATGGCTTTTCTCCGAGCCGCGGCTGGCTCGTTTCGGGCCTATACGTGGGCCGCGCATGCGCACTCAGGCTCCCAAGCACACGCCTTCCTCGGCTCACCTGACCCACCCTTTAGAGGTCACAGCAGTTCCACAGGGTCCCTGGGCACCTGTCCGTGGACACAGGAGCCCTCCCTGCCACCTAAAGGACCACGCGATTTCCGCTGGGGAACACTCCCCAGAAGCACTCCCAGCCTCGCACAGACACTGTGCGCAGGATAGACTTGTGGACCAGGGGCCTGGGCGGGGAATTTTCCAGGGAACTCTCTAAAGGCCAGGTGCCCTCTGTCGCCCTGGGAGTGCCCACGCCATCCCTTAACCCTGCAGGACACTATCATCCAGCAATAAGCAGCCCTCTGCCTCCACGGGGCTCAAACACCTGGGCCCGTTGTGCGAGCACCTGGCGTTCGTGCAGGCAAACCCGCAGACCCCTCTGGCCCGAACCCACCACTGCGAAGATCCCACTTTTCTTCCATCCGTAAAGGGGTCCTCCTTGAGGAGTGGAGGAACATGGGGAGGCCCCCAGGAGATGGCTTTTCTCCAAGCCGCGGCTGGCTCCTTTCGGGCCTATACGTGGGCCGCGCGTGCGCACTCAGGCTCCCCACAACAGGCCTCCCTCGGGTCACGGGACCCACCCTTGAGGTGTCTCCTGACCCACCCTTGAGGGGTCACGTGACCCACACCTGGGGGGGTCTCGTGACACACCCCTGAGGTGTCTCGTGACCCACCCCTGGGGGGTCTCGTGACCCACCCCTGAGGGGTCACGTGACCCACACCTGCGGGGTCACGTGACCCACCCCTGGGGGGTCTAGTGACGCACCCCTGAGGGGTCACGTGACCCACCCCTGAGGGGTCTCGTGACCCACCCCTGAGGGGTCACGTGACCCACCCTTGAGGGGTTTCGTGACCCACCCTTTTGGGGTCCCGTGACCCACCCTTGCGGGGTCTCGTGACCCACCCTTGGGAGGTCACCTGTCCCACCCTGGAGGGGTCAGGTGACCCGCCCTTGAGAGGTCACAGCAGTTTCACAGGGTCCCTGCGCACCTGTCCATGGAAACAGAAGCCCTCCCTGCCACTCAGAGGACCGCGCTATTTCCCCTAGGCCACACTGCCCAGCAACACTCTCAGCCCCGCACAGACAGTGTGCTAAGGACAGACTTGGATACCGGGGGCCGGGGCGGGGGATTTTCCATGGAACTCTCTAAGGGCCCGGTGCCCTGTGTCGCCCGGGAGTGCCCATGCCCTTCCTTGACCCCGCAGGACACTTGCATCCAGCAATAAGCAGCCGTCTGCCTCCACGGGGCTCAAACACCTGGGCCCGGTGTGCGGGCACCTGGCGTACGTGGAGGCAAACCCCCTGACCCTTCTGTCCCGAACCCACCACTGCGAAGATCCCCCTTTTCTTCCATCCGTAAAGGGGCCCTCCCTGGGGAGTGGAGGAACATGGGGAGGCCCCCAGGAGATGGCTTTTCTCCGAGCCGCGGCTGGCTCGTTTCGGGCCTATACGTGGGCCGCGCATGCGCACTCAGGCTCCCAAGCACACGCCTTCCTCGGCTCACCTGACCCACCCTTTAGAGGTCACAGCAGTTCCACAGGGTCCCTGGGCACCTGTCCGTGGACACAGGAGCCCTCCCTGCCACCTAAAGGACCACGCGATTTCCGCTGGGGAACACTCCCCAGAAGCACTCCCAGCCTCGCACAGACACTGTGCGCAGGATAGACTTGTGGACCAGGGGCCTGGGCGGGGAATTTTCCAGGGAACTCTCTAAAGGCCAGGTGCCCTCTGTCGCCCTGGGAGTGCCCACGCCATCCCTTAACCCTGCAGGACACTATCATCCAGCAATAAGCAGCCCTCTGCCTCCACGGGGCTCAAACACCTGGGCCCGTTGTGCGAGCACCTGGCGTTCGTGCAGGCAAACCCGCAGACCCCTCTGGCCCGAACCCACCACTGCGAAGATCCCACTTTTCTTCCATCCGTAAAGGGGTCCTCCTTGAGGAGTGGAGGAACATGGGGAGGCCCCCAGGAGATGGCTTTTCTCCAAGCCGCGGCTGGCTCCTTTCGGGCCTATACGTGGGCCGCGCGTGCGCACTCAGGCTCCCCACAACAGGCCTCCCTCGGGTCACGGGACCCACCCTTGAGGTGTCTCCTGACCCACCCTTGAGGGGTCACGTGACCCACACCTGGGGGGTCTCGTGACACACCCCTGAGGTGTCTCGTGACCCACCCCTGGGGGGTCTCGTGACCCACCCCTGAGGGGTCACGTGACCCACACCTGCGGGGTCACGTGACCCACCCCTGGGGGGTCTAGTGACGCACCCCTGAGGGGTCACGTGACCCACCCCTGAGGGGTCTCGTGACCCACCCCTGAGGGGTCACGTGACCCACCCTTGAGGGGTTTCGTGACCCACACTTTTGGGGTCACGTGACCCACCCTTGCGGGGTCTCGTGACCCACCCTTGGGAGGTCACCTGTCCCACCCTGGAGGGGTCAGGTGACCCGCCCTTGAGAGGTCACAGCAGTTTCACAGGGTCCCTGCGCACCTGTCCATGGAAACAGAAGCCCTCCCTGCCACTCAGAGGACCGCGCTATTTCTCCTATGCCACACTGCCCAGCAACACTCTCAGCCCCGCACAGACAGTGTGCTAAGGACAGACTTGGATACCGGGGGCCGGGGCGGGGGATTTTCCATGGAACTCTCTAAGGGCCCGGTGCCCTGTGTCGCCCGGGAGTGCCCATGCCCTTCCTTGACCCCGCAGGACACTTGCATCCAGCAATAAGCAGCCGTCTGCCTCCACGGGGCTCAAACACCTGGGCCCGTTGTGCGAGCACCTGGCGTTCGTGCAGGCAAACCCGCAGAACCCTCTGGCCCGAACCCACCACTGCGAAGATCCCACTTTTCTTCCATCCGTAAAGGGGTCCTCCTTGAGGAGTGGAGGAACATGGGGAGGCCCCCAGGAGATGGCTTTTCTCCAAGCCGCGGCTGGTTCCTTTCGGGCCTATACGTGGGCCGCGCGTGCGCACTCAGGCTCCCCACAACAGGCCTCCCTCGGGTCACGGGACCCACCCTTGAGGTGTCTCCTGACCCACCCTTGAGGGGTCACGTGACCCACACCTGGGGGGTCTCGTGACACACCCCTGAGGGGTCACGTGACCCACCCCTGGGGGGTCTCGTGACCCACCCCTGAGGGGTCACGTGACCCACCCTTGAGGGGTCACGTGACCCACACCTGGGGGGTCTCGTGACGCACCCCTGAGGTGTCACGTGACCCACCCCTGGGGGGTGTCGTGACCCACCCCTGAGGGGTCACGTGACCCACACCTGCGGAGTCACGTGACCCACCCCTGGGGGGTCTCGTGACGCACCCCTGAGGGGTCACGTGACCCACCCCTGAGGGGTCTCGTGACCCACCCCTGAGGGGTCACGTGACCCACCCCTGGGGGGTGTCGTGACCCACCCCTGAGGGGTCACGTGACCCACACCTGCGGAGTCACGTGACCCACCCCTGGGGGGTCTCGTGACGCACCCCTGAGGGGTCACGTGACCCACCCTTGAGGGGTTTCGTGACCCACCCTTTTGGGGTCACGTGACCCACCCTGCGGGGTCTCGTGACCCACCCTTGGGAGGTCACCTGTCCCACACTGGAGGGGTCAGGTGACCCGCCCTTGAGAGGTCACAGCAGTTTCACAGGGTCCCTGCGCACCTGTCCATGGAAACAGAAGCCCTCCCTGCCACTCAGAGGACCGCGCTATTTCCCCTAGGCCACACTGCCCAGCAACACTCTCAGCCCCGCACAGACAGTGTGCTAAGGACAGACTTGGATACCGGGGGCCTGGGCGGGGGATTTTCCATGGAACTCTCTAAGGGCCCGGTGCCCTGTGTCGCCCGGGAGTGCCCATGCCCTTCCTTGACCCCGCAGGACACTTGCATCCAGCAATAAGCAGCCGTCTGCCTCCACGGGGCTCAAACACCTGGGCCCGGTGTGCGGGCACCTGGCGTACGTGGAGGCAAACCCCCTGACCCTTCTGTCCCGAACCCACCACTGCGAAGATCCCCCTTTTCTTCCATCCGTAAAGGGGCCCTCCCTGGGGAGTGGAGGAACATGGGGAGGCCCCCAGGAGATGGCTTTTCTCCGAGCCGCGGCTGGCTCGTTTCGGGCCTATACGTGGGCCGCGCATGCGCACTCAGGCTCCCAAGCACACGCCTTCCTCGGCTCACCTGACCCACCCTTTAGAGGTCACAGCAGTTCCACAGGGTCCCTGGGCACCTGTCCGTGGACACAGGAGCCCTCCCTGCCACCTAAAGGACCACGCGATTTCCGCTGGGGAACACTCCCCAGAAGCACTCCCAGCCTCGCACAGACACTGTGCGCAGGATAGACTTGTGGACCAGGGGCCTGGGCGGGGAATTTTCCAGGGAACTCTCTAAAGGCCAGGTGCCCTCTGTCGCCCTGGGAGTGCCCACGCCATCCCTTAACCCTGCAGGACACTATCATCCAGCAATAAGCAGCCCTCTGCCTCCACGGGGCTCAAACACCTGGGCCCGTTGTGGGAGCACCTGGCGTTTGTGCAGGCAAACCCGCAGACCCCTCTGGCCCGAACCCACCACTGCGAAGATCCCACTTTTCTTCCATCCGTAAAGGGGTCCTCCTTGAGGAGTGGAGGAACATGGGGAGGCCCCCAGGAGATGGCTTTTCTCCAAGCCGCGGCTGGCTCCTTTCGGGCCTATACGTGGGCCGCGCGTGCGCACTCAGGCTCCCCACAACAGGCCTCCCTCGGGTCACGGGACCCACCCTTGAGGTGTCTCCTGACCCACCCTTGAGGGGTCACGTGACCCACACCTGGGGGGGTCTCGTGACACACCCCTGAGGTGTCTCGTGACCCACCCCTGGGGGGTCTCGTGACCCACCCCTGAGGGGTCACGTGACCCACACCTGCGGGGTCACGTGACCCACCCCTGGGGGGTCTAGTGACGCACCCCTGAGGGGTCACGTGACCCACCCCTGAGGGGTCTCGTGACCCACCCCTGAGGGGTCACGTGACCCACCCTTGAGGGGTTTCGTGACCCACCCTTTTGGGGTCCCGTGACCCACCCTTGCGGGGTCTCGTGACCCACCCTTGGGAGGTCACCTGTCCCACCCTGGAGGGGTCAGGTGACCCGCCCTTGAGAGGTCACAGCAGTTTCACAGGGTCCCTGCGCACCTGTCCATGGAAACAGAAGCCCTCCCTGCCACTCAGAGGACCGCGCTATTTCCCCTAGGCCACACTGCCCAGCAACACTCTCAGCCCCGCACAGACAGTGTGCTAAGGACAGACTTGGATACCGGGGGCCGGGGCGGGGGATTTTCCATGGAACTCTCTAAGGGCCCGGTGCCCTGTGTCGCCCGGGAGTGCCCATGCCCTTCCTTGACCCCGCAGGACACTTGCATCCAGCAATAAGCAGCCGTCTGCCTCCACGGGGCTCAAACACCTGGGCCCGGTGTGCGGGCACCTGGCGTACGTGGAGGCAAACCCCCTGACCCTTCTGTCCCGAACCCACCACTGCGAAGATCCCCCTTTTCTTCCATCCGTAAAGGGGCCCTCCCTGGGGAGTGGAGGAACATGGGGAGGCCCCCAGGAGATGGCTTTTCTCCGAGCCGCGGCTGGCTCGTTTCGGGCCTATACGTGGGCCGCGCATGCGCACTCAGGCTCCCAAGCACACGCCTTCCTCGGCTCACCTGACCCACCCTTTAGAGGTCACAGCAGTTCCACAGGGTCCCTGGGCACCTGTCCGTGGACACAGGAGCCCTCCCTGCCACCTAAAGGACCACGCGATTTCCGCTGGGGAACACTCCCCAGAAGCACTCCCAGCCTCGCACAGACACTGTGCGCAGGATAGACTTGTGGACCAGGGGCCTGGGCGGGGAATTTTCCAGGGAACTCTCTAAAGGCCAGGTGCCCTCTGTCGCCCTGGGAGTGCCCACGCCATCCCTTAACCCTGCAGGACACTATCATCCAGCAATAAGCAGCCCTCTGCCTCCACGGGGCTCAAACACCTGGGCCCGTTGTGCGAGCACCTGGCGTTCGTGCAGGCAAACCCGCAGACCCCTCTGGCCCGAACCCACCACTGCGAAGTTCCCACTTTTCTTCCATCCGTAAAGGGGTCCTCCTTGAGGAGTGGAGGAACATGGGGAGGCCCCCAGGAGATGGCTTTTCTCCAAGCCGCGGCTGGCTCCTTTCGGGCCTATACGTGGGCCGCGCGTGCGCACTCAGGCTCCCCACAACAGGCCTCCCTCGGGTCACGGGACCCACCCTTGAGGTGTCTCCTGACCCACCCTTGAGGGGTCACGTGACCCACACCTGGGGGGTCTCGTGACGCACCTCTGAGGTGTCTCGTGACCCACCCCTGGGGGGTCTCGTGACCCACCCCTGAGGGGTCACGTGACCCACACCTGCGGGGTCACGTGACCCACCCCTGAGGGGTCACGTGACCCACACCTGCGGGGTCTCGTGACCCACCCTTGGAAGGTCACCTGTCCCACCCTGGAGGGGTCAGGTGACCCGCCCTTGAGAGGTCACAGCAGTTTCACAGGGTCCCTGCGCACCTGTCCATGGAAACAGAAGCCCTCACTGCCACTCAGAGGACCGCGCTATTTCCCCTAGGCCTCACTGCCCAGCAGCACTCTCAGCCCCGCACAGACAGTGTGCTAAGGACAGACTTGGATATCTGGGGCCTGGGCGGGGGATTTTCCATGGAACTCTCTAAGGGCCCGGTGCCCTGTGTCGCCCGGGAGTGCCCATGCCCTTCCTTGACCCCGCAGGACACTTGCATCCAGCAATAAGCAGCCGTCTGCCTCCACGGGACTCAAACACCTGGGCCCGGTGTGCGGGCACCTGGCGTACGTGGAGGCAAACCCCCTGACCCTTCTGTCCCGAACCCACCACTGCGAAGATCCCCCTTTTCTTCCATCCGTAAAGGGGCCCTCCCTGGGGAGTGGAGGAACATGGGGAGGCCCCCAGGAGATGGCTTTTCTCCGAGCCGCGGCTGGCTCGTTTCGGGCCTATACGTGGGCCGCGCATGCGCACTCAGGCTCCCAAGCACACGCCTTCCTCGGCTCACCTGACCCACCCTTTAGAGGTCACAGCAGTTCCACAGGGTCCCTGGGCACCTGTCCGTGGACACAGGAGCCCTCCCTGCCACCTAAAGGACCACGCGATTTCCGCTGGGGAACACTCCCCAGAAGCACTCCCAGCCTCGCACAGACACTGTGCGCAGGATAGACTTGTGGACCAGGGGCCTGGGCGGGGAATTTTCCAGGGAACTCTCTAAAGGCCAGGTGCCCTCTGTCGCCCTGGGAGTGCCCACGCCATCCCTTAACCCTGCAGGACACTATCATCCAGCAATAAGCAGCCCTCTGCCTCCACGGGGCTCAAACACCTGGGCCCGTTGTGCGAGCACCTGGCGTTCGTGCAGGCAAACCCGCAGACCCCTCTGGCCCGAACCCACCACTGCGAAGATCCCACTTTTCTTCCATCCGTAAAGGGGTCCTCCTTGAGGAGTGGAGGAACATGGGGAGGCCCCCAGGAGATGGCTTTTCTCCAAGCCGCGGCTGGCTCCTTTCGGGCCTATACGTGGGCCGCGCGTGCGCACTCAGGCTCCCCACAACAGGCCTCCCTCGGGTCACGGGACCCACCCTTGAGGTGTCTCCTGACCCACCCTTGAGGGGTCACGTGACCCACACCTGGGGGGTCTCGTGACACACCCCTGAGGTGTCTCGTGACCCACCCCTGGGGGGTCTCGTGACGCACCCCTGAGGGGTCACGTGACCCACCCCTGAGGGGTCTCGTGACCCACCCCTGAGGGGTCACGTGACCCACCCTTGAGGGGTTTAGTGACCCACCCTTTTGGGGTCACGTGACCCACCCTTGCGGGGTCTCGTGACCCACCCTTGGGAGGTCACCTGTCCCACCCTGGAGGGGTCAGGTGACCCGCCCTTGAGAGGTCACAGCAGTTTCACAGGGTCCCTGCGCACCTGTCCATGGAAACAGAAGCCCTCCCTGCCACTCAGAGGACCGCGCTATTTCTCCTATGCCACACTGCCCAGCAACACTCTCAGCCCCGCACAGACAGTGTGCTAGGACAGACTTGGATACCGGGGGCCGGGGCGGGGGATTTTCCATGGAACTCTCTAAGGGCCCGGTGCCCTGTGTCGCCCGGGAGTGCCCATGCCCTTCCTTGACCCCGCAGGACACTTGCATCCAGCAATAAGCAGCCGTCTGCCTCCACGGGGCTCAAACACCTGGGCCCGGTGTGCGGGCACCTGGCGTACTTGGAGGCAAACCCCTGACCCCTCTGGCCCGAACCCACCACTGCGAAGATCCCCCTTTTCTTCCATCCGTAAAGGGGCCCTCCCTGGGGAGTGGAGGAACATGGGGAGGCCCCCAGGAGTTGGCTTTTCTCCGAGCCGCGGCTGGCTCGTTTCGGGCCTATACGTGGGCCGCGCGTGCGCACTCAGGCTCCCCACAACAGGCCTCCCTCGCGTCACGGGACCCACCCTTGAGGTGTCTCCTGACCCACCCTTGAGGGGTCACGTGACCCACACCTGGGGGGTCTCGTGACACACCCCTGAGGGATCACGTGACCCACCCCTGGGGGGTCTCGTGACCCACCACTGAGGGGTCACGTGACCCACCCCTGAGGGGTCTCGTGACCCACCCCTGAGGGGTCACGTGACCCACCCTTGAGGGGTTTCGTGACCCACCCTTTTGGGGTCACGTGACCTACCCTTGCGGGGTCTCGTGACCCACCCTTGGGAGGTCACCTGTCCCACCCTGGAGGGGTCAGGTGACCCGCCCTTGAGAGGTCACAGCAGTTTCACAGGGTCCCTGCGCACCTGTCCATGGAAACAGAAGCCCTCCCTGCCACTCAGAGGACCGCGCTATTTCCCCTAGGCCACACTGCCCAGCAACACTCTCAGCCCCGCACAGACAGTGTGCTAAGGACAGACTTGGATACCGGGCGCCGGGGCGGGGGATTTTCCATGGAACTCTCTAAGGGCCCGGTGCCCTGTGTCGCCCGGGAGTGCCCATGCCCTTCCTTGACCCCGCAGGACACTTGCATCCAGCAATAAGCAGCCGTCTGCCTCCACGGGGCTCAAACACCTGGGCCCGGTGTGCGGGCACCTGGCGTACGTGGAGGCAAACCCCCTGACCCTTCTGTCCCGAACCCACCACTGCGAAGATCCCCCTTTTCTTCCATCCGTAAAGGGGCCCTCCCTGGGGAGTGGAGGAACATGGGGAGGCCCCCAGGAGATGGCTTTTCTCCGAGCCGCGGCTGGCTCGTTTCGGGCCTATACGTGGGCCGCGCATGCGCACTCAGGCTCCCAAGCACACGCCTTCCTCGGCTCACCTGACCCACCCTTTAGAGGTCACAGCAGTTCCACAGGGTCCCTGGGCACCTGTCCGTGGACACAGGAGCCCTCCCTGCCACCTAAAGGACCACGCGATTTCCGCTGGGGAACACTCCCCAGAAGCACTCCCAGCCTCGCACAGACACTGTGCGCAGGATAGACTTGTGGACCAGGGGCCTGGGCGGGGAATTTTCCAGGGAACTCTCTAAAGGCCAGGTGCCCTCTGTCGCCCTGGGAGTGCCCACGCCATCCCTTAACCCTGCAGGACACTATCATCCAGCAATAAGCAGCCCTCTGCCTCCACGGGGCTCAAACACCTGGGCCCGTTGTGCGAGCACCTGGTGTTCGTGCAGGCACACCCGCAGACCCCTCTGGCCCGAACCCACCACTGCGAAGATCCCACTTTTCTTCCATCCGTAAAGGGGTCCTCCTTGAGGAGTGGAGGAACATGGGGAGGCCCCCAGGAGATGGCTTTTCTCCAAGCCGCGGCTGGCTCCTTTCGGGCCTATACGTGGGCCGCGCGTGCGCACTCAGGCTCCCCACAACAGGCCTCCCTCGGGTCACGGGACCCACCCTTGAGGTGTCTCCTGACCCACCCTTGAGGGGTCACGTGACCCACACCTGGGGGGTCTCGTGACGCACCCCTGAGGTGTCACGTGACCCACCCCTGGGGGGTGTCGTGACCCACCCCTGAGGGGTCACGTGACCCACACCTGCGGGATCACGTGACCCACCCCTGGGGGGTCTCGTGACGCACCCCTGAGGGGTCACGTGACCCACCCCTGAGGGGTCTCGTGACCCACCCCTGAGGGGTCACGTGACCCACCCTTGAGGGGTTTCGTGACCCACCCTTTTGGGGTCACGTGACCCACCCTTGCGGGGTCTCGTGACCCACCCTTGGGAGGTCACCTGTCCCACACTGGAGGGGTCAGGTGACCCGCCCTTGAGAGGTCACAGCAGTTTCACAGGGTCCCTGCGCACCTGTCCATGGAAACAGAAGCCCTCCCTGCCACTCAGAGGACCGCGCTATTTCCCCTAGGCCACACTGCCCAGCAACACTCTCAGCCCCGCACAGACAGTGTGCTAAGGACAGACTTGGATACCGGGGGCCTGGGCGGGGGATTTTCCATGGAACTCTCTAAGGGCCCGGTGCCCTGTGTCGCCCGGGAGTGCCCATGCCCTTCCTTGACCCCGCAGGACACTTGCATCCAGCAATAAGCAGCCGTCTGCCTCCACGGGGCTCAAACACCTGGGCCCGGTGTGCGGGCACCTGGCGTACGTGGAGGCAAACCCCTGACCCTTCTGTCCCGAACCCACCACTGCGAAGATCCCCCTTTTCTTCCATCCGTAAAGGGGCCCTCCCTGGGGAGTGGAGGAACATGGGGAGGCCCCCAGGAGATGGCTTTTCTCCGAGCCGCGGCTGGCTCGTTTCGGGCCTATACGTGGGCCGCGCATGCGCACTCAGGCTCCCAAGCACACGCCTTCCTCGGCTCACCTGACCCACCCTTTAGAGGTCACAGCAGTTCCACAGGGTCCCTGGGCACCTGTCCGTGGACACAGGAGCCCTCCCTGCCACCTAAAGGACCACGCGATTTCCGCTGGGGAACACTCCCCAGAAGCACTCCCAGCCTCGCACAGACACTGTGCGCAGGATAGACTTGTGGACCAGGGGCCTGGGCGGGGAATTTTCCAGGGAACTCTCTAAAGGCCAGGTGCCCTCTGTCGCCCTGGGAGTGCCCACGCCATCCCTTAACCCTGCAGGACACTATCATCCAGCAATAAGCAGCCCTCTGCCTCCACGGGGCTCAAACACCTGGGCCCGTTGTGCGAGCACCTGGTGTTCGTGCAGGCACACCCGCAGACCCCTCTGGCCCGAACCCACCACTGCGAAGATCCCACTTTTCTTCCATCCGTAAAGGGGTCCTCCTTGAGGAGTGGAGGAACATGGGGAGGCCCCCAGGAGATGGCTTTTCTCCAAGCCGCGGCTGGCTCCTTTCGGGCCTATACGTGGGCCGCGCGTGCGCACTCAGGCTCCCCACAACAGGCCTCCCTCGGGTCACGGGACCCACCCTTGAGGTGTCTCCTGACCCACCCTTGAGGGGTCACGTGACCCACACCTGGGGGGTCTCGTGACGCACCCCTGAGGTGTCACGTGACCCACCCCTGGGGGGTGTCGTGACCCACCCCTGAGGGGTCACGTGACCCACACCTGCGGGATCACGTGACCCACCCCTGGGGGGTCTCGTGACGCACCCCTGAGGGGTCACGTGACCCACCCCTGAGGGGTCTCGTGACCCACCCCTGAGGGGTCACGTGACCCACCCTTGAGGGGTTTCGTGACCCACCCTTTTGGGGTCACGTGACCCACCCTTGCGGGGTCTCGTGACCCACCCTTGGGAGGTCACCTGTCCCACACTGGAGGGGTCAGGTGACCCGCCCTTGAGAGGTCACAGCAGTTTCACAGGGTCCCTGCGCACCTGTCCATGGAAACAGAAGCCCTCCCTGCCACTCAGAGGACCGCGCTATTTCCCCTAGGCCACACTGCCCAGCAACACTCTCAGCCCCGCACAGACAGTGTGCTAAGGACAGACTTGGATACCGGGGGCCTGGGCGGGGGATTTTCCATGGAACTCTCTAAGGGCCCGGTGCCCTGTGTCGCCCGGGAGTGCCCATGCCCTTCCTTGACCCCGCAGGACACTTGCATCCAGCAATAAGCAGCCGTCTGCCTCCACGGGGCTCAAACACCTGGGCCCGGTGTGCGGGCACCTGGCGTACGTGGAGGCAAACCCCTGACCCTTCTGTCCCGAACCCACCACTGCGAAGATCCCCCTTTTCTTCCATCCGTAAAGGGGCCCTCCCTGGGGAGTGGAGGAACATGGGGAGGCCCCCAGGAGATGGCTTTTCTCCGAGCCGCGGCTGGCTCGTTTCGGGCCTATACGTGGGCCGCGCATGCGCACTCAGGCTCCCAAGCACACGCCTTCCTCGGCTCACCTGACCCACCCTTTAGAGGTCACAGCAGTTCCACAGGGTCCCTGGGAACCTGTCCGTGGACACAGGAGCCCTCCCTGCCACCTAAAGGACCACGCGATTTCCGCTGGGGAACACTCCCCAGAAGCACTCCCAGCCTCGCACAGACACTGTGCGCAGGATAGACTTGTGGACCAGGGGCCTGGGCGGGGAATTTTCCAGGGAACTCTCTAAAGGCCAGGTGCCCTCTGTCGCCCTGGGAGTGCCCACGCCATCCCTTAACCCTGCAGGACACTATCATCCAGCAATAAGCAGCCCTCTGCCTCCACGGGGCTCAAACACCTGGGCCCGTTGTGCGAGCACCTGGCGTTCGTGCAGGCAAACCCGCAGACCCCTCTGGCCCGAACCCACCACTGCGAAGATCCCACTTTTCTTCCATCCGTAAAGGGGTCCTCCTTGAGGAGTGGAGGAACATGGGGAGGCCCCCAGGAGATGGCTTTTCTCCAAGCCGCGGCTGGCTCCTTTCGGGCCTATACGTGGGCCGCGCGTGCGCACTCAGGCTCCCCACAACAGGCCTCCCTCGGGTCACGGGACCCACCCTTGAGGTGTCTCCTGACCCACCCTTGAGGGGTCACGTGACCCACACCTGGGGGGTCTCGTGACACACCCCTGAGGTGTCTCGTGACCCACCCCTGGGGGGTCTCGTGACCCACCCCTGAGGGTCACGTGACCCACACCTGCGGGGTCACGTGACCCACCCCTGGGGGGTCTAGTGACGCACCCCTGAGGGGTCACGTGACCCACCCCTGAGGGGTCTCGTGACCCACCCCTGAGGGGTCACGTGACCCACCCTTGAGGGGTTTCGTGACCCACCCTTTTGGGGTCCCGTGACCCACCCTTGCGGGGTCTCGTGACCCACCCGTGGGAGGTCACCTGTCCCACCCTGGAGGGGTCAGGTGACCCGCCCTTGAGAGGTCACAGCAGTTTCACAGGGTCCCTGCGCACCTGTCCATGGAAACAGAAGCCCTCCCTGCCACTCAGAGGACCGCGCTATTTCCCCTAGGCCACACTGCCCAGCAACACTCTCAGCCCCGCACAGACAGTGTGCTAAGGACAGACTTGGATACCGGGGGCCGGGGCGGGGGATTTTCCATGGAACTCTCTAAGGGCCCGGTGCCCTGTGTCGCCCGGGAGTGCCCATGCCCTTCCTTGACCCCGCAGGACACTTGCATCCAGCAATAAGCAGCCGTCTGCCTCCACGGGGCTCAAACACCTGGGCCCGGTGTGCGGGCACCTGGCGTACGTGGAGGCAAACCCCCTGACCCTTCTGTCCCGAACCCACCACTGCGAAGATCCCCCTTTTCTTCCATCCGTAAAGGGGCCCTCCCTGGGGAGTGGAGGAACATGGGGAGGCCCCCAGGAGATGGCTTTTCTCCGAGCCGCGGCTGGCTCGTTTCGGGCCTATACGTGGGCCGCGCATGCGCACTCAGGCTCCCAAGCACACGCCTTCCTCGGCTCACCTGACCCACCCTTTAGAGGTCACAGCAGTTCCACAGGGTCCCTGGGCACCTGTCCGTGGACACAGGAGCCCTCCCTGCCACCTAAAGGACCACGCGATTTCCGCTGGGGAACACTCCCCAGAAGCACTCCCAGCCTCGCACAGACACTGTGCGCAGGATAGACTTGTGGACCAGGGGCCTGGGTGGGGAATTTTCCAGGGAACTCTCTAAAGGCCAGGTGCCCTCTGTCGCCCTGGGTGTGCCCACGCCATCCCTTAACCCTGCAGGACACTATCATCCAGCAATAAGCAGCCCTCTGCCTCCACGGGGCTCAAACACCTGGGCCCGTTGTGCGAGCACCTGGCGTTCGTGCAGGCAAACCCGCAGACCCCTCTGGCCCGAACCCACCACTGCGAAGATCCCACTTTTCTTCCATCCGTAAAGGGGTCCTCCTTGAGGAGTGGAGGAACATGGGGAGGCCCCCAGGAGATGGCTTTTCTCCAAGCCGCGGCTGGCTCCTTTCGGGCCTATACGTGGGCCGCGCGTGCGCACTCAGGCTCCCCACAACAGGCCTCCCTCGGGTCACGGGACCCACCCTTGAGGTGTCTCCTGACCCAGCCTTGAGGGGTCACGTGACCCACACCTGGGGGGTCTCGTGACGCACCCCTGAGGTGTCTCGTGACCCACCCCTGGGGGGTCTCGTGACCCACCCCTGAGGGGTCACGTGACCCACACCTGCGGGGTCACGTGACCCACCCCTGAGGGGTCACGTGACCCACACCTGCGGGGTCTCGTGACCCACCCTTGGAAGGTCACCTGTCCCACCCTGGAGGGGTCAGGTGACCCGCCCTTGAGAGGTCACAGCAGTTTCACAGGGTCCCTGCGCACCTGTCCATGGAAACAGAAGCCCTCACTGCCACTCAGAGGACCGCGCTATTTCCCCTAGGCCTCACTGCCCAGCAGCACTCTCAGCCCCGCACAGACAGTGTGCTAAGGACAGACTTGGATATCTGGGGCCTGGGCGGGGGATTTTCCATGGAACTCTCTAAGGGCCCGGTGCCCTGTGTCGCCCGGGAGTGCCCATGCCCTTCCTTGACCCCGCAGGACACTTGCATCCAGCAATAAGCAGCCGTCTGCCTCCACGGGGCTCAAACACCTGGGCCCGGTGTGCGGGCACCTGGCGTACGTGGAGGCAAACCCCCTGACCCTTCTGTCCCGAACCCACCACTGCGAAGATCCCCCTTTTCTTCCATCCGTAAAGGGGCCCTCCCTGGGGAGTGGAGGAACATGGGGAGGCCCCCAGGAGATGGCTTTTCTCCGAGCCGCGGCTGGCTCGTTTCGGGCCTATACGTGGGCCGCGCATGCGCACTCAGGCTCCCAAGCACACGCCTTCCTCGGCTCACCTGACCCACCCTTTAGAGGTCACAGCAGTTCCACAGGGTCCCTGGGCACCTGTCCGTGGACACAGGAGCCCTCCCTGCCACCTAAAGGACCACGCGATTTCCGCTGGGGAACACTCCCCAGAAGCACTCCCAGCCTCGCACAGACACTGTGCGCAGGATAGACTTGTGGACCAGGGGCCTGGGCGGGGAATTTTCCAGGGAACTCTCCAAAGGCCAGGTGCCCTCTGTCGCCCTGGGAGTGCCCACGCCATCCCTTAACCCTGCAGGACACTATCATCCAGCAATAAGCAGCCCTCTGCCTCCACGGGGCTCAAACACCTGGGCCCGTTGTGCGAGCACCTGGCGTTCGTGCAGGCAAACCCGCAGACCCCTCTGGCCCGAACCCACCACTGCGAAGATCCCACTTTTCTTCCATCCATAAAGGGGTCCTCCTTGAGGAGTGGAGGAACATGGGGAGGCCCCCAGGAGATGGCTTTTCTCCAAGCCGCGGCTGGCTCCTTTCGGGCCTATACGTGGGCCGCGCGTGCGCACTCAGGCTCCCCACAACAGGCCTCCCTCGGGTCACGGGACCCACCCTTGAGGTGTCTCCTGACCCACCCTTGAGGGGTCACGTGACCCACACCTGGGGGGTCTCGTGACGCACCCCTGAGGTGTCTCGTGACCCACCCCTGGGGGGTCTCGTGACCCACCCCTGAGGGGTCACGTGACCCACACCTGCGGGGTCACGTGACCCACCCCTGGGGGGTCTCGTGACGCACCCCTGAGGGGTCACGTGACCCACCCCTGAGGGGTCTCGTGACCCACCCCTGAGGGGTCACGTGACCCACCCTTGAGGGGTTTCGTGACCCACACTTTTGGGGTCACGTGACCCACCCTTGCGGGGTCTCGTGACCCACCCTTGGGAGGTCACCTGTCCCACCCTGGAGGGGTCAGGTGACCCGCCCTTGAGAGGTCACAGCAGTTTCACAGGGTCCCTGCGCACCTGTCCATGGAAACAGAAGCCCTCCCTGCCACTCAGAGGACCGCGCTATTTCTCCTATGCCACACTGCCCAGCAACACTCTCAGCCCCGCACAGACAGTGTGCTAAGGACAGACTTGGATACCGGGGGCCGGGGCGGGGGATTTTCCATGGAACTCTCTAAGGGCCCGGTGCCCTGTGTCGCCCGGGAGTGCCCATGCCCTTCCTTGACCCCGCAGGACACTTGCATCCAGCAATAAGCAGCCGTCTGCCTCCACGGGGCTCAAACACCTGGGCCCGTTGTGCGAGCACCTGGCGTTCGTGCAGGCAAACCCGCAGAACCCTCTGGCCCGAACCCACCACTGCGAAGATCCCACTTTTCTTCCATCCGTAAAGGGGTCCTCCTTGAGGAGTGGAGGAACATGGGGAGGCCCCCAGGAGATGGCTTTTCTCCAAGCCGCGGCTGGCTCCTTTCGGGCCTATACGTGGGCCGCGCGTGCGCACTCAGGCTCCCCACAACAGGCCTCCCTCGGGTCACGGGACCCACCCTTGAGGTGTCTCCTGACCCACCCTTGAGGGGTCACGTGACCCACACCTGGGGGGTCTCGTGACACACCCCTGAGGGGTCACGTGACCCACCCCTGGGGGGTCTCGTGACCCACCCCTGAGGGGTCACGTGACCCACCCTTGAGGGGTCACGTGACCCACACCTGGGGGGTCTCGTGACGCACCCCTGAGGTGTCACGTGACCCACCCCTGGGGGGTGTCGTGACCCACACCTGAGGGGTCACGTGACCCACACCTGCGGAGTCACGTGACCCACCCCTGGGGGGTCTCGTGACGCACCCCTGAGGGGTCACGTGACCCACCCCTGAGGGGTCTCGTGACCCACCCCTGAGGGGTCACGTGACCCACCCTTGAGGGGTTTCGTGACCCACCCTTTTGGGGTCACGTGACCCACCCTTGCGGGGTCTCGTGACCCACCCTTGGGAGGTCACCTGTCCCACACTGGAGGGGTCAGGTGACCCGCCCTTGAGAGGTCACAGCAGTTTCACAGGGTCCCTGCGCACCTGTCCATGGAAACAGAAGCCCTCCCTGCCACTCAGAGGACCGCGCTATTTCCCCTAGGCCACACTGCCCAGCAACACTCTCAGCCCCGCACAGACAGTGTGCTAAGGACAGACTTGGATACCGGGGGCCTGGGCGGGGGATTTTCCATGGAACTCTCTAAGGGCCCGGTGCCCTGTGTCGCCCGGGAGTGCCCATGCCCTTCCTTGACCCCGCAGGACACTTGCATCCAGCAATAAGCAGCCGTCTGCCTCCACGGGGCTCAAACACCTGGGCCCGGTGTGCGGGCACCTGGCGTACGTGGAGGCAAACCCCCTGACCCTTCTGTCCCGAACCCACCACTGCGAAGATCCCCCTTTTCTTCCATCCGTAAAGGGGCCCTCCCTGGGGAGTGGAGGAACATGGGGAGGCCCCCAGGAGATGGCTTTTCTCCGAGCCGCGGCTGGCTCGTTTCGGGCCTATACGTGGGCCGCGCATGCGCACTCAGGCTCCCAAGCACACGCCTTCCTCGGCTCACCTGACCCACCCTTTAGAGGTCACAGCAGTTCCACAGGGTCCCTGGGCACCTGTCCGTGGACACAGGAGCCCTCCCTGCCACCTAAAGGACCACGCGATTTCCGCTGGGGAACACTCCCCAGAAGCACTCCCAGCCTCGCACAGACACTGTGCGCAGGATAGACTTGTGGACCAGGGGCCTGGGCGGGGAATTTTCCAGGGAACTCTCTAAAGGCCAGGTGCCCTCTGTCGCCCTGGGAGTGCCCACGCCATCCCTTAACCCTGCAGGACACTATCATCCAGCAATAAGCAGCCCTCTGCCTCCACGGGGCTCAAACACCTGGGCCCGTTGTGCGAGCACCTGGCGTTCGTGCAGGCAAACCCGCAGACCCCTCTGGCCCGAACCCACCACTGCGAAGATCCCACTTTTCTTCCATCCGTAAAGGGGTCCTCCTTGAGGAGTGGAGGAACATGGGGAGGCCCCCAGGAGATGGCTTTTCTCCAAGCCGCGGCTGGCTCCTTTCGGGCCTATACGTGGGCCGCGCGTGCGCACTCAGGCTCCCCACAACAGGCCTCCCTCGGGTCACGGGACCCACCCTTGAGGTGTCTCCTGACCCACCCTTGAGGGGTCACGTGACCCACACCTGGGGGGTCTCGTGACACACCCCTGAGGTGTCTCGTGACCCACCCCTGGGGGGTCTCGTGACCCACCCCTGAGGGGTCACGTGACCCACACCTGCGGGGTCACGTGACCCACCCCTGGGGGGTCTCGTGACGCACCCCTGAGGGGTCACGTGACCCACCCCTGAGGGGTCTCGTGACCCACCCCTGAGGGGTCACGTGACCCACCCTTGAGGGGTTTCGTGACCCACCCTTTTGGGGTCCCGTGACCCACCCTTGCGGGGTCTCGTGACCCACCCTTGGGAGGTCACCTGTCCCACCCTGGAGGGGTCAGGTGACCCGCCCTTGAGAGGTCACAGCAGTTTCACAGGGTCCCTGCGCACCTGTCCATGGAAACAGAAGCCCTCCCTGCCACTCAGAGGACCGCGCTATTTCCCCTAGGCCACACTGCCCAGCAACACTCTCAGCCCCGCACAGACAGTGTGCTAAGGACAGACTTGGATACCGGGGGCCGGGGCGGGGGATTTTCCATGGAACTCTCTAAGGGCCCGGTGCCCTGTGTCGCCCGGGAGTGCCCATGCCCTTCCTTGACCCCGCAGGACACTTGCATCCAGCAATAAGCAGCCGTCTGCCTCCACGGGGCTCAAACACCTGGGCCCGGTGTGCGGGCACCTGGCGTACGTGGAGGC
Source organism: Desmodus rotundus (assembly GCF_022682495.2). Lineage (NCBI taxonomy): Eukaryota > Metazoa > Chordata > Mammalia > Chiroptera > Phyllostomidae > Desmodus > Desmodus rotundus. Next base: position 148,513 of record NW_026527522.1, read on the forward strand.
AAACCCCCTGACCCTTCTGTCCCGAACCCACCACTGCGAAGATCCCCCTTTTCTTCCATCCGTAAAGGGGCCCTCCCTGGGGAGTGGAGGAACATGGGGAGGCCCCCAGGAGATGGCTTTTCTCCGAGCCGCGGCTGGCTCGTTTCGGGCCTATACGTGGGCCGCGCATGCGCACTCAGGCTCCCAAGCACACGCCTTCCTCGGCTCACCTGACCCACCCTTTAGAGGTCACAGCAGTTCCACAGGGTCCCTGGGCACCTGTCCGTGGACACAGGAGCCCTCCCTGCCACCTAAAGGACCACGCGATTTCCGCTGGGGAACACTCCCCAGAAGCACTCCCAGCCTCGCACAGACACTGTGCGCAGGATAGACTTGTGGACCAGGGGCCTGGGCGGGGAATTTTCCAGGGAACTCTCTAAAGGCCAGGTGCCCTCTGTCGCCCTGGGAGTGCCCACGCCATCCCTTAACCCTGCAGGACACTATCATCCAGCAATAAGCAGCCCTCTGCCTCCACGGGGCTCAAACACCTGGGCCCGTTGTGCGAGCACCTGGCGTTCGTGCAGGCAAACCCGCAGACCCCTCTGGCCCGAACCCACCACTGCGAAGTTCCCACTTTTCTTCCATCCGTAAAGGGGTCCTCCTTGAGGAGTGGAGGAACATGGGGAGGCCCCCAGGAGATGGCTTTTCTCCAAGCCGCGGCTGGCTCCTTTCGGGCCTATACGTGGGCCGCGCGTGCGCACTCAGGCTCCCCACAACAGGCCTCCCTCGGGTCACGGGACCCACCCTTGAGGTGTCTCCTGACCCACCCTTGAGGGGTCACGTGACCCACACCTGGGGGGTCTCGTGACGCACCCCTGAGGTGTCTCGTGACCCACCCCTGGGGGGTCACGTGACCCACCCCTGAGGGGTCACGTGACCCACACCTGCGGGGTCACGTGACCCACCCCTGAGGGGTCACGTGACCCACACCTGCGGGGTCTCGTGACCCACCCTTGGAAGGTCACCTGTCCCACCCTGGAGGGGTCAGGTGACCCGCCCTTGAGAGGTCACAGCAGTTTCACAGGGTCCCTGCGCACCTGTCCATGGAAACAGAAGCCCTCCCTGCCACTCAGAGGACCGCGCTATTTCTCCTATGCCACACTGCCCAGCAACACTCTCAGCCCCGCACAGACAGTGTGCTAAGGACAGACTTGGATACCGGGGGCCGGGGCGGGGGATTTTCCATGGAACTCTCTAAGGGCCCGGTGCCCTGTGTCGCCCGGGAGTGCCCATGCCCTTCCTTGACCCCGCAGGACACTTGCATCCAGCAATAAGCAGCCGTCTGCCTCCACGGGGCTCAAACACCTGGGCCCGTTGTGCGAGCACCTGGCGTTCGTGCAGGCAAACCCGCAGAACCCTCTGGCCCGAACCCACCACTGCGAAGATCCCACTTTTCTTCCATCCGTAAAGGGGTCCTCCTTGAGGAGTGGAGGAACATGGGGAGGCCCCCAGGAGATGGCTTTTCTCCAAGCCGCGGCTGGTTCCTTTCGGGCCTATACGTGGGCCGCGCGTGCGCACTCAGGATCCCCACAACAGGCCTCCCTCGGGTCACGGGACCCACCCTTGCGGTGTCTCCTGACCCACCCTTGAGGGGTCACGTGACCCACACCTGGGGGGTCTCGTGTCACACCCCTGAGGGGTCACGTGACCCACCCCTGGGGGGTCTCGTGACCCACCCCTGAGGGGTCACGTGACCCACCCTTGAGGGGTCACGTGACCCACACCTGGGGGGTCTCGTGACGCACCCCTGAGGTGTCACGTGACCCACCCCTGGGGGGTGTCGTGACCCACCCCTGAGGGGTCACGTGACCCACACCTGCGGAGTCACGTGACCCACCCCTGGGGGGTCTCGTGACGCACCCCTGAGGGGTCACGTGACCCACCCCTGAGGGGTCTCGTGACCCACCCCTGAGGGGTCACGTGACCCACCCTTGAGGGGTTTCGTGACCCACCCTTTTGGGGTCACGTGACCCACCCTTGCGGGGTCTCGTGACCCACCCTTGGGAGGTCACCTGTCCCACACTGGAGGGGTCAGGTGACCCGCCCTTGAGAGGTCACAGCAGTTTCACAGGGTCCCTGCGCACCTGTCCATGGAAACAGAAGCCCTCCCTGCCACTCAGAGGACCGCGCTATTTCCCCTAGGCCACACTGCCCAGCAACACTCTCAGCCCCGCACAGACAGTGTGCTAAGGACAGACTTGGATACCGGGGGCCTGGGCGGGGGATTTTCCATGGAACTCTCTAAGGGCCCGGTGCCCTGTGTCGCCCGGGAGTGCCCATGCCCTTCCTTGACCCCGCAGGACACTTGCATCCAGCAATAAGCAGCCGTCTGCCTCCACGGGGCTCAAACACCTGGGCCCGGTGTGCGGGCACCTGGCGTACGTGGAGGCAAACCCCCTGACCCTTCTGTCCCGAACCCACCACTGCGAAGATCCCCCTTTTCTTCCATCCGTAAAGGGGCCCTCCCTGGGGAGTGGAGGAACATGGGGAGGCCCCCAGGAGATGGCTTTTCTCCGAGCCGCGGCTGGCTCGTTTCGGGCCTATACGTGGGCCGCGCATGCGCACTCAGGCTCCCAAGCACACGCCTTCCTCGGCTCACCTGACCCACCCTTTAGAGGTCACAGCAGTTCCACAGGGTCCCTGGGCACCTGTCCGTGGACACAGGAGCCCTCCCTGCCACCTAAAGGACCACGCGATTTCCGCTGGGGAACACTCCCCAGAAGCACTCCCAGCCTCGCACAGACACTGTGCGCAGGATAGACTTGTGGACCAGGGGCCTGGGCGGGGAATTTTCCAGGGAACTCTCTAAAGGCCAGGTGCCCTCTGTCGCCCTGGGAGTGCCCACGCCATCCCTTAACCCTGCAGGACACTATCATCCAGCAATAAGCAGCCCTCTGCCTCCACGGGGCTCAAACACCTGGGCCCGTTGTGCGAGCACCTGGCGTTCGTGCAGGCACACCCGCAGACCCCTCTGGCCCGAACCCACCACTGCGAAGATCCCACTTTTCTTCCATCCGTAAAGGGGTCCTCCTTGAGGAGTGGAGGAACATGGGGAGGCCCCCAGGAGATGGCTTTTCTCCAAGCCGCGGCTGGCTCCTTTCGGGCCTATACGTGGGCCGCGCGTGCGCACTCAGGCTCCCCACAACAGGCCTCCCTCGGGTCACGGGACCCACCCTTGAGGTGTCTCCTGACCCACCCTTGAGGGGTCACGTGACCCACACCTGGGGGGTCTCGTGACACACCCCTGAGGTGTCTCGTGACCCACCCCTGGGGGGTCTCGTGACCCACCCCTGAGGGGTCACGTGACCCACACCTGCGGGGTCACGTGACCCACCCCTGGGGGGTCTCGTGACGCACCCCTGAGGGGTCACGTGACCCACCCCTGAGGGGTCTCGTGACCCACCCCTGAGGGGTCACGTGACCCACCCTTGAGGGGTTTCGTGACCCACCCTTTTGGGGTCACGTGACCCACCCTTGCGGGGTCTCGTGACCCACCCTTGGGAGGTCACCTGTCCCACCCTGGAGGGGTCAGGTGACCCGCCCTTGAGAGGTCACAGCAGTTTCACAGGGTCCCTGCGCACCTGTCCATGGAAACAGAAGCCCTCCCTCCCACTCAGAGGACCGCGCTATTTCTCCTATGCCACACTGCCCAGCAACACTCTCAGCCCCGCACAGACAGTGTGCTAAGGACAGACTTGGATACCGGGGGCCGGGGCGGGGGATTTTCCATGGAACTCTCTAAGGGCCCGGTGCCCTGTGTCGCCCGGGAGTGCCCATGCCCTTCCTTGACCCCGCAGGACACTTGCATCCAGCAATAAGCAGCCGTCTGCCTCCACGGGGCTCAAACACCTGGGCCCGGTGTGCGGGCACCTGGCGTACTTGGAGGCAAACCCCTGACCCCTCTGGCCCGAACCCACCACTGCGAAGATCCCCCTTTTCTTCCATCCGTAAAGGGGCCCTCCCTGGGGAGTGGAGGAACATGGGGAGGCCCCCAGGAGATGGCTTTTCTCCGAGCCGCGGCTGGCTCGTTTCGGGCCTATACGTGGGCCGCGCATGCGCACTCAGGCTCCCAAGCACACGCCTTCCTCGGCTCACCTGACCCACCCTTTAGAGGTCACAGCAGTTCCACAGGGTCCCTGGGCACCTGTCCGTGGACACAGGAGCCCTCCCTGCCACCTAAAGGACCACGCGATTTCCGCTGGGGAACACTCCCCAGAAGCACTCCCAGCCTCGCACAGACACTGTGCGCAGGATAGACTTGTGGACCAGGGGCCTGGGCGGGGAATTTTCCAGGGAACTCTCTAAAGGCCAGGTGCCCTCTGTCGCCCTGGGAGTGCCCACGCCATCCCTTAACCCTGCAGGACACTATCATCCAGCAATAAGCAGCCCTCTGCCTCCACGAGGCTCAAACACCTGGGCCCGTTGTGAGAGCACCTGGCGTTCGTGCAGGCAAACCCGCAGACCCCTCTGGCCCGAACCCACCACTGCGAAGATCCCACTTTTCTTCCATCCGTAAAGGGGTCCTCCTTGAGGAGTGGAGGAACATGGGGAGGCCCCCAGGAGATGGCTTTTCTCCAAGCCGCGGCTGGCTCCTTTCGGGCCTATACGTGGGCCGCGCGTGCGCACTCAGGCTCCCCACAACAGGCCTCCCTCGGGTCACGGGACCCACCCTTGAGGTGTCTCCTGACCCACCCTTGAGGGGTCACGTGACCCACACCTGGGGGGTCTCGTGACGCACCCCTGAGGTGTCTCGTGACCCACCCCTGGGGGGTCTCGTGACCCACCCCTGAGGGGTCACGTGACCCACCCCTGAGGGGTCTCGTGACCCACCCCTGAGGGGTCACGTGACCCACCCTTGAGGGGTTTCGTGACCCACCCTTTTGGGGTCACGTGACCTACCCTTGCGGGGTCTCGTGACCCACCCTTGGGAGGTCACCTGTCCCACCCTGGAGGGGTCAGGTGACCCGCCCTTGAGAGGTCACAGCAGTTTCACAGGGTCCCTGCGCACCTGTCCATGGAAACAGAAGCCCTCCCTGCCACTCAGAGGACCGCGCTATTTCCCCTAGGCCACACTGCCCAGCAACACTCTCAGCCCCGCACAGACAGTGTGCTAAGGACAGACTTGGATACCGGGCGCCGGGGCGGGGGATTTTCCATGGAACTCTCTAAGGGCCCGGTGCCCTGTGTCGCCCGGGAGTGCCCATGCCCTTCCTTGACCCCGCAGGACACTTGCATCCAGCAATAAGCAGCCGTCTGCCTCCACGGGGCTCAAACACCTGGGCCCGGTGTGCGGGCACCTGGCGTACGTGGAGGCAAACCCCCTGACCCTTCTGTCCCGAACCCACCACTGCGAAGATCCCCCTTTTCTTCCATCCGTAAAGGGGCCCTCCCTGGGGAGTGGAGGAACATGGGGAGGCCCCCAGGAGATGGCTTTTCTCCGAGCCGCGGCTGGCTCGTTTCGGGCCTATACGTGGGCCGCGCATGCGCACTCAGGCTCCCAAGCACACGCCTTCCTCGGCTCACCTGACCCACCCTTTAGAGGTCACAGCAGTTCCACAGGGTCCCTGGGCACCTGTCCGTGGACACAGGAGCCCTCCCTGCCACCTAAAGGACCACGCGATTTCCGCTGGGGAACACTCCCCAGAAGCACTCCCAGCCTCGCACAGACACTGTGCGCAGGATAGACTTGTGGACCAGGGGCCTGGGCGGGGAATTTTCCAGGGAACTCTCTAAAGGCCAGGTGCCCTCTGTCGCCCTGGGAGTGCCCACGCCATCCCTTAACCCTGCAGGACACTATCATCCAGCAATAAGCAGCCCTCTGCCTCCACGGGGCTCAAACACCTGGGCCCGTTGTGCGAGCACCTGGTGTTCGTGCAGGCACACCCGCAGACCCCTCTGGCCCGAACCCACCACTGCGAAGATCCCACTTTTCTTCCATCCGTAAAGGGGTCCTCCTTGAGGAGTGGAGGAACATGGGGAGGCCCCCAGGAGATGGCTTTTCTCCAAGCCGCGGCTGGCTCCTTTCGGGCCTATACGTGGGCCGCGCGTGCGCACTCAGGCTCCCCACAACAGGCCTCCCTCGGGTCACGGGACCCACCCTTGAGGTGTCTCCTGACCCACCCTTGAGGGGTCACGTGACCCACACCTGGGGGGTCTCGTGACGCACCCCTGAGGTGTCACGTGACCCACCCCTGGGGGGTGTCGTGACCCACCCCTGAGGGGTCACGTGACCCACACCTGCGGGATCACGTGACCCACCCCTGGGGGGTCTCGTGACGCACCCCTGAGGGGTCACGTGACCCACCCCTGAGGGGTCTCGTGACCCACCCCTGAGGGGTCACGTGACCCACCCTTGAGGGGTTTCGTGACCCACCCTTTTGGGGTCACGTGACCCACCCTTGCGGGGTCTCGTGACCCACCCTTGGGAGGTCACCTGTCCCACACTGGAGGGGTCAGGTGACCCGCCCTTGAGAGGTCACAGCAGTTTCACAGGGTCCCTGCGCACCTGTCCATGGAAACAGAAGCCCTCCCTGCCACTCAGAGGACCGCGCTATTTCCCCTAGGCCACACTGCCCAGCAACACTCTCAGCCCCGCACAGACAGTGTGCTAAGGACAGACTTGGATACCGGGGGCCTGGGCGGGGGATTTTCCATGGAACTCTCTAAGGGCCCGGTGCCCTGTGTCGCCCGGGAGTGCCCATGCCCTTCCTTGACCCCGCAGGACACTTGCATCCAGCAATAAGCAGCCGTCTGCCTCCACGGGGCTCAAACACCTGGGCCCGGTGTGCGGGCACCTGGCGTACGTGGAGGCAAACCCCCTGACCCTTCTGTCCCGAACCCACCACTGCGAAGATCCCCCTTTTCTTCCATCCGTAAAGGGGCCCTCCCTGGGGAGTGGAGGAACATGGGGAGGCCCCCAGGAGATGGCTTTTCTCCGAGCCGCGGCTGGCTCGTTTCGGGCCTATACGTGGGCCGCGCATGCGCACTCAGGCTCCCAAGCACACGCCTTCCTCGGCTCACCTGACCCACCCTTTAGAGGTCACAGCAGTTCCACAGGGTCCCTGGGCACCTGTCCGTGGACACAGGAGCCCTCCCTGCCACCTAAAGGACCACGCGATTTCCGCTGGGGAACACTCCCCAGAAGCACTCCCAGCCTCGCACAGACACTGTGCGCAGGATAGACTTGTGGACCAGGGGCCTGGGCGGGGAATTTTCCAGGGAACTCTCTAAAGGCCAGGTGCCCTCTGTCGCCCTGGGAGTGCCCACGCCATCCCTTAACCCTGCAGGACACTATCATCCAGCAATAAGCAGCCCTCTGCCTCCACGGGGCTCAAACACCTGGGCCCGTTGTGCGAGCACCTGGCGTTCGTGCAGGCAAACCCGCAGACCCCTCTGGCCCGAACCCACCACTGCGAAGATCCCACTTTTCTTCCATCCGTAAAGGGGTCCTCCTTGAGGAGTGGAGGAACATGGGGAGGCCCCCAGGAGATGGCTTTTCTCCAAGCCGCGGCTGGCTCCTTTCGGGCCTATACGTGGGCCGCGCGTGCGCACTCAGGCTCCCCACAACAGGCCTCCCTCGGGTCACGGGACCCACCCTTGAGGTGTCTCCTGACCCACCCTTGAGGGGTCACGTGACCCACACCTGGGGGGTCTCGTGACACACCCCTGAGGTGTCTCGTGACCCACCCCTGGGGGGTCTCGTGACCCACCCCTGAGGGGTCACGTGACCCACACCTGCGGGGTCACGTGACCCACCCCTGGGGGGTCTAGTGACGCACCCCTGAGGGGTCACGTGACCCACCCCTGAGGGGTCTCGTGACCCACCCCTGAGGGGTCACGTGACCCACCCTTGAGGGGTTTCGTGACCCACCCTTTTGGGGTCCCGTGACCCACCCTTGCGGGGTCTCGTGACCAACCCGTGGGAGGTCACCTGTCCCACCCTGGAGGGGTCAGGTGACCCGCCCTTGAGAGGTCACAGCAGTTTCACAGGGTCCCTGCGCACCTGTCCATGGAAACAGAAGCCCTCCCTGCCACTCAGAGGACCGCGCTATTTCCCCTAGGCCACACTGCCCAGCAACACTCTCAGCCCCGCACAGACAGTGTGCTAAGGACAGACTTGGATACCGGGGGCCGGGGCGGGGGATTTTCCATGGAACTCTCTAAGGGCCCGGTGCCCTGTGTCGCCCGGGAGTGCCCATGCCCTTCCTTGACCCCGCAGGACACTTGCATCCAGCAATAAGCAGCCGTCTGCCTCCACGGGGCTCAAACACCTGGGCCCGGTGTGCGGGCACCTGGCGTACTTGGAGGCAAACCCCTGACCCCTCTGGCCCGAACCCACCACTGCGAAGATCCCCCTTTTCTTCCATCCGTAAAGGGGCCCTCCCTGGGGAGTGGAGGAACATGGGGAGGCCCCCAGGAGATGGCTTTTCTCCGAGCCGCGGCTGGCTCGTTTCGGGCCTATACGTGGGCCGCGCATGCGCACTCAGGCTCCCAAGCACACGCCTTCCTCGGCTCACCTGACCCACCCTTTAGAGGTCACAGCAGTTCCACAGGGTCCCTGGGCACCTGTCCGTGGACACAGGAGCCCTCCCTGCCACCTAAAGGACCACGCGATTTCCGCTGGGGAACACTCCCCAGAAGCACTCCCAGCCTCGCACAGACACTGTGCGCAGGATAGACTTGTGGACCAGGGGCCTGGGCGGGGAATTTTCCAGGGAACTCTCTAAAGGCCAGGTGCCCTCTGTCGCCCTGGGAGTGCCCACGCCATCCCTTAACCCTGCAGGACACTATCATCCAGCAATAAGCAGCCCTCTGCCTCCACGAGGCTCAAACACCTGGGCCCGTTGTGAGAGCACCTGGCGTTCGTGCAGGCAAACCCGCAGACCCCTCTGGCCCGAACCCACCACTGCGAAGATCCCACTTTTCTTCCATCCGTAAAGGGGTCCTCCTTGAGGAGTGGAGGAACATGGGGAGGCCCCCAGGAGATGGCTTTTCTCCAAGCCGCGGCTGGCTCCTTTCGGGCCTATACGTGGGCCGCGCGTGCGCACTCAGGCTCCCCACAACAGGCCTCCCTCGGGTCACGGGACCCACCCTTGAGGTGTCTCCTGACCCACCCTTGAGGGGTCACGTGACCCACACCTGGGGGGTCTCGTGACACACCCCTGAGGGATCACGTGACCCACCCCTGGGGGGTCTCGTGACCCACCCCTGAGGGGTCACGTGACCCACCCCTGAGGGGTCTCGTGACCCACCCCTGAGGGGTCACGTGACCCACCCTTGAGGGGTTTCGTGACCCACCCTTTTGGGGTCACGTGACCTACCCTTGCGGGGTCTCGTGACCCACCCTTGGGAGGTCACCTGTCCCACCCTGGAGGGGTCAGGTGACCCGCCCTTGAGAGGTCACAGCAGTTTCACAGGGTCCCTGCGCACCTGTCCATGGAAACAGAAGCCCTCCCTGCCACTCAGAGGACCGCGCTATTTCCCCTAGGCCACACTGCCCAGCAACACTCTCAGCCCCGCACAGACAGTGTGCTAAGGACAGACTTGGATACCGGGCGCCGGGGCGGGGGATTTTCCATGGAACTCTCTAAGGGCCCGGTGCCCTGTGTCGCCCGGGAGTGCCCATGCCCTTCCTTGACCCCGCAGGACACTTGCATCCAGCAATAAGCAGCCGTCTGCCTCCACGGGGCTCAAACACCTGGGCCCGGTGTGCGGGCACCTGGCGTACGTGGAGGCAAACCCCCTGACCCTTCTGTCCCGAACCCACCACTGCGAAGATCCCCCTTTTCTTCCATCCGTAAAGGGGCCCTCCCTGGGGAGTGGAGGAACATGGGGAGGCCCCCAGGAGATGGCTTTTCTCCGAGCCGCGGCTGGCTCGTTTCGGGCCTATACGTGGGCCGCGCATGCGCACTCAGGCTCCCAAGCACACGCCTTCCTCGGCTCACCTGACCCACCCTTTAGAGGTCACAGCAGTTCCACAGGGTCCCTGGGCACCTGTCCGTGGACACAGGAGCCCTCCCTGCCACCTAAAGGACCACGCGATTTCCGCTGGGGAACACTCCCCAGAAGCACTCCCAGCCTCGCACAGACACTGTGCGCAGGATAGACTTGTGGACCAGGGGCCTGGGCGGGGAATTTTCCAGGGAACTCTCTAAAGGCCAGGTGCCCTCTGTCGCCCTGGGAGTGCCCACGCCATCCCTTAACCCTGCAGGACACTATCATCCAGCAATAAGCAGCCCTCTGCCTCCACGGGGCTCAAACACCTGGGCCCGTTGTGCGAGCACCTGGTGTTCGTGCAGGCACACCCGCAGACCCCTCTGGCCCGAACCCACCACTGCGAAGATCCCACTTTTCTTCCATCCGTAAAGGGGTCCTCCTTGAGGAGTGGAGGAACATGGGGAGGCCCCCAGGAGATGGCTTTTCTCCAAGCCGCGGCTGGCTCCTTTCGGGCCTATACGTGGGCCGCGCGTGCGCACTCAGGCTCCCCACAACAGGCCTCCCTCGGGTCACGGGACCCACCCTTGAGGTGTCTCCTGACCCACCCTTGAGGGGTCACGTGACCCACACCTGGGGGGTCTCGTGACGCACCCCTGAGGTGTCACGTGACCCACCCCTGGGGGGTGTCGTGACCCACCCCTGAGGGGTCACGTGACCCACACCTGCGGGATCACGTGACCCACCCCTGGGGGGTCTCGTGACGCACCCCTGAGGGGTCACGTGACCCACCCCTGAGGGGTCTCGTGACCCACCCCTGAGGGGTCACGTGACCCACCCTTGAGGGGTTTCGTGACCCACCCTTTTGGGGTCACGTGACCCACCCTTGCGGGGTCTCGTGACCCACCCTTGGGAGGTCACCTGTCCCACACTGGAGGGGTCAGGTGACCCGCCCTTGAGAGGTCACAGCAGTTTCACAGGGTCCCTGCGCAGCTGTCCATGGAAACAGAAGCCCTCCCTGCCACTCAGAGGACCGCGCTATTTCCCCTAGGCCACACTGCCCAGCAACACTCTCAGCCCCGCACAGACAGTGTGCTAAGGACAGACTTGGATACCGGGGGCCTGGGCGGGGGATTTTCCATGGAACTCTCTAAGGGCCCGGTGCCCTGTGTCGCCCGGGAGTGCCCATGCCCTTCCTTGACCCCGCAGGACACTTGCATCCAGCAATAAGCAGCCGTCTGCCTCCACGGGGCTCAAACACCTGGGCCCGGTGTGCGGGCACCTGGCGTACGTGGAGGCAAACCCCCTGACCCTTCTGTCCCGAACCCACCACTGCGAAGATCCCCCTTTTCTTCCATCCGTAAAGGGGCCCTCCCTGGGGAGTGGAGGAACATGGGGAGGCCCCCAGGAGATGGCTTTTCTCCGAGCCGCGGCTGGCTCGTTTCGGGCCTATACGTGGGCCGCGCATGCGCACTCAGGCTCCCAAGCACACGCCTTCCTCGGCTCACCTGACCCACCCTTTAGAGGTCACAGCAGTTCCACAGGGTCCCTGGGCACCTGTCCGTGGACACAGGAGCCCTCCCTGCCACCTAAAGGACCACGCGATTTCCGCTGGGGAACACTCCCCAGAAGCACTCCCAGCCTCGCACAGACACTGTGCGCAGGATAGACTTGTGGACCAGGGGCCTGGGCGGGGAATTTTCCAGGGAACTCTCTAAAGGCCAGGTGCCCTCTGTCGCCCTGGGAGTGCCCACGCCATCCCTTAACCCTGCAGGACACTATCATCCAGCAATAAGCAGCCCTCTGCCTCCACGGGGCTCAAACACCTGGGCCCGTTGTGCGAGCACCTGGCGTTCGTGCAGGCAAACCCGCAGACCCCTCTGGCCCGAACCCACCACTGCGAAGATCCCACTTTTCTTCCATCCGTAAAGGGGTCCTCCTTGAGGAGTGGAGGAACATGGGGAGGCCCCCAGGAGATGGCTTTTCTCCAAGCCGCGGCTGGCTCCTTTCGGGCCTATACGTGGGCCGCGCGTGCGCACTCAGGCTCCCCACAACAGGCCTCCCTCGGGTCACGGGACCCACCCTTGAGGTGTCTCCTGACCCACCCTTGAGGGGTCACGTGACCCACACCTGGGGGGTCTCGTGACACACCCCTGAGGTGTCTCGTGACCCACCCCTGGGGGGTCTCGTGACCCACCCCTGAGGGGTCACGTGACCCACACCTGCGGGGTCACGTGACCCACCCCTGGGGGGTCTAGTGACGCACCCCTGAGGGGTCACGTGACCCACCCCTGAGGGGTCTCGTGACCCACCCCTGAGGGGTCACGTGACCCACACCTGCGGGGTCACGTGACCCACCCCTGGGGGGTCTAGTGACGCACCCCTGAGGGGTCACGTGACCCACCCCTGAGGGGTCTCGTGACCCACCCCTGAGGGGTCTCGTGACCCACCCCTGAGGGGTCTCGTGACCCACCCCTGGGGGGTCTCGTGACACACCCCTGAGGGGTCACGTGACCCACCCCTGAGGGGTCTCGTGACCCACCCCTGAGGGGTCACGTGACCCACCCTTGAGGGGTTTCGTGACCCACACTTTTGGGGTCACGTGACCCACCCTTGCGGGGTCTCGTGACCCACCCTTGGGAGGTCACCTGTCCCACCCTGGAGGGGTCAGGTGACCCGCCCTTGAGAGGTCACAGCAGTTTCACAGGGTCCCTGCGCACCTGTCCATGGAAACAGAAGCCCTCCCTGCCACTCAGAGGACCGCGCTATTTCTCCTATGCCACACTGCCCAGCAACACTCTCAGCCCCGCACAGACAGTGTGCTAAGGACAGACTTGGATACCGGGGGCCGGGGCGGGGGATTTTCCATGGAACTCTCTAAGGGCCCGGTGCCCTGTGTCGCCCGGGAGTGCCCATGCCCTTCCTTGACCCCGCAGGACACTTGCATCCAGCAATAAGCAGCCGTCTGCCTCCACGGGGCTCAAACACCTGGGCCCGTTGTGCGAGCACCTGGCGTTCGTGCAGGCAAACCCGCAGAACCCTCTGGCCCGAACCCACCACTGCGAAGATCCCACTTTTCTTCCATCCGTAAAGGGGTCCTCCTTGAGGAGTGGAGGAACATGGGGAGGCCCCCAGGAGATGGCTTTTCTCCAAGCCGCGGCTGGTTCCTTTGGGGCCTATACGTGGGCCGCGCGTGCGCACTCAGGATCCCCACAACAGGCCTCCCTCGGGTCACGGGACCCACCCTTGCGGTGTCTCCTGACCCACCCTTGAGGGGTCACGTGACCCACACCTGGGGGGTCTCGTGTCACACCCCTGAGGGGTCACGTGACCCACCCCTGGGGGGTCTCGTGACCCACCCCTGAGGGGTCACGTGACCCACCCTTGAGGGGTCACGTGACCCACACCTGGGGGGTCTCGTGACGCACCCCTGAGGTGTCACGTGACCCACCCCTGGGGGGTGTCGTGACCCACCCCTGAGGGGTCACGTGACCCACACCTGCGGAGTCACGTGACCCACCCCTGGGGGGTCTCGTGACGCACCCCTGAGGGGTCACGTGACCCACCCCTGAGGGGTCTCGTGACCCACCCCTGAGGGGTCACGTGACCCACCCTTGAGGGGTTTCGTGACCCACCCTTTTGGGGTCACGTGACCCACCCTTGCGGGGTCTCGTGACCCACCCTTGGGAGGTCACCTGTCCCACACTGGAGGGGTCAGGTGACCCGCCCTTGAGAGGTCACAGCAGTTTCACAGGGTCCCTGCGCACCTGTCCATGGAAACAGAAGCCCTCCCTGCCACTCAGAGGACCGCGCTATTTCCCCTAGGCCACACTGCCCAGCAACACTCTCAGCCCCGCACAGACAGTGTGCTAAGGACAGACTTGGATACCGGGGGCCTGGGCGGGGGATTTTCCATGGAACTCTCTAAGGGCCCGGTGCCCTGTGTCGCCCGGGAGTGCCCATGCCCTTCCTTGACCCCGCAGGACACTTGCATCCAGCAATAAGCAGCCGTCTGCCTCCACGGGGCTCAAACACCTGGGCCCGGTGTGCGGGCACCTGGCGTACGTGGAGGCAAACCCCCTGACCCTTCTGTCCCGAACCCACCACTGCGAAGATCCCCCTTTTCTTCCATCCGTAAAGGGGCCCTCCCTGGGGAGTGGAGGAACATGGGGAGGCCCCCAGGAGATGGCTTTTCTCCGAGCCGCGGCTGGCTCGTTTCGGGCCTATACGTGGGCCGCGCATGCGCACTCAGGCTCCCAAGCACACGCCTTCCTCGGCTCACCTGACCCACCCTTTAGAGGTCACAGCAGTTCCACAGGGTCCCTGGGCACCTGTCCGTGGACACAGGAGCCCTCCCTGCCACCTAAAGGACCACGCGATTTCCGCTGGGGAACACTCCCCAGAAGCACTCCCAGCCTCGCACAGACACTGTGCGCAGGATAGACTTGTGGACCAGGGGCCTGGGCGGGGAATTTTCCAGGGAACTCTCTAAAGGCCAGGTGCCCTCTGTCGCCCTGGGAGTGCCCACGCCATCCCTTAACCCTGCAGGACACTATCATCCAGCAATAAGCAGCCCTCTGCCTCCACGGGGCTCAAACACCTGGGCCCGTTGTGCGAGCACCTGGCGTTCGTGCAGGCACACCCGCAGACCCCTCTGGCCCGAACCCACCACTGCGAAGATCCCACTTTTCTTCCATCCGTAAAGGGGTCCTCCTTGAGGAGTGGAGGAACATGGGGAGGCCCCCAGGAGATGGCTTTTCTCCAAGCCGCGGCTGGCTCCTTTCGGGCCTATACGTGGGCCGCGCGTGCGCACTCAGGCTCCCCACAACAGGCCTCCCTCGGGTCACGGGACCCACCCTTGAGGTGTCTCCTGACCCACCCTTGAGGGGTCACGTGACCCACACCTGGGGGGTCTCGTGACACACCCCTGAGGTGTCTCGTGACCCACCCCTGGGGGGTCTCGTGACCCACCCCTGAGGGGTCACGTGACCCACACCTGCGGGGTCACGTGACCCACCCCTGGGGGGTCTCGTGACGCACCCCTGAGGGGTCACGTGACCCACCCCTGAGGGGTCTCGTGACCCACCCCTGAGGGGTCACGTGACCCACCCTTGAGGGGTTTCGTGACCCACCCTTTTGGGGTCACGTGACCCACCCTTGCGGGGTCTCGTGACCCACCCTTGGGAGGTCACCTGTCCCACCCTGGAGGGGTCAGGTGACCCGCCCTTGAGAGGTCACAGCAGTTTCACAGGGTCCCTGCGCACCTGTCCATGGAAACAGAAGCCCTCCCTCCCACTCAGAGGACCGCGCTATTTCTCCTATGCCACACTGCCCAGCAACACTCTCAGCCCCGCACAGACAGTGTGCTAAGGACAGACTTGGATACCGGGGGCCGGGGCGGGGGATTTTCCATGGAACTCTCTAAGGGCCCGGTGCCCTGTGTCGCCCGGGAGTGCCCATGCCCTTCCTTGACCCCGCAGGACACTTGCATCCAGCAATAAGCAGCCGTCTGCCTCCACGGGGCTCAAACACCTGGGCCCGGTGTGCGGGCACCTGGCGTACTTGGAGGCAAACCCCTGACCCCTCTGGCCCGAACCCACCACTGCGAAGATCCCCCTTTTCTTCCATCCGTAAAGGGGCCCTCCCTGGGGAGTGGAGGAACATGGGGAGGCCCCCAGGAGATGGCTTTTCTCCGAGCCGCGGCTGGCTCGTTTCGGGCCTATACGTGGGCCGCGCATGCGCACTCAGGCTCCCAAGCACACGCCTTCCTCGGCTCACCTGACCCACCCTTTAGAGGTCACAGCAGTTCCACAGGGTCCCTGGGCACCTGTCCGTGGACACAGGAGCCCTCCCTGCCACCTAAAGGACCACGCGATTTCCGCTGGGGAACACTCCCCAGAAGCACTCCCAGCCTCGCACAGACACTGTGCGCAGGATAGACTTGTGGACCAGGGGCCTGGGCGGGGAATTTTCCAGGGAACTCTCTAAAGGCCAGGTGCCCTCTGTCGCCCTGGGAGTGCCCACGCCATCCCTTAACCCTGCAGGACACTATCATCCAGCAATAAGCAGCCCTCTGCCTCCACGAGGCTCAAACACCTGGGCCCGTTGTGAGAGCACCTGGCGTTCGTGCAGGCAAACCCGCAGACCCCTCTGGCCCGAACCCACCACTGCGAAGATCCCACTTTTCTTCCATCCGTAAAGGGGTCCTCCTTGAGGAGTGGAGGAACATGGGGAGGCCCCCAGGAGATGGCTTTTCTCCAAGCCGCGGCTGGCTCCTTTCGGGCCTATACGTGGGCCGCGCGTGCGCACTCAGGCTCCCCACAACAGGCCTCCCTCGGGTCACGGGACCCACCCTTGAGGTGTCTCCTGACCCACCCTTGAGGGGTCACGTGACCCACACCTGGGGGGTCTCGTGACGCACCCCTGAGGTGTCTCGTGACCCACCCCTGGGGGGTCTCGTGACCCACCCCTGAGGGGTCACGTGACCCACCCCTGAGGGGTCTCGTGACCCACCCCTGAGGGGTCACGTGACCCACCCTTGAGGGGTTTCGTGACCCACCCTTTTGGGGTCACGTGACCTACCCTTGCGGGGTCTCGTGACCCACCCTTGGGAGGTCACCTGTCCCACCCTGGAGGGGTCAGGTGACCCGCCCTTGAGAGGTCACAGCAGTTTCACAGGGTCCCTGCGCACCTGTCCATGGAAACAGAAGCCCTCCCTGCCACTCAGAGGACCGCGCTATTTCCCCTAGGCCACACTGCCCAGCAACACTCTCAGCCCCGCACAGACAGTGTGCTAAGGACAGACTTGGATACCGGGCGCCGGGGCGGGGGATTTTCCATGGAACTCTCTAAGGGCCCGGTGCCCTGTGTCGCCCGGGAGTGCCCATGCCCTTCCTTGACCCCGCAGGACACTTGCATCCAGCAATAAGCAGCCGTCTGCCTCCACGGGGCTCAAACACCTGGGCCCGGTGTGCGGGCACCTGGCGTACGTGGAGGCAAACCCCCTGACCCTTCTGTCCCGAACCCACCACTGCGAAGATCCCCCTTTTCTTCCATCCGTAAAGGGGCCCTCCCTGGGGAGTGGAGGAACATGGGGAGGCCCCCAGGAGATGGCTTTTCTCCGAGCCGCGGCTGGCTCGTTTCGGGCCTATACGTGGGCCGCGCATGCGCACTCAGGCTCCCAAGCACACGCCTTCCTCGGCTCACCTGACCCACCCTTTAGAGGTCACAGCAGTTCCACAGGGTCCCTGGGCACCTGTCCGTGGACACAGGAGCCCTCCCTGCCACCTAAAGGACCACGCGATTTCCGCTGGGGAACACTCCCCAGAAGCACTCCCAGCCTCGCACAGACACTGTGCGCAGGATAGACTTGTGGACCAGGGGCCTGGGCGGGGAATTTTCCAGGGAACTCTCTAAAGGCCAGGTGCCCTCTGTCGCCCTGGGAGTGCCCACGCCATCCCTTAACCCTGCAGGACACTATCATCCAGCAATAAGCAGCCCTCTGCCTCCACGAGGCTCAAACACCTGGGCCCGTTGTGAGAGCACCTGGCGTTCGTGCAGGCAAACCCGCAGACCCCTCTGGCCCGAACCCACCACTGCGAAGATCCCACTTTTCTTCCATCCGTAAAGGGGTCCTCCTTGAGGAGTGGAGGAACATGGGGAGGCCCCCAGGAGATGGCTTTTCTCCAAGCCGCGGCTGGCTCCTTTCGGGCCTATACGTGGGCCGCGCGTGCGCACTCAGGCTCCCCACAACAGGCCTCCCTCGGGTCACGGGACCCACCCTTGAGGTGTCTCCTGACCCACCCTTGAGGGGTCACGTGACCCACACCTGGGGGGTCTCGTGACGCACCCCTGAGGTGTCTCGTGACCCACCCCTGGGGGGTCTCGTGACCCACCCCTGAGGGGTCACGTGACCCACCCCTGAGGGGTCTCGTGACCCACCCCTGAGGGGTCACGTGACCCACCCTTGAGGGGTTTCGTGACCCACCCTTTTGGGGTCACGTGACCTACCCTTGCGGGGTCTCGTGACCCACCCTTGGGAGGTCACCTGTCCCACCCTGGAGGGGTCAGGTGACCCGCCCTTGAGAGGTCACAGCAGTTTCACAGGGTCCCTGCGCACCTGTCCATGGAAACAGAAGCCCTCCCTGCCACTCAGAGGACCGCGCTATTTCCCCTAGGCCACACTGCCCAGCAACACTCTCAGCCCCGCACAGACAGTGTGCTAAGGACAGACTTGGATACCGGGCGCCGGGGCGGGGGATTTTCCATGGAACTCTCTAAGGGCCCGGTGCCCTGTGTCGCCCGGGAGTGCCCATGCCCTTCCTTGACCCCGCAGGACACTTGCATCCAGCAATAAGCAGCCGTCTGCCTCCACGGGGCTCAAACACCTGGGCCCGGTGTGCGGGCACCTGGCGTACGTGGAGGCAAACCCCCTGACCCTTCTGTCCCGAACCCACCACTGCGAAGATCCCCCTTTTCTTCCATCCGTAAAGGGGCCCTCCCTGGGGAGTGGAGGAACATGGGGAGGCCCCCAGGAGATGGCTTTTCTCCGAGCCGCGGCTGGCTCGTTTCGGGCCTATACGTGGGCCGCGCATGCGCACTCAGGCTCCCAAGCACACGCCTTCCTCGGCTCACCTGACCCACCCTTTAGAGGTCACAGCAGTTCCACAGGGTCCCTGGGCACCTGTCCGTGGACACAGGAGCCCTCCCTGCCACCTAAAGGACCACGCGATTTCCGCTGGGGAACACTCCCCAGAAGCACTCCCAGCCTCGCACAGACACTGTGCGCAGGATAGACTTGTGGACCAGGGGCCTGGGCGGGGAATTTTCCAGGGAACTCTCTAAAGGCCAGGTGCCCTCTGTCGCCCTGGGAGTGCCCACGCCATCCCTTAACCCTGCAGGACACTATCATCCAGCAATAAGCAGCCCTCTGCCTCCACGGGGCTCAAACACCTGGGCCCGTTGTGCGAGCACCTGGTGTTCGTGCAGGCACACCCGCAGACCCCTCTGGCCCGAACCCACCACTGCGAAGATCCCACTTTTCTTCCATCCGTAAAGGGGTCCTCCTTGAGGAGTGGAGGAACATGGGGAGGCCCCCAGGAGATGGCTTTTCTCCAAGCCGCGGCTGGCTCCTTTCGGGCCTATACGTGGGCCGCGCGTGCGCACTCAGGCTCCCCACAACAGGCCTCCCTCGGGTCACGGGACCCACCCTTGAGGTGTCTCCTGACCCACCCTTGAGGGGTCACGTGACCCACACCTGGGGGGTCTCGTGACGCACCCCTGAGGTGTCACGTGACCCACCCCTGGGGGGTGTCGTGACCCACCCCTGAGGGGTCACGTGACACACACCTGCGGGATCACGTGACCCACCCCTGGGGGGTCTCGTGACGCACCCCTGAGGGGTCACGTGACCCACCCCTGAGGGGTCACGTGACCCACACCTGCGGGGTCACGTGACCCACCCCTGGGGGGTCTAGTGACGCACCCCTGAGGGGTCACGTGACCCACCCCTGAGGGGTCTCGTGACCCACCCCTGAGGGGTCACGTGACCCACCCTTGAGGGGTTTCGTGACCCACCCTTTTGGGGTCCCGTGACCCACCCTTGCGGGGTCTCGTGACCAACCCGTGGGAGGTCACCTGTCCCACCCTGGAGGGGTCAGGTGACCCGCCCTTGAGAGGTCACAGCAGTTTCACAGGGTCCCTGCGCACCTGTCCATGGAAACAGAAGCCCTCCCTGCCACTCAGAGGACCGCGCTATTTCCCCTAGGCCACACTGCCCAGCAACACTCTCAGCCCCGCACAGACAGTGTGCTAAGGACAGACTTGGATACCGGGGGCCGGGGCGGGGGATTTTCCATGGAACTCTCTAAGGGCCCGGTGCCCTGTGTCGCCCGGGAGTGCCCATGCCCTTCCTTGACCCCGCAGGACACTTGCATCCAGCAATAAGCAGCCGTCTGCCTCCACGGGGCTCAAACACCTGGGCCCGGTGTGCGGGCACCTGGCGTACTTGGAGGCAAACCCCTGACCCCTCTGGCCCGAACCCACCACTGCGAAGATCCCCCTTTTCTTCCATCCGTAAAGGGGCCCTCCCTGGGGAGTGGAGGAACATGGGGAGGCCCCCAGGAGATGGCTTTTCTCCGAGCCGCGGCTGGCTCGTTTCGGGCCTATACGTGGGCCGCGCATGCGCACTCAGGCTCCCAAGCACACGCCTTCCTCGGCTCACCTGACCCACCCTTTAGAGGTCACAGCAGTTCCACAGGGTCCCTGGGCACCTGTCCGTGGACACAGGAGCCCTCCCTGCCACCTAAAGGACCACGCGATTTCCGCTGGGGAACACTCCCCAGAAGCACTCCCAGCCTCGCACAGACACTGTGCGCAGGATAGACTTGTGGACCAGGGGCCTGGGCGGGGAATTTTCCAGGGAACTCTCTAAAGGCCAGGTGCCCTCTGTCGCCCTGGGAGTGCCCACGCCATCCCTTAACCCTGCAGGACACTATCATCCAGCAATAAGCAGCCCTCTGCCTCCACGAGGCTCAAACACCTGGGCCCGTTGTGAGAGCACCTGGCGTTCGTGCAGGCAAACCCGCAGACCCCTCTGGCCCGAACCCACCACTGCGAAGATCCCACTTTTCTTCCATCCGTAAAGGGGTCCTCCTTGAGGAGTGGAGGAACATGGGGAGGCCCCCAGGAGATGGCTTTTCTCCAAGCCGCGGCTGGCTCCTTTCGGGCCTATACGTGGGCCGCGCGTGCGCACTCAGGCTCCCCACAACAGGCCTCCCTCGGGTCACGGGACCCACCCTTGAGGTGTCTCCTGACCCACCCTTGAGGGGTCACGTGACCCACACCTGGGGGGTCTCGTGACACACCCCTGAGGGATCACGTGACCCACCCCTGGGGGGTCTCGTGACCCACCCCTGAGGGGTCACGTGACCCACCCCTGAGGGGTCTCGTGACCCACCCCTGAGGGGTCACGTGACCCACCCTTGAGGGGTTTCGTGACCCACCCTTTTGGGGTCACGTGACCTACCCTTGCGGGGTCTCGTGACCCACCCTTGGGAGGTCACCTGTCCCACCCTGGAGGGGTCAGGTGACCCGCCCTTGAGAGGTCACAGCAGTTTCACAGGGTCCCTGCGCACCTGTCCATGGAAACAGAAGCCCTCCCTGCCACTCAGAGGACCGCGCTATTTCCCCTAGGCCACACTGCCCAGCAACACTCTCAGCCCCGCACAGACAGTGTGCTAAGGACAGACTTGGATACCGGGCGCCGGGGCGGGGGATTTTCCATGGAACTCTCTAAGGGCCCGGTGCCCTGTGTCGCCCGGGAGTGCCCATGCCCTTCCTTGACCCCGCAGGACACTTGCATCCAGCAATAAGCAGCCGTCTGCCTCCACGGGGCTCAAACACCTGGGCCCGGTGTGCGGGCACCTGGCGTACGTGGAGGCAAACCCCCTGACCCTTCTGTCCCGAACCCACCACTGCGAAGATCCCCCTTTTCTTCCATCCGTAAAGGGGCCCTCCCTGGGGAGTGGAGGAACATGGGGAGGCCCCCAGGAGATGGCTTTTCTCCGAGCCGCGGCTGGCTCGTTTCGGGCCTATACGTGGGCCGCGCATGCGCACTCAGGCTCCCAAGCACACGCCTTCCTCGGCTCACCTGACCCACCCTTTAGAGGTCACAGCAGTTCCACAGGGTCCCTGGGCACCTGTCCGTGGACACAGGAGCCCTCCCTGCCACCTAAAGGACCACGCGATTTCCGCTGGGGAACACTCCCCAGAAGCACTCCCAGCCTCGCACAGACACTGTGCGCAGGATAGACTTGTGGACCAGGGGCCTGGGCGGGGAATTTTCCAGGGAACTCTCTAAAGGCCAGGTGCCCTCTGTCGCCCTGGGAGTGCCCACGCCATCCCTTAACCCTGCAGGACACTATCATCCAGCAATAAGCAGCCCTCTGCCTCCACGGGGCTCAAACACCTGGGCCCGTTGTGCGAGCACCTGGTGTTCGTGCAGGCACACCCGCAGACCCCTCTGGCCCGAACCCACCACTGCGAAGATCCCACTTTTCTTCCATCCGTAAAGGGGTCCTCCTTGAGGAGTGGAGGAACATGGGGAGGCCCCCAGGAGATGGCTTTTCTCCAAGCCGCGGCTGGCTCCTTTCGGGCCTATACGTGGGCCGCGCGTGCGCACTCAGGCTCCCCACAACAGGCCTCCCTCGGGTCACGGGACCCACCCTTGAGGTGTCTCCTGACCCACCCTTGAGGGGTCACGTGACCCACACCTGGGGGGTCTCGTGACGCACCCCTGAGGTGTCACGTGACCCACCCCTGGGGGGTGTCGTGACCCACCCCTGAGGGGTCACGTGACCCACACCTGCGGGATCACGTGACCCACCCCTGGGGGGTCTCGTGACGCACCCCTGAGGGGTCACGTGACCCACCCCTGAGGGGTCTCGTGACCCACCCCTGAGGGGTCACGTGACCCACCCTTGAGGGGTTTCGTGACCCACCCTTTTGGGGTCACGTGACCCACCCTTGCGGGGTCTCGTGACCCACCCTTGGGAGGTCACCTGTCCCACACTGGAGGGGTCAGGTGACCCGCCCTTGAGAGGTCACAGCAGTTTCACAGGGTCCCTGCGCAGCTGTCCATGGAAACAGAAGCCCTCCCTGCCACTCAGAGGACCGCGCTATTTCCCCTAGGCCACACTGCCCAGCAACACTCTCAGCCCCGCACAGACAGTGTGCTAAGGACAGACTTGGATACCGGGGGCCTGGGCGGGGGATTTTCCATGGAACTCTCTAAGGGCCCGGTGCCCTGTGTCGCCCGGGAGTGCCCATGCCCTTCCTTGACCCCGCAGGACACTTGCATCCAGCAATAAGCAGCCGTCTGCCTCCACGGGGCTCAAACACCTGGGCCCGGTGTGCGGGCACCTGGCGTACGTGGAGGCAAACCCCCTGACCCTTCTGTCCCGAACCCACCACTGCGAAGATCCCCCTTTTCTTCCATCCGTAAAGGGGCCCTCCCTGGGGAGTGGAGGAACATGGGGAGGCCCCCAGGAGATGGCTTTTCTCCGAGCCGCGGCTGGCTCGTTTCGGGCCTATACGTGGGCCGCGCATGCGCACTCAGGCTCCCAAGCACACGCCTTCCTCGGCTCACCTGACCCACCCTTTAGAGGTCACAGCAGTTCCACAGGGTCCCTGGGCACCTGTCCGTGGACACAGGAGCCCTCCCTGCCACCTAAAGGACCACGCGATTTCCGCTGGGGAACACTCCCCAGAAGCACTCCCAGCCTCGCACAGACACTGTGCGCAGGATAGACTTGTGGACCAGGGGCCTGGGCGGGGAATTTTCCAGGGAACTCTCTAAAGGCCAGGTGCCCTCTGTCGCCCTGGGAGTGCCCACGCCATCCCTTAACCCTGCAGGACACTATCATCCAGCAATAAGCAGCCCTCTGCCTCCACGGGGCTCAAACACCTGGGCCCGTTGTGCGAGCACCTGGCGTTCGTGCAGGCAAACCCGCAGACCCCTCTGGCCCGAACCCACCACTGCGAAGATCCCACTTTTCTTCCATCCGTAAAGGGGTCCTCCTTGAGGAGTGGAGGAACATGGGGAGGCCCCCAGGAGATGGCTTTTCTCCAAGCCGCGGCTGGCTCCTTTCGGGCCTATACGTGGGCCGCGCGTGCGCACTCAGGCTCCCCACAACAGGCCTCCCTCGGGTCACGGGACCCACCCTTGAGGTGTCTCCTGACCCACCCTTGAGGGGTCACGTGACCCACACCTGGGGGGTCTCGTGACACACCCCTGAGGTGTCTCGTGACCCACCCCTGGGGGGTCACGTGACCCACCCCTGGGGGGTCTAGTGACGCACCCCTGAGGGGTCACGTGACCCACCCCTGAGGGGTCTCGTGACCCACCCCTGAGGGGTCACGTGACCCACACCTGCGGGGTCACGTGACCCACCCCTGGGGGGTCTAGTGACGCACCCCTGAGGGGTCACGTGACCCACCCCTGAGGGGTCTCGTGACCCACCCCTGAGGGGTCTCGTGACCCACCCCTGAGGGGTCTCGTGACCCACCCCTGGGGGGTCTCGTGACACACCCCTGAGGGGTCACGTGACCCACCCCTGGGGGGTCTCCTGACCCACCCTTGAGGGGTCACGTGACCCACACCTGGGGGGTCTCGTGACGCACCCCTGAGGTGTCTCGTGACCCACCCCTGGGGGGTCTCGTGACCCACCCCTGAGGGGTCACGTGACCCACACCTGCGGGGTCACGTGACCCACCCCTGGGGGGTCTCGTGACGCACCCCTGAGGGGTCACGTGACCCACCCCTGAGGGGTCTCGTGACCCACCCCTGAGGGGTCACGTGACCCACCCTTGAGGGGTTTCGTGACCCACACTTTTGGGGTCACGTGACCCACCCTTGCGGGGTCTCGTGACCCACCCTTGGGAGGTCACCTGTCCCACCCTGGAGGGGTCAGGTGACCCGCCCTTGAGAGGTCACAGCAGTTTCACAGGGTCCCTGCGCACCTGTCCATGGAAACAGAAGCCCTCCCTGCCACTCAGAGGACCGCGCTATTTCTCCTATGCCACACTGCCCAGCAACACTCTCAGCCCCGCACAGACAGTGTGCTAAGGACAGACTTGGATACCGGGGGCCGGGGCGGGGGATTTTCCATGGAACTCTCTAAGGGCCCGGTGCCCTGTGTCGCCCGGGAGTGCCCATGCCCTTCCTTGACCCCGCAGGACACTTGCATCCAGCAATAAGCAGCCGTCTGCCTCCACGGGGCTCAAACACCTGGGCCCGTTGTGCGAGCACCTGGCGTTCGTGCAGGCAAACCCGCAGAACCCTCTGGCCCGAACCCACCACTGCGAAGATCCCACTTTTCTTCCATCCGTAAAGGGGTCCTCCTTGAGGAGTGGAGGAACATGGGGAGGCCCCCAGGAGATGGCTTTTCTCCAAGCCGCGGCTGGTTCCTTTCGGGCCTATACGTGGGCCGCGCGTGCGCACTCAGGCTCCCCACAACAGGCCTCCCTCGGGTCACGGGACCCACCCTTGAGGTGTCTCCTGACCCACCCTTGAGGGGTCACGTGACCCACACCTGGGGGGTCTCGTGACACACCCCTGAGGGGTCACGTGACCCACCCCTGGGGGGTCTCGTGACCCACCCCTGAGGGGTCACGTGACCCACCCTTGAGGGGTCACGTGACCCACACCTGGGGGGTCTCGTGACGCACCCCTGAGGTGTCACGTGACCCACCCCTGGGGGGTGTCGTGACCCACCCCTGAGGGGTCACGTGACCCACACCTGCGGAGTCACGTGACCAACCCCTGGGGGGTCTCGTGACGCACCCCTGAGGGGTCACGTGACCCACCCCTGAGGGGTCTCGTGACCCACCCCTGAGGGGTCACGTGACCCACCCTTGAGGGGTTTCGTGACCCACCCTTTTGGGGTCACGTGACCCACCCTTGCGGGGTCTCGTGACCCACCCTTGGGAGGTCACCTGTCCCACACTGGAGGGGTCAGGTGACCCGCCCTTGAGAGGTCACAGCAGTTTCACAGGGTCCCTGCGCACCTGTCCATGGAAACAGAAGCCCTCCCTGCCACTCAGAGGACCGCGCTATTTCCCCTAGGCCACACTGCCCAGCAACACTCTCAGCCCCGCACAGACAGTGTGCTAAGGACAGACTTGGATACCGGGGGCCTGGGCGGGGGATTTTCCATGGAACTCTCTAAGGGCCCGGTGCCCTGTGTCGCCCGGGAGTGCCCATGCCCTTCCTTGACCCCGCAGGACACTTGCATCCAGCAATAAGCAGCCGTCTGCCTCCACGGGGCTCAAACACCTGGGCCCGGTGTGCGGGCACCTGGCGTACGTGGAGGCAAACCCCCTGACCCTTCTGTCCCGAACCCACCACTGCGAAGATCCCCCTTTTCTTCCATCCGTAAAGGGGCCCTCCCTGGGGAGTGGAGGAACATGGGGAGGCCCCCAGGAGATGGCTTTTCTCCGAGCCGCGGCTGGCTCGTTTCGGGCCTATACGTGGGCCGCGCATGCGCACTCAGGCTCCCAAGCACACGCCTTCCTCGGCTCACCTGACCCACCCTTTAGAGGTCACAGCAGTTCCACAGGGTCCCTGGGCACCTGTCCGTGGACACAGGAGCCCTCCCTGCCACCTAAAGGACCACGCGATTTCCGCTGGGGAACACTCCCCAGAAGCACTCCCAGCCTCGCACAGACACTGTGCGCAGGATAGACTTGTGGACCAGGGGCCTGGGCGGGGAATTTTCCAGGGAACTCTCTAAAGGCCAGGTGCCCTCTGTCGCCCTGGGAGTGCCCACGCCATCCCTTAACCCTGCAGGACACTATCATCCAGCAATAAGCAGCCCTCTGCCTCCACGGGGCTCAAACACCTGGGCCCGTTGTGCGAGCACCTGGCGTTCGTGCAGGCAAACCCGCAGACCCCTCTGGCCCGAACCCACCACTGCGAAGATCCCACTTTTCTTCCATCCGTAAAGGGGTCCTCCTTGAGGAGTGGAGGAACATGGGGAGGCCCCCAGGAGATGGCTTTTCTCCAAGCCACGGCTGGCTCCTTTCGGGCCTATACGTGGGCCGCGCGTGCGCACTCAGGCTCCCCACAACAGGCCTCCCTCGGGTCACGGGACCCACCCTTGAGGTGTCTCCTGACCCACCCTTGAGGGGTCACGTGACCCACACCTGGGGGGTCTCGTGACACACCCCTGAGGTGTCTCGTGACCCACCCCTGGGGGGTCTCGTGACCCACCCCTGAGGGGTCACGTGACCCACACCTGCGGGGTCACGTGACCCACCCCTGGGGGGTCTAGTGACGCACCCCTGAGGGGTCACGTGACCCACCCCTGAGGGGTCTCGTGACCCACCCCTGAGGGGTCACGTGACCCACCCTTGAGGGGTTTCGTGACCCACCCTTTTGGGGTCCCGTGACCCACCCTTGCGGGGTCTCGTGACCCACCCGTGGGAGGTCACCTGTCCCACCCTGGAGGGGTCAGGTGACCCGCCCTTGAGAGGTCACAGCAGTTTCACAGGGTCCCTGCGCACCTGTCCATGGAAACAGAAGCCCTCCCTGCCACTCAGAGGACCGCGCTATTTCCCCTAGGCCACACTGCCCAGCAACACTCTCAGCCCCGCACAGACAGTGTGCTAAGGACAGACTTGGATACCGGGGGCCGGGGCGGGGGATTTTCCATGGAACTCTCTAAGGGCCCGGTGCCCTGTGTCGCCCGGGAGTGCCCATGCCCTTCCTTGACCCCGCAGGACACTTGCATCCAGCAATAAGCAGCCGTCTGCCTCCACGGGGCTCAAACACCTGGGCCCGGTGTGCGGGCACCTGGCGTACGTGGAGGCAAACCCCCTGACCCTTCTGTCCCGAACCCACCACTGCGAAGATCCCCCTTTTCTTCCATCCGTAAAGGGGCCCTCCCTGGGGAGTGGAGGAACATGGGGAGGCCCCCAGGAGATGGCTTTTCTCCGAGCCGCGGCTGGCTCGTTTCGGGCCTATACGTGGGCCGCGCATGCGCACTCAGGCTCCCAAGCACACGCCTTCCTCGGCTCACCTGACCCACCCTTTAGAGGTCACAGCAGTTCCACAGGGTCCCTGGGCACCTGTCCGTGGACACAGGAGCCCTCCCTGCCACCTAAAGGACCACGCGATTTCCGCTGGGGAACACTCCCCAGAAGCACTCCCAGCCTCGCACAGACACTGTGCGCAGGATAGACTTGTGGACCAGGGGCCTGGGCGGGGAATTTTCCAGGGAACTCTCTAAAGGCCAGGTGCCCTCTGTCGCCCTGGGAGTGCCCACGCCATCCCTTAACCCTGCAGGACACTATCATCCAGCAATAAGCAGCCCTCTGCCTCCACGGGGCTCAAACACCTGGGCCCGTTGTGCGAGCACCTGGCGTTCGTGCAGGCAAACCCGCAGACCCCTCTGGCCCGAACCCACCACTGCGAAGATCCCACTTTTCTTCCATCCGTAAAGGGGTCCTCCTTGAGGAGTGGAGGAACATGGGGAGGCCCCCAGGAGATGGCTTTTCTCCAAGCCGCGGCTGGCTCCTTTCGGGCCTATACGTGGGCCGCGCGTGCGCACTCAGGCTCCCCACAACAGGCCTCCCTCGGGTCACGGGACCCACCCTTGAGGTGTCTCCTGACCCACCCTTGAGGGGTCACGTGACCCACACCTGGGGGGTCTCGTGACACACCCCTGAGGTGTCTCGTGACCCACCCCTGGGGGGTCTCGTGACCCACCCCTGAGGGGTCACGTGACCCACACCTGCGGGGTCACGTGACCCACCCCTGGGGGGTCTAGTGACGCACCCCTGAGGGGTCACGTGACCCACCCCTGAGGGGTCACGTGACCCACCCTTGAGGGGTTTCGTGACCCACCCTTTTGGGGTCCCGTGACCCACCCTTGCGGGGTCTCGTGACCCACCCGTGGGAGGTCACCTGTCCCACCCTGGAGGGGTCAGGTGACCCGCCCTTGAGAGGTCACAGCAGTTTCACAGGGTCCCTGCGCACCTGTCCATGGAAACAGAAGCCCTCCCTGCCACTCAGAGGACCGCGCTATTTCCCCTAGGCCACACTGCCCAGCAACACTCTCAGCCCCGCACAGACAGTGTGCTAAGGACAGACTTGGATACCGGGGGCCTGGGCGGGGGATTTTCCATGGAACTCTCTAAGGGCCCGGTGCCCTGTGTCGCCCGGGAGTGCCCATGCCCTTCCTTGACCCCGCAGGACACTTGCATCCAGCAATAAGCAGCCGTCTGCCTCCACGGGGCTCAAACACCTGGGCCCGGTGTGCGGGCACCTGGCGTACGTGGAGGCAAACCCCCTGACCCTTCTGTCCCGAACCCACCACTGCGAAGATCCCCCTTTTCTTCCATCCGTAAAGGGGCCCTCCCTGGGGAGTGGAGGAACATGGGGAGGCCCCCAGGAGATGGCTTTTCTCCGAGCCGCGGCTGGCTCGTTTCGGGCCTATACGTGGGCCGCGCATGCGCACTCAGGCTCCCAAGCACACGCCTTCCTCGGCTCACCTGACCCACCCTTTAGAGGTCACAGCAGTTCCACAGGGTCCCTGGGCACCTGTCCGTGGACACAGGAGCCCTCCCTGCCACCTAAAGGACCACGCGATTTCCGCTGGGGAACACTCCCCAGAAGCACTCCCAGCCTCGCACAGACACTGTGCGCAGGATAGACTTGTGGACCAGGGGCCTGGGCGGGGAATTTTCCAGGGAACTCTCTAAAGGCCAGGTGCCCTCTGTCGCCCTGGGAGTGCCCACGCCATCCCTTAACCCTGCAGGACACTATCATCCAGCAATAAGCAGCCCTCTGCCTCCACGGGGCTCAAACACCTGGGCCCGTTGTGCGAGCACCTGGCGTTCGTGCAGGCAAACCCGCAGACCCCTCTGGCCCGAACCCACCACTGCGAAGATCCCACTTTTCTTCCATCCGTAAAGGGGTCCTCCTTGAGGAGTGGAGGAACATGGGGAGGCCCCCAGGAGATGGCTTTTCTCCAAGCCGCGGCTGGCTCCTTTCGGGCCTATACGTGGGCCGCGCGTGCGCACTCAGGCTCCCCACAACAGGCCTCCCTCGGGTCACGGGACCCACCCTTGAGGTGTCTCCTGACCCACCCTTGAGGGGTCACGCGACCCACACCTGGGGGGTCTCGTGACACACCCCTGAGGGGTCACGTGACCCACCCCTGGGGGGTCTCGTGACCCACCCCTGAGGGGTCACGTGACCCACCCTTGAGGGGTCACGTGACCCACACCTGGGGGGTCTCGTGACGCACCCCTGAGGTGTCACGTGACCCACCCCTGGGGGGTGTCGTGACCCACCCCTGAGGGGTCACGTGACCCACACCTGCGGAGTCACGTGACCAACCCCTGGGGGGTCTCGTGACGCACCCCTGAGGGGTCACGTGACCCACCCCTGAGGGGTCTCGTGACCCACCCCTGAGGGGTCACGTGACCCACCCTTGAGGGGTTTCGTGACCCACCCTTTTGGGGTCACGTGACCCACCCTTGCGGGGTCTCGTGACCCACCCTTGGGAGGTCACCTGTCCCACACTGGAGGGGTCAGGTGACCCGCCCTTGAGAGGTCACAGCAGTTTCACAGGGTCCCTGCGCACCTGTCCATGGAAACAGAAGCCCTCCCTGCCACTCAGAGGACCGCGCTATTTCCCCTAGGCCACACTGCCCAGCAACACTCTCAGCCCCGCACAGACAGTGTGCTAAGGACAGACTTGGATACCGGGGGCCTGGGCGGGGGATTTTCCATGGAACTCTCTAAGGGCCCGGTGCCCTGTGTCGCCCGGGAGTGCCCATGCCCTTCCTTGACCCCGCAGGACACTTGCATCCAGCAATAAGCAGCCGTCTGCCTCCACGGGGCTCAAACACCTGGGCCCGGTGTGCGGGCACCTGGCGTACGTGGAGGCAAACCCCCTGACCCTTCTGTCCCGAACCCACCACTGCGAAGATCCCCCTTTTCTTCCATCCGTAAAGGGGCCCTCCCTGGGGAGTGGAGGAACATGGGGAGGCCCCCAGGAGATGGCTTTTCTCCGAGCCGCGGCTGGCTCGTTTCGGGCCTATACGTGGGCCGCGCATGCGCACTCAGGCTCCCAAGCACACGCCTTCCTCGGCTCACCTGACCCACCCTTTAGAGGTCACAGCAGTTCCACAGGGTCCCTGGGCACCTGTCCGTGGACACAGGAGCCCTCCCTGCCACCTAAAGGACCACGCGATTTCCGCTGGGGAACACTCCCCAGAAGCACTCCCAGCCTCGCACAGACACTGTGCGCAGGATAGACTTGTGGACCAGGGGCCTGGGCGGGGAATTTTCCAGGGAACTCTCTAAAGGCCAGGTGCCCTCTGTCGCCCTGGGAGTGCCCACGCCATCCCTTAACCCTGCAGGACACTATCATCCAGCAATAAGCAGCCCTCTGCCTCCACGGGGCTCAAACACCTGGGCCCGTTGTGCGAGCACCTGGCGTTCGTGCAGGCAAACCCGCAGACCCCTCTGGCCCGAACCCACCACTGCGAAGATCCCACTTTTCTTCCATCCGTAAAGGGGTCCTCCTTGAGGAGTGGAGGAACATGGGGAGGCCCCCAGGAGATGGCTTTTCTCCAAGCCACGGCTGGCTCCTTTCGGGCCTATACGTGGGCCGCGCGTGCGCACTCAGGCTCCCCACAACAGGCCTCCCTCGGGTCACGGGACCCACCCTTGAGGTGTCTCCTGACCCACCCTTGAGGGGTCACGTGACCCACACCTGGGGGGTCTCGTGACACACCCCTGAGGTGTCTCGTGACCCACCCCTGGGGGGTCTCGTGACCCACCCCTGAGGGGTCACGTGACCCACACCTGCGGGGTCACGTGACCCACCCCTGGGGGGTCTAGTGACGCACCCCTGAGGGGTCACGTGACCCACCCCTGAGGGGTCTCGTGACCCACCCCTGAGGGGTCACGTGACCCACCCTTGAGGGGTTTCGTGACCCACCCTTTTGGGGTCACGTGACCCACCCTTGCGGGGTCTCGTGACCCACCCGTGGGAGGTCACCTGTCCCACCCTGGAGGGGTCAGGTGACCCGCCCTTGAGAGGTCACAGCAGTTTCACAGGGTCCCTGCGCACCTGTCCATGGAAACAGAAGCCCTCCCTGCCACTCAGAGGACCGCGCTATTTCCCCTAGGCCACACTGCCCAGCAACACTCTCAGCCCCGCACAGACAGTGTGCTAAGGACAGACTTGGATACCGGGGGCCGGGGCGGGGGATTTTCCATGGAACTCTCTAAGGGCCCGGTGCCCTGTGTCGCCCGGGAGTGCCCATGCCCTTCCTTGACCCCGCAGGACACTTGCATCCAGCAATAAGCAGCCGTCTGCCTCCACGGGGCTCAAACACCTGGGCCCGGTGTGCGGGCACCTGGCGTACGTGGAGGCAAACCCCCTGACCCTTCTGTCCCGAACCCACCACTGCGAAGATCCCCCTTTTCTTCCATCCGTAAAGGGGCCCTCCCTGGGGAGTGGAGGAACATGGGGAGGCCCCCAGGAGATGGCTTTTCTCCGAGCCGCGGCTGGCTCGTTTCGGGCCTATACGTGGGCCGCGCATGCGCACTCAGGCTCCCAAGCACACGCCTTCCTCGGCTCACCTGACCCACCCTTTAGAGGTCACAGCAGTTCCACAGGGTCCCTGGGCACCTGTCCGTGGACACAGGAGCCCTCCCTGCCACCTAAAGGACCACGCGATTTCCGCTGGGGAACACTCCCCAGAAGCACTCCCAGCCTCGCACAGACACTGTGCGCAGGATAGACTTGTGGACCAGGGGCCTGGGCGGGGAATTTTCCAGGAACTCTCTAAAGGCCAGGTGCCCTCTGTCGCCCTGGGAGTGCCCACGCCATCCCTTAACCCTGCAGGACACTATCATCCAGCAATAAGCAGCCCTCTGCCTCCACGGGGCTCAAACACCTGGGCCCGTTGTGCGAGCACCTGGCGTTCGTGCAGGCAAACCCGCAGACCCCTCTGGCCCGAACCCACCACTGCGAAGATCCCACTTTTCTTCCATCCGTAAAGGGGTCCTCCTTGAGGAGTGGAGGAACATGGGGAGGCCCCCAGGAGATGGCTTTTCTCCAAGCCGCGGCTGGCTCCTTTCGGGCCTATACGTGGGCCGCGCGTGCGCACTCAGGCTCCCCACAACAGGCCTCCCTCGGGTCACGGGACCCACCCTTGAGGTGTCTCCTGACCCACCCTTGAGGGGTCACGTGACCCACACCTGGGGGGTCTCGTGACACACCCCTGAGGTGTCTCGTGACCCACCCCTGGGGGGTCTCGTGACCCACCCCTGAGGGGTCACGTGACCCACACCTGCGGGGTCACGTGACCCACCCCTGGGGGGTCTAGTGACGCACCCCTGAGGGGTCACGTGACCCACCCCTGAGGGGTCTCGTGACCCACCCCTGAGGGGTCACGTGACCCACCCTTGAGGGGTTTCGTGACCCACCCTTTTGGGGTCCCGTGACCCACCCTTGCGGGGTCTCGTGACCCACCCGTGGGAGGTCACCTGTCCCACCCTGGAGGGGTCAGGTGACCCGCCCTTGAGAGGTCACAGCAGTTTCACAGGGTCCCTGCGCACCTGTCCATGGAAACAGAAGCCCTCCCTGCCACTCAGAGGACCGCGCTATTTCCCCTAGGCCACACTGCCCAGCAACACTCTCAGCCCCGCACAGACAGTGTGCTAAGGACAGACTTGGATACCGGGGGCCTGGGCGGGGGATTTTCCATGGAACTCTCTAAGGGCCCGGTGCCCTGTGTCGCCCGGGAGTGCCCATGCCCTTCCTTGACCCCGCAGGACACTTGCATCCAGCAATAAGCAGCCGTCTGCCTCCACGGGGCTCAAACACCTGGGCCCGGTGTGCGGGCACCTGGCGTACGTGGAGGCAAACCCCCTGACCCTTCTGTCCCGAACCCACCACTGCGAAGATCCCCCTTTTCTTCCATCCGTAAAGGGGCCCTCCCTGGGGAGTGGAGGAACATGGGGAGGCCCCCAGGAGATGGCTTTTCTCCGAGCCGCGGCTGGCTCGTTTCGGGCCTATACGTGGGCCGCGCATGCGCACTCAGGCTCCCAAGCACACGCCTTCCTCGGCTCACCTGACCCACCCTTTAGAGGTCACAGCAGTTCCACAGGGTCCCTGGGCACCTGTCTGTGGACACAGGAGCCCTCCCTGCCACCTAAAGGACCACGCGATTTCCGCTGGGGAACACTCCCCAGAAGCACTCCCAGCCTCGCACAGACACTGTGCGCAGGATAGACTTGTGGACCAGGGGCCTGGGCGGGGAATTTTCCAGGGAACTCTCTAAAGGCCAGGTGCCCTCTGTCGCCCTGGGAGTGCCCACGCCATCCCTTAACCCTGCAGGACACTATCATCCAGCAATAAGCAGCCCTCTGCCTCCACGGGGCTCAAACACCTGGGCCCGTTGTGCGAGCACCTGGCGTTCGTGCAGGCAAACCCGCAGACCCCTCTGGCCCGAACCCACCACTGCGAAGATCCCACTTTTCTTCCATCCGTAAAGGGGTCCTCCTTGAGGAGTGGAGGAACATGGGGAGGCCCCCAGGAGATGGCTTTTCTCCAAGCCACGGCTGGCTCCTTTCGGGCCTATACGTGGGCCGCGCGTGCGCACTCAGGCTCCCCACAACAGGCCTCCCTCGGGTCACGGGACCCACCCTTGAGGTGTCTCCTGACCCACCCTTGAGGGGTCACGTGACCCACACCTGGGGGGTCTCGTGACACACCCCTGAGGTGTCTCGTGACCCACCCCTGGGGGGTCTCGTGACCCACCCCTGAGGGGTCACGTGACCCACACCTGCGGGGTCACGTGACCCACCCCTGGGGGGTCTAGTGACGCACCCCTGAGGGGTCACGTGACCCACCCCTGAGGGGTCTCGTGACCCACCCCTGAGGGGTCACGTGACCCACCCTTGAGGGGTTTCGTGACCCACCCTTTTGGGGTCCCGTGACCCACCCTTGCGGGGTCTCGTGACCCACCCGTGGGAGGTCACCTGTCCCACCCTGGAGGGGTCAGGTGACCCGCCCTTGAGAGGTCACAGCAGTTTCACAGGGTCCCTGCGCACCTGTCCATGGAAACAGAAGCCCTCCCTGCCACTCAGAGGACCGCGCTATTTCCCCTAGGCCACACTGCCCAGCAACACTCTCAGCCCCGCACAGACAGTGTGCTAAGGACAGACTTG
Organism: Desmodus rotundus; assembly: GCF_022682495.2. Classification (NCBI taxonomy): domain Eukaryota; kingdom Metazoa; phylum Chordata; class Mammalia; order Chiroptera; family Phyllostomidae; genus Desmodus; species Desmodus rotundus. The sequence goes on from NW_026527522.1 coordinate 183,242, forward strand.
GATACCGGGGGCCGGGGCGGGGGATTTTCCATGGAACTCTCTAAGGGCCCGGTGCCCTGTGTCGCCCGGGAGTGCCCATGCCCTTCCTTGACCCCGCAGGACACTTGCATCCAGCAATAAGCAGCCGTCTGCCTCCACGGGGCTCAAACACCTGGGCCCGGTGTGCGGGCACCTGGCGTACGTGGAGGCAAACCCCCTGACCCTTCTGTCCCGAACCCACCACTGCGAAGATCCCCCTTTTCTTCCATCCGTAAAGGGGCCCTCCCTGGGGAGTGGAGGAACATGGGGAGGCCCCCAGGAGATGGCTTTTCTCCGAGCCGCGGCTGGCTCGTTTCGGGCCTATACGTGGGCCGCGCATGCGCACTCAGGCTCCCAAGCACACGCCTTCCTCGGCTCACCTGACCCACCCTTTAGAGGTCACAGCAGTTCCACAGGGTCCCTGGGCACCTGTCCGTGGACACAGGAGCCCTCCCTGCCACCTAAAGGACCACGCGATTTCCGCTGGGGAACACTCCCCAGAAGCACTCCCAGCCTCGCACAGACACTGTGCGCAGGATAGACTTGTGGACCAGGGGCCTGGGCGGGGAATTTTCCAGGGAACTCTCTAAAGGCCAGGTGCCCTCTGTCGCCCTGGGAGTGCCCACGCCATCCCTTAACCCTGCAGGACACTATCATCCAGCAATAAGCAGCCCTCTGCCTCCACGGGGCTCAAACACCTGGGCCCGTTGTGCGAGCACCTGGCGTTCGTGCAGGCAAACCCGCAGACCCCTCTGGCCCGAACCCACCACTGCGAAGATCCCACTTTTCTTCCATCCGTAAAGGGGTCCTCCTTGAGGAGTGGAGGAACATGGGGAGGCCCCCAGGAGATGGCTTTTCTCCAAGCCGCGGCTGGCTCCTTTCGGGCCTATACGTGGGCCGCGCGTGCGCACTCAGGCTCCCCACAACAGGCCTCCCTCGGGTCACGGGACCCACCCTTGAGGTGTCTCCTGACCCACCCTTGAGGGGTCACGTGACCCACACCTGGGGGGTCTCGTGACACACCCCTGAGGTGTCTCGTGACCCACCCCTGGGGGGTCTCGTGACCCACCCCTGAGGGGTCACGTGACCCACACCTGCGGGGTCACGTGACCCACCCCTGGGGGGTCTAGTGACGCACCCCTGAGGGGTCACGTGACCCACCCCTGAGGGGTCTCGTGACCCACCCCTGAGGGGTCACGTGACCCACCCTTGAGGGGTTTCGTGACCCACCCTTTTGGGGTCCCGTGACCCACCCTTGCGGGGTCTCGTGACCCACCCGTGGGAGGTCACCTGTCCCACCCTGGAGGGGTCAGGTGACCCGCCCTTGAGAGGTCACAGCAGTTTCACAGGGTCCCTGCGCACCTGTCCATGGAAACAGAAGCCCTCCCTGCCACTCAGAGGACCGCGCTATTTCCCCTAGGCCACACTGCCCAGCAACACTCTCAGCCCCGCACAGACAGTGTGCTAAGGACAGACTTGGATACCGGGGGCCTGGGCGGGGGATTTTCCATGGAACTCTCTAAGGGCCCGGTGCCCTGTGTCGCCCGGGAGTGCCCATGCCCTTCCTTGACCCCGCAGGACACTTGCATCCAGCAATAAGCAGCCGTCTGCCTCCACGGGGCTCAAACACCTGGGCCCGGTGTGCGGGCACCTGGCGTACGTGGAGGCAAACCCCCTGACCCTTCTGTCCCGAACCCACCACTGCGAAGATCCCCCTTTTCTTCCATCCGTAAAGGGGCCCTCCCTGGGGAGTGGAGGAACATGGGGAGGCCCCCAGGAGATGGCTTTTCTCCGAGCCGCGGCTGGCTCGTTTCGGGCCTATACGTGGGCCGCGCATGCGCACTCAGGCTCCCAAGCACACGCCTTCCTCGGCTCACCTGACCCACCCTTTAGAGGTCACAGCAGTTCCACAGGGTCCCTGGGCACCTGTCCGTGGACACAGGAGCCCTCCCTGCCACCTAAAGGACCACGCGATTTCCGCTGGGGAACACTCCCCAGAAGCACTCCCAGCCTCGCACAGACACTGTGCGCAGGATAGACTTGTGGACCAGGGGCCTGGGCGGGGAATTTTCCAGGGAACTCTCTAAAGGCCAGGTGCCCTCTGTCGCCCTGGGAGTGCCCACGCCATCCCTTAACCCTGCAGGACACTATCATCCAGCAATAAGCAGCCCTCTGCCTCCACGGGGCTCAAACACCTGGGCCCGTTGTGCGAGCACCTGGCGTTCGTGCAGGCAAACCCGCAGACCCCTCTGGCCCGAACCCACCACTGCGAAGATCCCACTTTTCTTCCATCCGTAAAGGGGTCCTCCTTGAGGAGTGGAGGAACATGGGGAGGCCCCCAGGAGATGGCTTTTCTCCAAGCCACGGCTGGCTCCTTTCGGGCCTATACGTGGGCCGCGCGTGCGCACTCAGGCTCCCCACAACAGGCCTCCCTCGGGTCACGGGACCCACCCTTGAGGTGTCTCCTGACCCACCCTTGAGGGGTCACGTGACCCACACCTGGGGGGTCTCGTGACACACCCCTGAGGTGTCTCGTGACCCACCCCTGGGGGGTCTCGTGACCCACCCCTGAGGGGTCACGTGACCCACACCTGCGGGGTCACGTGACCCACCCCTGGGGGGTCTAGTGACGCACCCCTGAGGGGTCACGTGACCCACCCCTGAGGGGTCTCGTGACCCACCCCTGAGGGGTCACGTGACCCACCCTTGAGGGGTTTCGTGACCCACCCTTTTGGGGTCCCGTGACCCACCCTTGCGGGGTCTCGTGACCCACCCTTGGGAGGTCACCTGTCCCACCCTGGAGGGGTCAGGTGACCCGCCCTTGAGAGGTCACAGCAGTTTCACAGGGTCCCTGCGCACCTGTCCATGGAAACAGAAGCCCTCCCTGCCACTCAGAGGACCGCGCTATTTCCCCTAGGCCACACTGCCCAGCAACACTCTCAGCCCCGCACAGACAGTGTGCTAAGGACAGACTTGGATACCGGGGGCCTGGGCGGGGGATTTTCCATGGAACTCTCTAAGGGCCCGGTGCCCTGTGTCGCCCGGGAGTGCCCATGCCCTTCCTTGACCCCGCAGGACACTTGCATCCAGCAATAAGCAGCCGTCTGCCTCCACGGGGCTCAAACACCTGGGCCCGGTGTGCGGGCACCTGGCGTACGTGGAGGCAAACCCCCTGACCCTTCTGTCCCGAACCCACCACTGCGAAGATCCCCCTTTTCTTCCATCCGTAAAGGGGCCCTCCCTGGGGAGTGGAGGAACATGGGGAGGCCCCCAGGAGATGGCTTTTCTCCGAGCCGCGGCTGGCTCGTTTCGGGCCTATACGTGGGCCGCGCATGCGCACTCAGGCTCCCAAGCACACGCCTTCCTCGGCTCACCTGACCCACCCTTTAGAGGTCACAGCAGTTCCACAGGGTCCCTGGGCACCTGTCCGTGGACACAGGAGCCCTCCCTGCCACCTAAAGGACCACGCGATTTCCGCTGGGGAACACTCCCCAGAAGCACTCCCAGCCTCGCACAGACACTGTGCGCAGGATAGACTTGTGGACCAGGGGCCTGGGCGGGGAATTTTCCAGGGAACTCTCTAAAGGCCAGGTGCCCTCTGTCGCCCTGGGAGTGCCCACGCCATCCCTTAACCCTGCAGGACACTATCATCCAGCAATAAGCAGCCCTCTGCCTCCACGGGGCTCAAACACCTGGGCCCGTTGTGCGAGCACCTGGCGTTCGTGCAGGCAAACCCGCAGACCCCTCTGGCCCGAACCCACCACTGCGAAGATCCCACTTTTCTTCCATCCGTAAAGGGGTCCTCCTTGAGGAGTGGAGGAACATGGGGAGGCCCCCAGGAGATGGCTTTTCTCCAAGCCGCGGCTGGCTCCTTTCGGGCCTATACGTGGGCCGCGCGTGCGCACTCAGGCTCCCCACAACAGGCCTCCCTCGGGTCACGGGACCCACCCTTGAGGTGTCTCCTGACCCACCCTTGAGGGGTCACGTGACCCACACCTGGGGGGTCTCGTGACACACCCCTGAGGTGTCTCGTGACCCACCCCTGGGGGGTCTCGTGACCCACCCCTGAGGGGTCACGTGACCCACACCTGCGGGGTCACGTGACCCACCCCTGGGGGGTCTAGTGACGCACCCCTGAGGGGTCACGTGACCCACCCCTGAGGGGTCTCGTGACCCACCCCTGAGGGGTCACGTGACCCACCCTTGAGGGGTTTCGTGACCCACCCTTTTGGGGTCCCGTGACCCACCCTTGCGGGGTCTCGTGACCCACCCGTGGGAGGTCACCTGTCCCACCCTGGAGGGGTCAGGTGACCCGCCCTTGAGAGGTCACAGCAGTTTCACAGGGTCCCTGCGCACCTGTCCATGGAAACAGAAGCCCTCCCTGCCACTCAGAGGACCGCGCTATTTCCCCTAGGCCACACTGCCCAGCAACACTCTCAGCCCCGCACAGACAGTGTGCTAAGGACAGACTTGGATACCGGGGGCCTGGGCGGGGGATTTTCCATGGAACTCTCTAAGGGCCCGGTGCCCTGTGTCGCCCGGGAGTGCCCATGCCCTTCCTTGACCCCGCAGGACACTTGCATCCAGCAATAAGCAGCCGTCTGCCTCCACGGGGCTCAAACACCTGGGCCCGGTGTGCGGGCACCTGGCGTACGTGGAGGCAAACCCCCTGACCCTTCTGTCCCGAACCCACCACTGCGAAGATCCCCCTTTTCTTCCATCCGTAAAGGGGCCCTCCCTGGGGAGTGGAGGAACATGGGGAGGCCCCCAGGAGATGGCTTTTCTCCGAGCCGCGGCTGGCTCGTTTCGGGCCTATACGTGGGCCGCGCATGCGCACTCAGGCTCCCAAGCACACGCCTTCCTCGGCTCACCTGACCCACCCTTTAGAGGTCACAGCAGTTCCACAGGGTCCCTGGGCACCTGTCCGTGGACACAGGAGCCCTCCCTGCCACCTAAAGGACCACGCGATTTCCGCTGGGGAACACTCCCCAGAAGCACTCCCAGCCTCGCACAGACACTGTGCGCAGGATAGACTTGTGGACCAGGGGCCTGGGCGGGGAATTTTCCAGGGAACTCTCTAAAGGCCAGGTGCCCTCTGTCGCCCTGGGAGTGCCCACGCCATCCCTTAACCCTGCAGGACACTATCATCCAGCAATAAGCAGCCCTCTGCCTCCACGGGGCTCAAACACCTGGGCCCGTTGTGCGAGCACCTGGCGTTCGTGCAGGCAAACCCGCAGACCCCTCTGGCCCGAACCCACCACTGCGAAGATCCCACTTTTCTTCCATCCGTAAAGGGGTCCTCCTTGAGGAGTGGAGGAACATGGGGAGGCCCCCAGGAGATGGCTTTTCTCCAAGCCACGGCTGGCTCCTTTCGGGCCTATACGTGGGCCGCGCGTGCGCACTCAGGCTCCCCACAACAGGCCTCCCTCGGGTCACGGGACCCACCCTTGAGGTGTCTCCTGACCCACCCTTGAGGGGTCACGTGACCCACACCTGGGGGGTCTCGTGACACACCCCTGAGGTGTCTCGTGACCCACCCCTGGGGGGTCTCGTGACCCACCCCTGAGGGGTCACGTGACCCACACCTGCGGGGTCACGTGACCCACCCCTGGGGGGTCTAGTGACGCACCCCTGAGGGGTCACGTGACCCACCCCTGAGGGGTCTCGTGACCCACCCCTGAGGGGTCACGTGACCCACCCTTGAGGGGTTTCGTGACCCACCCTTTTGGGGTCCCGTGACCCACCCTTGCGGGGTCTCGTGACCCACCCTTGGGAGGTCACCTGTCCCACCCTGGAGGGGTCAGGTGACCCGCCCTTGAGAGGTCACAGCAGTTTCACAGGGTCCCTGCGCACCTGTCCATGGAAACAGAAGCCCTCCCTGCCACTCAGAGGACCGCGCTATTTCCCCTAGGCCACACTGCCCAGCAACACTCTCAGCCCCGCACAGACAGTGTGCTAAGGACAGACTTGGATACCGGGGGCCTGGGCGGGGGATTTTCCATGGAACTCTCTAAGGGCCCGGTGCCCTGTGTCGCCCGGGAGTGCCCATGCCCTTCCTTGACCCCGCAGGACACTTGCATCCAGCAATAAGCAGCCGTCTGCCTCCACGGGGCTCAAACACCTGGGCCCGGTGTGCGGGCACCTGGCGTACGTGGAGGCAAACCCCCTGACCCTTCTGTCCCGAACCCACCACTGCGAAGATCCCCCTTTTCTTCCATCCGTAAAGGGGCCCTCCCTGGGGAGTGGAGGAACATGGGGAGGCCCCCAGGAGATGGCTTTTCTCCGAGCCGCGGCTGGCTCGTTTCGGGCCTATACGTGGGCCGCGCATGCGCACTCAGGCTCCCAAGCACACGCCTTCCTCGGCTCACCTGACCCACCCTTTAGAGGTCACAGCAGTTCCACAGGGTCCCTGGGCACCTGTCCGTGGACACAGGAGCCCTCCCTGCCACCTAAAGGACCACGCGATTTCCGCTGGGGAACACTCCCCAGAAGCACTCCCAGCCTCGCACAGACACTGTGCGCAGGATAGACTTGTGGACCAGGGGCCTGGGCGGGGAATTTTCCAGGGAACTCTCTAAAGGCCAGGTGCCCTCTGTCGCCCTGGGAGTGCCCACGCCATCCCTTAACCCTGCAGGACACTATCATCCAGCAATAAGCAGCCCTCTGCCTCCACGGGGCTCAAACACCTGGGCCCGTTGTGCGAGCACCTGGCGTTCGTGCAGGCAAACCCGCAGACCCCTCTGGCCCGAACCCACCACTGCGAAGATCCCACTTTTCTTCCATCCGTAAAGGGGTCCTCCTTGAGGAGTGGAGGAACATGGGGAGGCCCCCAGGAGATGGCTTTTCTCCAAGCCACGGCTGGCTCCTTTCGGGCCTATACGTGGGCCGCGCGTGCGCACTCAGGCTCCCCACAACAGGCCTCCCTCGGGTCACGGGACCCACCCTTGAGGTGTCTCCTGACCCACCCTTGAGGGGTCACGTGACCCACACCTGGGGGGTCTCGTGACACACCCCTGAGGTGTCTCGTGACCCACCCCTGGGGGGTCTCGTGACCCACCCCTGAGGGGTCACGTGACCCACACCTGCGGGGTCACGTGACCCACCCCTGGGGGGTCTAGTGACGCACCCCTGAGGGGTCACGTGACCCACCCCTGAGGGGTCTCGTGACCCACCCCTGAGGGGTCACGTGACCCACCCTTGAGGGGTTTCGTGACCCACCCTTTTGGGGTCCCGTGACCCACCCTTGCGGGGTCTCGTGACCCACCCGTGGGAGGTCACCTGTCCCACCCTGGAGGGGTCAGGTGACCCGCCCTTGAGAGGTCACAGCAGTTTCACAGGGTCCCTGCGCACCTGTCCATGGAAACAGAAGCCCTCCCTGCCACTCAGAGGACCGCGCTATTTCCCCTAGGCCACACTGCCCAGCAACACTCTCAGCCCCGCACAGACAGTGTGCTAAGGACAGACTTGGATACCGGGGGCCGGGGCGGGGGATTTTCCATGGAACTCTCTAAGGGCCCGGTGCCCTGTGTCGCCCGGGAGTGCCCATGCCCTTCCTTGACCCCGCAGGACACTTGCATCCAGCAATAAGCAGCCGTCTGCCTCCACGGGGCTCAAACACCTGGGCCCGGTGTGCGGGCACCTGGCGTACGTGGAGGCAAACCCCCTGACCCTTCTGTCCCGAACCCACCACTGCGAAGATCCCCCTTTTCTTCCATCCGTAAAGGGGCCCTCCCTGGGGAGTGGAGGAACATGGGGAGGCCCCCAGGAGATGGCTTTTCTCCGAGCCGCGGCTGGCTCGTTTCGGGCCTATACGTGGGCCGCGCATGCGCACTCAGGCTCCCAAGCACACGCCTTCCTCGGCTCACCTGACCCACCCTTTAGAGGTCACAGCAGTTCCACAGGGTCCCTGGGCACCTGTCCGTGGACACAGGAGCCCTCCCTGCCACCTAAAGGACCACGCGATTTCCGCTGGGGAACACTCCCCAGAAGCACTCCCAGCCTCGCACAGACACTGTGCGCAGGATAGACTTGTGGACCAGGGGCCTGGGCGGGGAATTTTCCAGGGAACTCTCTAAAGGCCAGGTGCCCTCTGTCGCCCTGGGAGTGCCCACGCCATCCCTTAACCCTGCAGGACACTATCATCCAGCAATAAGCAGCCCTCTGCCTCCACGGGGCTCAAACACCTGGGCCCGTTGTGCGAGCACCTGGCGTTCGTGCAGGCAAACCCGCAGACCCCTCTGGCCCGAACCCACCACTGCGAAGATCCCACTTTTCTTCCATCCGTAAAGGGGTCCTCCTTGAGGAGTGGAGGAACATGGGGAGGCCCCCAGGAGATGGCTTTTCTCCAAGCCGCGGCTGGCTCCTTTCGGGCCTATACGTGGGCCGCGCGTGCGCACTCAGGCTCCCCACAACAGGCCTCCCTCGGGTCACGGGACCCACCCTTGAGGTGTCTCCTGACCCACCCTTGAGGGGTCACGTGACCCACACCTGGGGGGTCTCGTGACACACCCCTGAGGTGTCTCGTGACCCACCCCTGGGGGGTCTCGTGACCCACCCCTGAGGGGTCACGTGACCCACACCTGCGGGGTCACGTGACCCACCCCTGGGGGGTCTAGTGACGCACCCCTGAGGGGTCACGTGACCCACCCCTGAGGGGTCTCGTGACCCACCCCTGAGGGGTCACGTGACCCACCCTTGAGGGGTTTCGTGACCCACCCTTTTGGGGTCCCGTGACCCACCCTTGCGGGGTCTCGTGACCCACCCGTGGGAGGTCACCTGTCCCACCCTGGAGGGGTCAGGTGACCCGCCCTTGAGAGGTCACAGCAGTTTCACAGGGTCCCTGCGCACCTGTCCATGGAAACAGAAGCCCTCCCTGCCACTCAGAGGACCGCGCTATTTCCACTAGGCCACACTGCCCAGCAACACTCTCAGCCCCGCACAGACAGTGTGCTAAGGACAGACTTGGATACCGGGGGCCTGGGCGGGGGATTTTCCATGGAACTCTCTAAGGGCCCGGTGCCCTGTGTCGCCCGGGAGTGCCCATGCCCTTCCTTGACCCCGCAGGACACTTGCATCCAGCAATAAGCAGCCGTCTGCCTCCACGGGGCTCAAACACCTGGGCCCGGTGTGCGGGCACCTGGCGTACGTGGAGGCAAACCCCCTGACCCTTCTGTCCCGAACCCACCACTGCGAAGATCCCCCTTTTCTTCCATCCGTAAAGGGGCCCTCCCTGGGGAGTGGAGGAACATGGGGAGGCCCCCAGGAGATGGCTTTTCTCCGAGCCGCGGCTGGCTCGTTTCGGGCCTATACGTGGGCCGCGCATGCGCACTCAGGCTCCCAAGCACACGCCTTCCTCGGCTCACCTGACCCACCCTTTAGAGGTCACAGCAGTTCCACAGGGTCCCTGGGCACCTGTCCGTGGACACAGGAGCCCTCCCTGCCACCTAAAGGACCACGCGATTTCCGCTGGGGAACACTCCCCAGAAGCACTCCCAGCCTCGCACAGACACTGTGCGCAGGATAGACTTGTGGACCAGGGGCCTGGGCGGGGAATTTTCCAGGGAACTCTCTAAAGGCCAGGTGCCCTCTGTCGCCCTGGGAGTGCCCACGCCATCCCTTAACCCTGCAGGACACTATCATCCAGCAATAAGCAGCCCTCTGCCTCCACGGGGCTCAAACACCTGGGCCCGTTGTGCGAGCACCTGGCGTTCGTGCAGGCAAACCCGCAGACCCCTCTGGCCCGAACCCACCACTGCGAAGATCCCACTTTTCTTCCATCCGTAAAGGGGTCCTCCTTGAGGAGTGGAGGAACATGGGGAGGCCCCCAGGAGATGGCTTTTCTCCAAGCCACGGCTGGCTCCTTTCGGGCCTATACGTGGGCCGTGCGTGCGCACTCAGGCTCCCCACAACAGGCCTCCCTCGGGTCACGGGACCCACCCTTGAGGTGTCTCCTGACCCACCCTTGAGGGGTCACGTGACCCACACCTGGGGGGTCTCGTGACACACCCCTGAGGTGTCTCGTGACCCGCCCCTGGGGGGTCTCGTGACCCACCCCTGAGGGGTCACGTGACCCACACCTGCGGGGTCACGTGACCCACCCCTGGGGGGTCTAGTGACGCACCCCTGAGGGGTCACGTGACCCACCCCTGAGGGGTCTCGTGACCCACCCCTGAGGGGTCACGTGACCCACCCTTGAGGGGTTTCGTGACCCACCCTTTTGGGGTCCCGTGACCCACCCTTGCGGGGTCTCGTGACCCACCCGTGGGAGGTCACCTGTCCCACCCTGGAGGGGTCAGGTGACCCGCCCTTGAGAGGTCACAGCAGTTTCACAGGGTCCCTGCGCACCTGTCCATGGAAACAGAAGCCCTCCCTGCCACTCAGAGGACCGCGCTATTTCCCCTAGGCCACACTGCCCAGCAACACTCTCAGCCCCGCACAGACAGTGTGCTAAGGACAGACTTGGATACCGGGGGCCGGGGCGGGGGATTTTCCATGGAACTCTCTAAGGGCCCGGTGCCCTGTGTCGCCCGGGAGTGCCCATGCCCTTCCTTGACCCCGCAGGACACTTGCATCCAGCAATAAGCAGCCGTCTGCCTCCACGGGGCTCAAACACCTGGGCCCGGTGTGCGGGCACCTGGCGTACGTGGAGGCAAACCCCCTGACCCTTCTGTCCCGAACCCACCACTGCGAAGATCCCCCTTTTCTTCCATCCGTAAAGGGGCCCTCCCTGGGGAGTGGAGGAACATGGGGAGGCCCCCAGGAGATGGCTTTTCTCCGAGCCGCGGCTGGCTCGTTTCGGGCCTATACGTGGGCCGCGCATGCGCACTCAGGCTCCCAAGCACACGCCTTCCTCGGCTCACCTGACCCACCCTTTAGAGGTCACAGCAGTTCCACAGGGTCCCTGGGCACCTGTCCGTGGACACAGGAGCCCTCCCTGCCACCTAAAGGACCACGCGATTTCCGCTGGGGAACACTCCCCAGAAGCACTCCCAGCCTCGCACAGACACTGTGCGCAGGATAGACTTGTGGACCAGGGGCCTGGGCGGGGAATTTTCCAGGGAACTCTCTAAAGGCCAGGTGCCCTCTGTCGCCCTGGGAGTGCCCACGCCATCCCTTAACCCTGCAGGACACTATCATCCAGCAATAAGCAGCCCTCTGCCTCCACGGGGCTCAAACACCTGGGCCCGTTGTGCGAGCACCTGGCGTTCGTGCAGGCAAACCCGCAGACCCCTCTGGCCCGAACCCACCACTGCGAAGATCCCACTTTTCTTCCATCCGTAAAGGGGTCCTCCTTGAGGAGTGGAGGAACATGGGGAGGCCCCCAGGAGATGGCTTTTCTCCAAGCCGCGGCTGGCTCCTTTCGGGCCTATACGTGGGCCGCGCGTGCGCACTCAGGCTCCCCACAACAGGCCTCCCTCGGGTCACGGGACCCACCCTTGAGGTGTCTCCTGACCCACCCTTGAGGGGTCACGTGACCCACACCTGGGGGGTCTCGTGACACACCCCTGAGGGGTCACGTGACCCACCCCTGGGGGGTCTCGTGACACACCCCTGAGGGGTCACGTGACCCACCCCTGGGGGGTCTCCTGACCCACCCTTGAGGGGTCACGTGACCCACACCTGGGGGGTCTCGTGACGCACCCCTGAGGTGTCTCGTGACCCACCCCTGGGGGGTCTCGTGACCCACCCCTGAGGGGTCACGTGACCCACACCTGCGGGGTCACGTGACCCACCCCTGGGGGGTCTCGTGACGCACCCCTGAGGGGTCACGTGACCCACCCCTGAGGGGTCTCGTGACCCACCCCTGAGGGGTCACGTGACCCACCCTTGAGGGGTTTCGTGACCCACACTTTTGGGGTCACGTGACCCACCCTTGCGGGGTCTCGTGACCCACCCTTGGGAGGTCACCTGTCCCACCCTGGAGGGGTCAGGTGACCCGCCCTTGAGAGGTCACAGCAGTTTCACAGGGTCCCTGCGCACCTGTCCATGGAAACAGAAGCCCTCCCTGCCACTCAGAGGACCGCGCTATTTCTCCTATGCCACACTGCCCAGCAACACTCTCAGCCCCGCACAGACAGTGTGCTAAGGACAGACTTGGATACCGGGGGCCGGGGCGGGGGATTTTCCATGGAACTCTCTAAGGGCCCGGTGCCCTGTGTCGCCCGGGAGTGCCCATGCCCTTCCTTGACCCCGCAGGACACTTGCATCCAGCAATAAGCAGCCGTCTGCCTCCACGGGGCTCAAACACCTGGGCCCGTTGTGCGAGCACCTGGCGTTCGTGCAGGCAAACCCGCAGAACCCTCTGGCCCGAACCCACCACTGCGAAGATCCCACTTTTCTTCCATCCGTAAAGGGGTCCTCCTTGAGGAGTGGAGGAACATGGGGAGGCCCCCAGGAGATGGCTTTTCTCCAAGCCGCGGCTGGTTCCTTTCGGGCCTATACGTGGGCCGCGCGTGCGCACTCAGGCTCCCCACAACAGGCCTCCCTCGGGTCACGGGACCCACCCTTGAGGTGTCTCCTGACCCACCCTTGAGGGGTCACGTGACCCACACCTGGGGGGTCTCGTGACACACCCCTGAGGGGTCACGTGACCCACCCCTGGGGGGTCTCGTGACCCACCCCTGAGGGGTCACGTGACCCACCCTTGAGGGGTCACGTGACCCACACCTGGGGGGTCTCGTGACGCACCCCTGAGGTGTCACGTGACCCACCCCTGGGGGGTGTCGTGACCCACACCTGAGGGGTCACGTGACCCACACCTGCGGAGTCACGTGACCCACCCCTGGGGGGTCTCGTGACGCACCCCTGAGGGGTCACGTGACCCACCCCTGAGGGGTCTCGTGACCCACCCCTGAGGGGTCACGTGACCCACCCTTGAGGGGTTTCGTGACCCACCCTTTTGGGGTCACGTGACCCACCCTTGCGGGGTCTCGTGACCCACCCTTGGGAGGTCACCTGTCCCACACTGGAGGGGTCAGGTGACCCGCCCTTGAGAGGTCACAGCAGTTTCACAGGGTCCCTGCGCACCTGTCCATGGAAACAGAAGCCCTCCCTGCCACTCAGAGGACCGCGCTATTTCCCCTAGGCCACACTGCCCAGCAACACTCTCAGCCCCGCACAGACAGTGTGCTAAGGACAGACTTGGATACCGGGGGCCTGGGCGGGGGATTTTCCATGGAACTCTCTAAGGGCCCGGTGCCCTGTGTCGCCCGGGAGTGCCCATGCCCTTCCTTGACCCCGCAGGACACTTGCATCCAGCAATAAGCAGCCGTCTGCCTCCACGGGGCTCAAACACCTGGGCCCGGTGTGCGGGCACCTGGCGTACGTGGAGGCAAACCCCCTGACCCTTCTGTCCCGAACCCACCACTGCGAAGATCCCCCTTTTCTTCCATCCGTAAAGGGGCCCTCCCTGGGGAGTGGAGGAACATGGGGAGGCCCCCAGGAGATGGCTTTTCTCCGAGCCGCGGCTGGCTCGTTTCGGGCCTATACGTGGGCCGCGCATGCGCACTCAGGCTCCCAAGCACACGCCTTCCTCGGCTCACCTGACCCACCCTTTAGAGGTCACAGCAGTTCCACAGGGTCCCTGGGCACCTGTCCGTGGACACAGGAGCCCTCCCTGCCACCTAAAGGACCACGCGATTTCCGCTGGGGAACACTCCCCAGAAGCACTCCCAGCCTCGCACAGACACTGTGCGCAGGATAGACTTGTGGACCAGGGGCCTGGGCGGGGAATTTTCCAGGGAACTCTCTAAAGGCCAGGTGCCCTCTGTCGCCCTGGGAGTGCCCACGCCATCCCTTAACCCTGCAGGACACTATCATCCAGCAATAAGCAGCCCTCTGCCTCCACGGGGCTCAAACACCTGGGCCCGTTGTGCGAGCACCTGGCGTTCGTGCAGGCAAACCCGCAGACCCCTCTGGCCCGAACCCACCACTGCGAAGATCCCACTTTTCTTCCATCCGTAAAGGGGTCCTCCTTGAGGAGTGGAGGAACATGGGGAGGCCCCCAGGAGATGGCTTTTCTCCAAGCCGCGGCTGGCTCCTTTCGGGCCTATACGTGGGCCGCGCGTGCGCACTCAGGCTCCCCACAACAGGCCTCCCTCGGGTCACGGGACCCACCCTTGAGGTGTCTCCTGACCCCGCCTGGAGGGGTCATGTGACCCACACCTGGGGGGTCTCGTGACGCACCCCTGAGGGGTCACGTGACCCACCCCTGGGGGGTCTCGTGACCCACCACTGAGGGGTCACGTGACCCACCCTTGAGGGGTCACGTGACCCACACCTGGGGGTTCTCGTGACGCACCTCTGAGGTGTCACGTGACCCACCACTGGGGGGTCTCGTGACCCACCCCCGAGGGGTCACGTGACCCACACCTGCGGGGTCACGTGACCCACACCTGCGGGGTCACGTGACCCCCCCCTGGGGGTTCACGTGACGCACCCCTGAGGGGTCACGTGACCCACCCCTGAGGGGTCTCGTGACCCACCCCTGAGGGGTCACGTGACCCACCCTTGAGGGGTTTCGTGACCCACCCTTGCGGGGTCTCGTGACCCACCCTTGGGAGGTCACCTGTCCCACCCTGGAGGGGTCAGGTGACCCGCCCTTGAGAGGTCACAGCAGTTTCACAGGGTCCCTGCGCACCTGTCCATGGAAACAGAAGCCCTCCCTGCCACTCAGAGGACCGCGCTATTTCCCCTAGGCCACACTGCCCAGCAGCACTCTCAGCCCCGCACAGACAGTGTGCTAAGGACAGACTTGGATACCGGGGGCCTGGGCGGGGGATTTTCCATGGAACTCTCTAAGGGCCCGGTGCCCTGTGTCGCCCCGGAGTGCCCATGCCCTTCCTTGACCCCGCAGGACCCTTGCATCCAGCAATAAGCAGCCGTCTGCCTCCACGGGTCTCAAACACCTGGGCCCGGTGTGCGGGCACCTGGCGTACGTGGAGGCAAACCCCTGACCCCTCTGGCCCGAACCCACCACTGCGAAGATCCCCCTTTTCTTCCATCCGTAAAGGGGCCCTCCCTGGGGAGTGGAGGAACATGGGGAGGCCCCCAGGAGATGGCTTTTCTCCGAGCCGCGGCTGGCTCCTTTCGGGCCTATACGTGGGCCGCGCGTGCGCACTCAGGCTCCCCACAACAGGCCTCCCTCGGGTCACGGGACCCACCCTTGAGGTGTCTCCTGACCCAGCCTGGAGGGGTCATGTGACCCACACCTGGGGGGTCTCGTGACGCACCCCTGAGGGGTCACGTGACCCACCCCTGGGGGGTCTCGTGACCCACCACTGAGGGGTCACGTGACCCACCCTTGAGGGGTCACGTGACCCACACCTGGGGGTTCTCGTGACGCACCTCTGAGGTGTCACGTGAACCACCACTGGGGGGTCTCGTGACCCACCCCCGAGGGGTCACGTGACCCACACCTGCGGGGTCACGTGACCCACACCTGCGGGGTCACGTGACCCACCCCTGGGGGTTCACGTGACGCACCCCTGAGGGGTCACGTGACCCACCCCTGAGGGGTCTCGTGACCCACCCCTGAGGGGTCACGTGACCCACCCTTGAGGGGTTTCGTGACCCACCCTTGCGGGGTCTCGTGACCCACCCTTGGGAGGTCACCTGTCCCACCCTGGAGGGGTCAGGTGACCCGCCCTTGAGAGGTCACAGCAGTTTCACAGGGTCCCTGCGCACCTGTCCATGGAAACAGAAGCCCTCCCTGCCACTCAGAGGACCGCGCTATTTCCCCTAGGCCACACTGCCCAGCAGCACTCTCAGCCCCGCACAGACAGTGTGCTAAGGACAGACTTGGATACCGGGGGCCTGGGCGGGGGATTTTCCATGGAACTCTCTAAGGGCCCGGTGCCCTGTGTCGCCCCGGAGTGCCCATGCCCTTCCTTGACCCCGCAGGACCCTTGCATCCAGCAATAAGCAGCCGTCTGCCTCCACGGGTCTCAAACACCTGGGCCCGGTGTGCGGGCACCTGGCGTACGTGGAGGCAAACCCCTGACCCCTCTGGCCCGAACCCACCACTGCGAAGATCCCCCTTTTCTTCCATCCGTAAAGGGGCCCTCCCTGGGGAGTGGAGGAACATGGGGAGGCCCCCAGGAGATGGCTTTTCTCCGAGCCGCGGCTGGCTCCTTTCGGGCCTATACGTGGGCTGCGCATGCGCACTCAGGCTCCCAAGCACACGCCTCCCTCGGCTCACCTGACCCACCCTTTAGAGGTCACAGCAGTTCCACAGGGTCCCTGGGCACCTGTCCGTGGACACAGGAGCCCTCCCTGCCACCTAAAGGACCACGCGATTTCCGCTGGGGAACACTCCCCAGAAGCACTCCCAGCCTCACACAGACACTGTGCGCAGGATAGACTTGTGGACCAGGGGCCTGGGCGGGGAATTTTCCAGGGAACTCTCTAAAGGCCAGGTGCCCTCTGTCGCCCTGGGAGTGCCCACGCCATCCCTTAACCCTGCAGGACACTATCATCCAGCAATAAGCAGCCCTCTGCCTCCACGGGGCTCAAACACCTGGGCCCGTTGTGCGAGCACCTGGCGTTCGTGCAGGCAAACCCGCAGACCCCTCTGGCCCGAACCCACCACTGCGAAGATCCCACTTTTCTTCCATCCGTAAAGGGGTCCTCCTTGAGGAGTGGAGGAACATGGGGAGGCCTCCAGGAGATGGCTTTTCTCCGAGCCGCGGCTGGCTCCTTTCGGGCCTATACGTGGGCCGCGCGTGCGCACTCAGGCTCCCCACAACAGGCCTCCCTTGGGTCACGGGACCCACCCTTGAGGTGTCTTCTGACCCAGCCTGGAGGGGTCATGTGACCCACACCTGGGGGGTCTCGTGACGCACCCTTGAGGGGTCACGTGACCCACACCTGGGGGGTCTCGTGACGCACCCCTGAGGTGTCACGTGACCCACCCCTGGGGGGTCTCGTGACGCACCCCTGAGGGGTCACGTGACCCACCCCTGGGGGGTCTCGTGACCCACCCCTGAGGGGTCACGTGACCCACCCTTGAGGGGTTTCGTGACCCACCCTTGCGGGGTCTCGTGACCCACCCTTGGGAGGTCACCTGTCCCACCCTGGAGGGGTCAGGTGACCCGCCCTTGAGAGGTCACAGCAGTTTCACAGGGTCCCTGCGCACCTGTCCATGGAAACAGAAGCCCTCCCTGCCACTCAGAGGACCGCGCTATTTCCCCTAGGCCACACTGCCCAGCAGCACTCTCAGCCCCGCACAGACAGTGTGCTAAGGACAGACTTGGATACCGGGGGCCTGGGCGGGGGATTTTCCATGGAACTCTCTAAGGGCCCGGTGCCCTGTGTCGCCCGGGAGTGCCCATGCCCTTCCTTGACCCCGCAGGACACTTGCATCCAGCAATAAGCAGCCGTCTGCCTCCACGGGGCTCAAACACCTGGGCCCGGTGTGCGGGCACCTGGCGTACGTGGAGGCAAAACCCTGACCCCTCTGGCCCGAACCCACCACTGCGAAGATCCCCCTTTTCTTCCATCCGTAAAGGGGCCCTCCCTGGGGAGTGGAGGAACATGGGGAGGCCCCCAGGAGATGGCTTTTCTCCGAGCCGCGGCTGGCTCCTTTCGGGCCTATACGTGGGCTGCGCATGCGCACTCAGGCTCCCAAGCACACGCCTCCCTCGGCTCACCTGACCCACCCTTTAGAGGTCACAGCAGTTCCACAGGGTCCCTGGGCACCTGTCCGTGGACACAGGAGCCCTCCCTGCCACCTAAAGGACCACGCGATTTCCGCTGGGGAACACTCCCCAGAAGCACTCCCAGCCTCACACAGACACTGTGCGCAGGATAGACTTGTGGACCAGGGGCCTGGGCAGGGAATTTTCCAGGGAACTCTCTAAAGGCCAGGTGCCCTCTGTCGCCCTGGGAGTGCCCACGCCATCCCTTAACCCTGCAGGACACTATCATCCAGCAATAAGCAGCCCTCTGCCTCCACGGGGCTCAAACACCTGGGCCCGTTGTGCGAGCACCTGGCGTTCGTGCAGGCAAACCCGCAGACCCCTCTGGCCCGAACCCACCACTGCGAAGATCCCACTTTTCTTCCATCCGTAAAGGGGTCCTCCTTGAGGAGTGGAGGAACATGGGGAGGCCCCCAGGAGATGGCTTTTCTCCAAGCCGCGGCTGGCTCCTTTCGGGCCTATACGTGGGCCGCGCGTGCGCACTCAGGCTCCCCACAACAGGCCTCCCTCGGGTCACGGGACCCACCCTTGAGGTGTCTCCTGACCCAGCCTGGAGGGGTCATGTGACCCACACCTGGGGGGTCTCGTGACGCACCCCTGAGGGGTCACGTGACCCACCCCTGGGGGGTCTCGTGACCCACCACTGAGGGGTCACGTGACCCACCCTTGAGGGGTAACGTGACCCACACCTGGGGGTTCTCGTGACGCACCTCTGAGGTGTCACGTGACCCACCACTGGGGGGTCTCGTGACCCACCCCCGAGGGGTCACGTGACCCACACCTGCGGGGTCTCGTGACCCACACCTGCGGGGTCACGTGACCCACCCCTGGGGGTTCACGTGACGCACCCCTGAGGGGTCTCGTGACCCACCCCTGAGGGGTCTCGTGACCCACCCCTGAGGGGTCACGTGACCCACCCTTGAGGGGTTTCGTGACCCACCCTTGCGGGGTCTCGTGACCCACCCTTGGGAGGTCACCTGTCCCACCCTGGAGGGGTCAGGTGACCCGCCCTTGAGAGGTCACAGCAGTTTCACAGGGTCCCTGCGCACCTGTCCATGGAAACAGAAGCCCTCCCTGCCACTCAGAGGACCGCGCTATTTCCCCTAGGCCACACTGCCCAGCAGCACTCTCGGCCCCGCACAGACAGTGTGCTAAGGACAGACTTGGATACCGGGGGCCTGGGCGGGGGATTTTCCATGGAACTCTCTAAGGGCCCGGTGCCCTGTGTCGCCCCGGAGTGCCCATGCCCTTCCTTGACCCCGCAGGACCCTTGCATCCAGCAATAAGCAGCCGTCTGCCTCCACGGGTCTCAAACACCTGGGCCCGGTGTGCGGGCACCTGGCGTACGTGGAGGCAAACCCCTGACCCCTCTGGCCCGAACCCACCACTGCGAAGATCCCCCTTTTCTTCCATCCGTAAAGGGGCCCTCCCTGGGGAGTGGAGGAACATGGGGAGGCCCCCAGGAGATGGCTTTTCTCCGAGCCGCGGCTGGCTCCTTTCGGGCCTATACGTGGGCTGCGCATGCGCACTCAGGCTCCCAAGCACACGCCTCCCTCGGCTCACCTGACCCACCCTTTAGAGGTCACAGCAGTTCCACAGGGTCCCTGGGCACCTGTCCGTGGACACAGGAGCCCTCCCTGCCACCTAAAGGACCACGCGATTTCCGCTGGGGAACACTCCCCAGAAGCACTCCCAGCCTCACACAGACACTGTGCGCAGGATAGACTTGTGGACCAGGGGCCTGGGCGGGGAATTTTCCAGGGAACTCTCTAAAGGCCAGGTGCCCTCTGTCGCCCTGGGAGTGCCCACGCCATCCCTTAACCCTGCAGGACACTATCATCCAGCAATAAGCAGCCCTCTGCCTCCACGGGGCTCAAACACCTGGGCCCGTTGTGCGAGCACCTGGCGTTCGTGCAGGCAAACCCGCAGACCCCTCTGGCCCGAACCCACCACTGCGAAGATCCCACTTTTCTTCCATCCGTAAAGGGGTCCTCCTTGAGGAGTGGAGGAACATGGGGAGGCCTCCAGGAGATGGCTTTTCTCCGAGCCGCGGCTGGCTCCTTTCGGGCCTATACGTGGGCCGCGCGTGCGCACTCAGGCTCCCCACAACAGGCCTCCCTTGGGTCACGGGACCCACCCTTGAGGTGTCTCCTGACCCAGCCTGGAGGGGTCATGTGACCCACACCTGGGGGGTCTCGTGACGCACCCTTGAGGGGTCACGTGACCCACACCTGGGGGGTCTCATGACGCACCCCTGAGGTGTCACGTGACCCACCCCTGGGGGGTCTCGTGACGCACCCCTGAGGGGTCACGTGACCCACCCCTGAGGGGTCTCGTGACCCACCCCTGAGGGGTCACGTGACCCACCCTTGAGGGGTTTCGTGACCCACCCTTGCGGGGTCTCGTGACCCACCCTTGGGAGGTCACCTGTCCCACCCTGGAGGGGTCAGGTGACCCGCCCTTGAGAGGTCACAGCAGTTTCACAGGGTCCCTGCGCACCTGTCCATGGAAACAGAAGCCCTCCCTGCCACTCAGAGGACCGCGCTATTTCCCCTAGGCCACACTGCCCAGCAGCACTCTCAGCCCCGCACAGACAGTGTGCTAAGGACAGACTTGGATACCGGGGGCCTGGGCGGGGGATTTTCCATGGAACTCTCTAAGGGCCCGGTGCCCTGTGTCGCCCGGGAGTGCCCATGCCCTTCCTTGACCCCGCAGGACACTTGCATCCAGCAATAAGCAGCCGTCTGCCTCCACGGGGCTCAAACACCTGGGCCCGGTGTGCGGGCACCTGGCGTACGTGGAGGCAAACCCCTGACCCCTCTGGCCCGAACCCACCACTGCGAAGATCCCCCTTTTCTTCCATCCGTAAAGGGGCCCTCCCTGGGGAGTGGAGGAACATGGGGAGGCCCCCAGGAGATGGCTTTTCTCCGAGCCGCGGCTGGCTCCTTTCGGGCCTATACGTGGGCTGCGCATGCGCACTCAGGCTCCCAAGCACACGCCTCCCTCGGCTCACCTGACCCACCCTTTAGAGGTCACAGCAGTTCCACAGGGTCCCTGGGCACCTGTCCGTGGACACAGGAGCCCTCCCTGCCACCTAAAGGACCACGCGATTTCCGCTGGGGAACACTCCCCAGAAGCACTCCCAGCCTCACACAGACACTGTGCGCAGGATAGACTTGTGGACCAGGGGCCTGGGCGGGGAATTTTCCAGGGAACTCTCTAAAGGCCAGGTGCCCTCTGTCGCCCTGGGAGTGCCCACGCCATCCCTTAACCCTGCAGGACACTATCATCCAGCAATAAGCAGCCCTCTGCCTCCACGGGGCTCAAACACCTGGGCCCGTTGTGCGAGCACCTGGCGTTCGTGCAGGCAAACCCGCAGACCCCTCTGGCCCGAACCCACCACTGCGAAGATCCCACTTTTCTTCCATCCGTAAAGGGGTCCTCCTTGAGGAGTGGAGGAACATGGGGAGGCCCCCAGGAGATGGCTTTTCTCCAAGCCGCGGCTGGCTCCTTTCGGGCCTATACGTGGGCCGCGCGTGCGCACTCAGGCTCCCCACAACAGGCCTCCCTCGGGTCACGGGACCCACCCTTGAGGTGTCTCCTGACCCAGCCTGGAGGGGTCATGTGACCCACACCTGGGGGGTCTCGTGACGCACCCCTGAGGGGTCACGTGACCCACCCCTGGGGGGTCTCGTGACCCACCACTGAGGGGTCACGTGACCCACCCTTGAGGGGTCACGTGACCCACACCTGGGGGTTCTCGTGACGCACCTCTGAGGTGTCACGTGACCCACCACTGGGGGGTCTCGTGACCCACCCCCGAGGGGTCACGTGACCCACACCTGCGGGGTCACGTGACCCACACCTGCGGGGTCACGTGACCCCCCCCTGGGGGTTCACGTGACGCACCCCTGAGGGGTCACGTGACCCACCCCTGAGGGGTCTCGTGACCCACCCCTGAGGGGTCACGTGACCCACCCTTGAGGGGTTTCGTGACCCACCCTTGCGGGGTCTCGTGACCCACCCTTGGGAGGTCACCTGTCCCACCCTGGAGGGGTCAGGTGACCCGCCCTTGAGAGGTCACAGCAGTTTCACAGGGTCCCTGCGCACCTGTCCATGGAAACAGAAGCCCTCCCTGCCACTCAGAGGACCGCGCTATTTCCCCTAGGCCACAATGCCCAGCAGCACTCTCAGCCCCGCACAGACAGTGTGCTAAGGACAGACTTGGATACCGGGGGCCTGGGCGGGGGATTTTCCATGGAACTCTCTAAGGGCCCGGTGCCCTGTGTCGCCCCGGAGTGCCCATGCCCTTCCTTGACCCCGCAGGACCCTTGCATCCAGCAATAAGCAGCCGTCTGCCTCCACGGGTCTCAAACACCTGGGCCCGGTGTGCGGGCACCTGGCGTACGTGGAGGCAAACCCCTGACCCCTCTGGCCCGAACCCACCACTGCGAAGATCCCCCTTTTCTTCCATCCGTAAAGGGGCCCTCCCTGGGGAGTGGAGGAACATGGGGAGGCCCCCAGGAGATGGCTTTTCTCCGAGCCGCGGCTGGCTCCTTTCGGGCCTATACGTGGGCCGCGCGTGCGCACTCAGGCTCCCCACAACAGGCCTCCCTCGGGTCACGGGACCCACCCTTGAGGTGTCTCCTGACCCAGCCTGGAGGGGTCATGTGACCCACACCTGGGGGGTCTCGTGACGCACCCCTGAGGGGTCACGTGACCCACCCCTGGGGGGTCTCGTGACCCACCACTGAGGGGTCACGTGACCCACCATTGAGGGGTCACGTGACCCACACCTGGGGGTTCTCGTGACGCACCTCTGAGGTGTCACGTGACCCACCACTGGGGGGTCTCGTGACCCACCCCCGAGGGGTCACGTGACCCACACCTGCGGGGTCACGTGACCCACACCTGCGGGGTCACGTGACCCACCCCTGGGGGTTCACGTGACGCACCCCTGAGGGGTCACGTGACCCACCCCTGAGGGGTCTCGTGACCCACCCCTGAGGGGTCACGTGACCCACCCTTGAGGGGTTTCGTGACCCACCCTTGCGGGGTCTCGTGACCCACCCTTGGGAGGTCACCTGTCCCACCCTGGAGGGGTCAGGTGACCCGCCCTTGAGAGGTCACAGCAGTTTCACAGGGTCCCTGCGCACCTGTCCATGGAAACAGAAGCCCTCCCTGCCACTCAGAGGACCGCGCTATTTCCCCTAGGCCACACTGCCCAGCAGCACTCTCAGCCCCGCACAGACAGTGTGCTAAGGACAGACTTGGATACCGGGGGCCTGGGCGGGGGATTTTCCATGGAACTCTCTAAGGGCCCGGTGCCCTGTGTCGCCCCAGAGTGCCCATGCCCTTCCTTGACCCCGCAGGACCCTTGCATCCAGCAATAAGCAGCCGTCTGCCTCCACGGGTCTCAAACACCTGGGCCCGGTGTGCGGGCACCTGGCGTACGTGGAGGCAAACCCCTGACCCCTCTGGCCCGAACCCACCACTGCGAAGATCCCCCTTTTCTTCCATCCGTAAAGGGGCCCTCCCTGGGGAGTGGAGGAACATGGGGAGGCCCCCAGGAGATGGCTTTTCTCCGAGCCGCGGCTGGCTCCTTTCGGGCCTATACGTGGGCTGCGCATGCGCACTCAGGCTCCCAAGCACACGCCTCCCTCGGCTCACCTGACCCACCCTTTAGAGGTCACAGCAGTTCCACAGGGTCCCTGGGCACCTGTCCGTGGACACAGGAGCCCTCCCTGCCACCTAAAGGACCACGCGATTTCCGCTGGGGAACACTCCCCAGAAGCACTCCCAGCCTCACACAGACACTGTGCGCAGGATAGACTTGTGGACCAGGGGCCTGGGCGGGGAATTTTCCAGGGAACTCTCTAAAGGCCAGGTGCCCTCTGTCGCCCTGGGAGTGCCCACGCCATCCCTTAACCCTGCAGGACACTATCATCCAGCAATAAGCAGCCCTCTGCCTCCACGGGGCTCAAACACCTGGGCCCGTTGTGCGAGCACCTGGCGTTCGTGCAGGCAAACCCGCAGACCCCTCTGGCCCGAACCCACCACTGCGAAGATCCCACTTTTCTTCCATCCGTAAAGGGGTCCTCCTTGAGGAGTGGAGGAACATGGGGAGGCCTCCAGGAGATGGCTTTTCTCTGAGCCGCGGCTGGCTCCTTTCGGGCCTATACGTGGGCCGCGCGTGCGCACTCAGGCTCCCCACAACAGGCCTCCCTTGGGTCACGGGACCCACCCTTGAGGTGTCTCCTGACCCAGCCTGGAGGGGTCATGTGACCCACACCTGGGGGGTCTCGTGACGCACCCTTGAGGGGTCACGTGACCCACACCTGGGGGGTCTCGTGACGCACCCCTGAGGTGTCACGTGACCCACCCCTGGGGGGTCTCGTGACGCACCCCTGAGGGGTCACGTGACCCACCCCTGAGGGGTCTCGTGACCCACCCCTGAGGGGTCACGTGACCCACCCTTGAGGGGTTTCGTGACCCACCCTTGCGGGGTCTCGTGACCCACCCTTGGGAGGTCACCTGTCCCACCCTGGAGGGGTCAGGTGACCCGCCCTTGAGAGGTCACAGCAGTTTCACAGGGTCCCTGCGCACCTGTCCATGGAAACAGAAGCCCTCCCTGCCACTCAGAGGACCGCGCTATTTCCCCTAGGCCACACTGCCCAGCAGCACTCTCAGCCCCGCACAGACAGTGTGCTAAGGACAGACTTGGATACCGGGGGCCTGGGCGGGGGATTTTCCATGGAACTCTCTAAGGGCCCGGTGCTCTGTGTCGCCCGGGAGTGCCCATGCCCTTCCTTGACCCCGCAGGACACTTGCATCCAGCAATAAGCAGCCGTCTGCCTCCACGGGGCTCAAACACCTGGGCCCGGTGTGCGGGCACCTGGCGTACGTGGAGGCAAACCCCTGACCCCTCTGGCCCGAACCCACCACTGCGAAGATCCCCCTTTTCTTCCATCCGTAAAGGGGCCCTCCCTGGGGAGTGGAGGAACATGGGGAGGCCCCCAGGAGATGGCTTTTCTCCGAGCCGCGGCTGGCTCCTTTCGGGCCTATACGTGGGCCGCGCGTGCGCACTCAGGCTCCCCACAACAGGCCTCCCTCGGGTCACGGGACCCACCCTTGAGGTGTCTCCTGACCCAGCCTGGAGGGGTCATGTGACCCACACCTGGGGGGTCTCGTGACGCACCCCTGAGGGGTCACGTGACCCACCCCTGGGGGGTCTCGTGACCCACCACTGAGGGGTCACGTGACCCACCATTGAGGGGTCACGTGACCCACACCTGGGGGTTCTCGTGACGCACCTCTGAGGTGTCACGTGACCCACCACTGGGGGGTCTCGTGACCCACCCCCGAGGGGTCACGTGACCCACACCTGCGGGGTCACGTGACCCAAACCTGCGGGGTCACGTGACCCACCCCTGGGGGTTCACGTGACGCACCCCTGAGGGGTCACGTGACCCACCCCTGAGGGGTCTCGTGACCCACCCCTGAGGGGTCACGTGACCCACCCTTGAGGGGTTTCGTGACCCACCCTTGCGGGGTCTCGTGACCCACCCTTGGGAGGTCACCTGTCCCACCCTGGAGGGGTCAGGTGACCCGCCCTTGAGAGGTCACAGCAGTTTCACAGGGTCCCTGCGCACCTGTCCATGGAAACAGAAGCCCTCCCTGCCACTCAGAGGACCGCGCTATTTCCCCTAGGCCACACTGCCCAGCAGCACTCTCAGCCCCGCACAGACAGTGTGCTAAGGACAGACTTGGATACCGGGGGCCTGGGCGGGGGATTTTCCATGGAACTCTCTAAGGGCCCGGTGCCCTGTGTCGCCCCAGAGTGCCCATGCCCTTCCTTGACCCCGCAGGACCCTTGCATCCAGCAATAAGCAGCCGTCTGCCTCCACGGGTCTCAAACACCTGGGCCCGGTGTGCGGGCACCTGGCGTACGTGGAGGCAAACCCCTGACCCCTCTGGCCCGAACCCACCACTGCGAAGATCCCCCTTTTCTTCCATCCGTAAAGGGGCCCTCCCTGGGGAGTGGAGGAACATGGGGAGGCCCCCAGGAGATGGCTTTTCTCCGAGCCGCGGCTGGCTCCTTTCGGGCCTATACGTGGGCTGCGCATGCGCACTCAGGCTCCCAAGCACACGCCTCCCTCGGCTCACCTGACCCACCCTTTAGAGGTCACAGCAGTTCCACAGGGTCCCTGGGCACCTGTCCGTGGACACAGGAGCCCTCCCTGCCACCTAAAGGACCACGCGATTTCCGCTGGGGAACACTCCCCAGAAGCACTCCCAGCCTCACACAGACACTGTGCGCAGGATAGACTTGTGGACCAGGGGCCTGGGCGGGGAATTTTCCAGGGAACTCTCTAAAGGCCAGGTGCCCTCTGTCGCCCTGGGAGTGCCCACGCCATCCCTTAACCCTGCAGGACACTATCATCCAGCAATAAGCAGCCCTCTGCCTCCACGGGGCTCAAACACCTGGGCCCGTTGTGCGAGCACCTGGCGTTCGTGCAGGCAAACCCGCAGACCCCTCTGGCCCGAACCCACCACTGCGAAGATCCCACTTTTCTTCCATCCGTAAAGGGGTCCTCCTTGAGGAGTGGAGGAACATGGGGAGGCCTCCAGGAGATGGCTTTTCTCTGAGCCGCGGCTGGCTCCTTTCGGGCCTATACGTGGGCCGCGCGTGCGCACTCAGGCTCCCCACAACAGGCCTCCCTTGGGTCACGGGACCCACCCTTGAGGTGTCTCCTGACCCAGCCTGGAGGGGTCATGTGACCCACACCTGGGGGGTCTCGTGACGCACCCTTGAGGGGTCACGTGACCCACACCTGGGGGGTCTCGTGACGCACCCCTGAGGTGTCACGTGACCCACCCCTGGGGGGTCTCGTGACGCACCCCTGAGGGGTCACGTGACCCACCCCTGAGGGGTCTCGTGACCCACCCCTGAGGGGTCACGTGACCCACCCTTGAGGGGTTTCGTGACCCACCCTTGCGGGGTCTCGTGACCCACCCTTGGGAGGTCACCTGTCCCACCCTGGAGGGGTCAGGTGACCCGCCCTTGAGAGGTCACAGCAGTTTCACAGGGTCCCTGCGCACCTGTCCATGGAAACAGAAGCCCTCCCTGCCACTCAGAGGACCGCGCTATTTCCCCTAGGCCACACTGCCCAGCAGCACTCTCAGCCCCGCACAGACAGTGTGCTAAGGACAGACTTGGATACCGGGGGCCTGGGCGGGGGATTTTCCATGGAACTCTCTAAGGGCCCGGTGCTCTGTGTCGCCCGGGAGTGCCCATGCCCTTCCTTGACCCCGCAGGACACTTGCATCCAGCAATAAGCAGCCGTCTGCCTCCACGGGGCTCAAACACCTGGGCCCGGTGTGCGGGCACCTGGCGTACGTGGAGGCAAACCCCTGACCCCTCTGGCCCGAACCCACCACTGCGAAGATCCCCCTTTTCTTCCATCCGTAAAGGGGCCCTCCCTGGGGAGTGGAGGAACATGGGGAGGCCCCCAGGAGATGGCTTTTCTCCGAGCCGCGGCTGGCTCGTTTCGGGCCTATACGTGGGCCGCGCATGCGCACTCAGGCTCCCAAGCACACGCCTTCCTCGGCTCACCTGACCCACCCTTTAGAGGTCACAGCAGTTCCACAGGGTCCCTGGGCACCTGTCCGTGGACACAGGAGCCCTCCCTGCCACCTAAAGGACCACGCGATTTCCGCTGGGGAACACTCCCCAGAAGCACTCCCAGCCTCGCACAGACACTGTGCGCAGGATAGACTTGTGGACCAGGGGCCTGGGCGGGGAATTTTCCAGGGAACTCTCTAAAGGCCAGGTGCCCTCTGTCGCCCTGGGAGTGCCCACGCCATCCCTTAACCCTGCAGGACACTATCATCCAGCAATAAGCAGCCCTCTGCCTCCACGGGGCTCAAACACCTGGGCCCGTTGTGCGAGCACCTGGCGTTCGTGCAGGCAAACCCGCAGACCCCTCTGGCCCGAACCCACCACTGCGAAGATCCCACTTTTCTTCCATCCGTAAAGGGGTCCTCCTTGAGGAGTGGAGGAACATGGGGAGGCCCCCAGGAGATGGCTTTTCTCCGAGCCGCGGCTGGCTCCTTTCGGGCCTATACGTGGGCCGCGCGTGCGCACTCAGGCTCCCCACAACAGGCCTCCCTCGGGTCACGGGACCCACCCTTGAGGTGTCTCCTGACCCACCCTTGAGGGGTCACGTGACCCACACCTGGGGGGTCTCGTGACACACCCCTGAGGGGTCACGTGACCCACCCCTGAGGGGTCACGTGACCCACCCTTGAGGGGTCACATGACCCACCCCTGGGGGGTCTCGTGACCCACCCCTGAGGGGTCACGTGACCCACACCTGCGGGGTCACGTGACCCACCCCGGGGGGTCTCGTGACGCACCCCTGAGGGGTCACGTGACCCACCCCTGGGGGGTCTCGTGACGCACCCCTGAGGGGTCACGTGATCCACCCTTGAGGGGTTTCGTGACCCACCCTTTTGGGGTCACGTGACCCACCCTTGCGGGGTCTCGTGACCCACCCTTGGGAGGTCACCTGTCCCACCCTGGAGGGGTCAGGTGACCCGCCCTTGAGAGGTCACAGCAGTTTCACAGGGTCCCTGCGCACCTGTCCATGGAAACAGAAGCCCTCCCTTCCACTCAGAGGACCGCGCTATTTCCCCTAGGCCACACTGCCCAGCAGCACTCTCAGCCCCGCAAAGACAGTGTGCTAACGACAGACTTGCATACCGGGGGCCTGGGCGGGGGATTTTCCATGGAACTCTCTAAGGGCCCGGTGCCCTGTGTCGCCCGGGAGTGCCCATGCCCTTCCTTGACCCCGCAGGACACTTGCATCCAGCAATAAGCAGCCGTCTGCCTCCACGGGGCTCAAACACCTGGGCCCGGTGTGCGGGCACCTGGCGTACGTGGAGGCAAACCCCTGACCCCTCTGGCCCGAACCCACCACTGCGAAGATCCCCCTTTTCTTCCATCCGTAAAGGGGCCCTCCCTGGGGAGTGGAGGAACATGGGGAGGCCCCCAGGAGATGGCTTTTCTCCGAGCCGCGGCTGGCTCGTTTCGGGCCTATACGTGGGCCGCGCGTGCGCACTCAGGCTCCCAAGCACACGCCTTCCTCGGCTCACCTGACCCACCCTTTAGAGGTCACAGCAGTTCCACAGGGTCCCTGGGCACCTGTCCGTGGACACAGGAGCCCTCCCTGCCACCTAAAGGACCACGCGATTTCCGCTGGGGAACACTCCCCAGAAGCACTCCCAGCCTCGCACAGACACTGTGCGCAGGATAGACTTGTGGACCAGGGGCCTGGGCGGGGAATTTTCCAGGGAACTCTCTAAAGGCCAGGTGCCCTCTGTCGCCCTGGGAGTGCCCACGCCATCCCTTAACCCTGCAGGACACTATCATCCAGCAATAAGCAGCCCTCTGCCTCCACGGGGCTCAAACACCTGGGCCCGTTGTGCGAGCACCTGGCGTTCGTGCAGGCAAACCCGCAGACCCCTCTGGCCCGAACCCACCACTGCGAAGATCCCACTTTTCTTCCATCCATAAAGGGGTCCTCCTTGAGGAGTGGAGGAACATGGGGAGGCCCCCAGGAGATGGCTTTTCTCCGAGCCGCGGCTGGCTCCTTTCGGGCCTATACGTGGGCCGCGCGTGCGCACTCAGGCTCCCCACAACAGGCCTCCCTCGGGTCACGGGACCCACCCTTGAGGTGTCTCCTGACCCAGCCTGGAGGGGTCATGTGACCCACACCTGGGGGGTCTCGTGACGCACCCCTGAGGGGTCACGTGACCCACCCCTGGGGGGTCTCGTGACCCACCACTGAGGGGTCACGTGACCCACCCTTGAGGGGTCACGTGACCCACACCTGGGGGTTCTCGTGACGCACCTCTGAGGTGTCACGTGACCCACCACTGGGGGGTCTCGTGACCCACCCCCGAGGGGTCACGTGACCCACACCTGCGGGGTCACGTGACCCACACCTGCGGGGTCACGTGACCCACCCCTGGGGGTTCACGTGACGCACCCCTGAGGGGTCACGTGACCCACCCCTGAGGGGTCTCGTGACCCACCCCTGAGGGGTCACGTGACCCACCCTTGAGGGGTTTCGTGACCCACCCTTTTGGGGTCACGTGACCCACCCTTGCGGGGTCTCGTGACCCACCCTTGGGAGGTCACCTGTCCCACCCTGGAGGGGTCAGGTGACCCGCCCTTGAGAGGTCACAGCAGTTTCACAGGGTCCCTGCGCACCTGTCCATGGAAACAGAAGCCCTCCCTGCCACTCAGAGGACCGCGCTATTTCCCCTAGGCCACACTGCCCAGCAGCACTCTCAGCCCCACACAGACAGTGTGCTAAGGATAGACTTGGATACCGGGGGCCTGGGCGGGGGATTTTCCATGGAACTCTCTAAGGGCCCGGTGCCCTGTGTCGCCCGGGAGTGCCCATGCCCTTCCTTGACCCCGCAGGACACTTGCATCCAGCAATAAGCAGCCGTCTGCCTCCACGGGGCTCAAACACCTGGGCCCGGTGTGCGGGCACCTGGCGTGCGTGGAGGCAAACCCCTGACCCCTCTGGCCCGAACCCACCACTGCGAAGATCCCCCTTTTCTTCCATCCGTAAAGGGGCCCTCCCTGGGGAGTGGAGGAACATGGGGAGGCCCCCAGGAGATGGCTTTTCTCCGAGCCGCGGCTGGCTCCTTTCGGGCCTATACGTGGGCTGCGCATGCGCACTCAGGCTCCCAAGCACACGCCTCCCTCGGCTCACCTGACCCACCCTTTAGAGGTCACAGCAGTTCCACAGGGTCCCTGGGCACCTGTCCGTGGACACAGGAGCCCTCCCTGCCACCTAAAGGACCACGCGATTTCCGCTGGGGAACACTCCCCAGAAGCACTCCCAGCCTCACACAGACACTGTGCGCAGGATAGACTTGTGGACCAGGGGCCTGGGCGGGGAATTTTCCAGGGAACTCTCTAAAGGCCAGGTGCCCTCTGTCGCCCTGGGAGTGCCCACGCCATCCCTTAACCCTGCAGGACACTATCATCCAGCAATAAGCAGCCCTCTGCCTCCACGGGGCTCAAACACCTGGGCCCGTTGTGCGAGCACCTGGCGTTCGTGCAGGCAAACCCGCAGACCCCTCTGGCCCGAACCCACCACTGCGAAGATCCCACTTTTCTTCCATCCGTAAAGGGGTCCTCCTTGAGGAGTGGAGGAACATGGGGAGGCCCCCAGGAGATGGCTTTTCTCCGAGCCGCGGCTGGCTCCTTTCGGGCCTATACGTGGGCCGCGCGTGCGCACTCAGGCTCCCCACAACAGGCCTCCCTCGGGTCACGGGACCCACCCTTGAGGTGTCTCCTGACCCACCCTTGAGGGGTCACGTGACCCACACCTGGGGGGTCTCGTGACACACCCCTGAGGGGTCACGTGACCCACCCCTGAGGGGTCACGTGACCCACCCTTGAGGGGTCACATGACCCACCCCTGGGGGGTCTCGTGACCCACCCCTGAGGGGTCACGTGACCCACACCTGCGGGGTCACGTGACCCACCCCGGGGGGTCTCGTGACGCACCCCTGAGGGGTCACGTGACCCACCCCTGGGGGGTCTCGTGACGCACCCCTGAGGGGTCACGTGATCCACCCTTGAGGGGTTTCGTGACCCACCCTTTTGGGGTCACGTGACCCACCCTTGCGGGGTCTCGTGACCCACCCTTGGGAGGTCACCTGTCCCACCCTGGAGGGGTCAGGTGACCCGCCCTTGAGAGGTCACAGCAGTTTCACAGGGTCCCTGCGCACCTGTCCATGGAAACAGAAGCCCTCCCTTCCACTCAGAGGACCGCGCTATTTCCCCTAGGCCACACTGCCCAGCAGCACTCTCAGCCCCGCAAAGACAGTGTGCTAACGACAGACTTGCATACCGGGGGCCTGGGCGGGGGATTTTCCATGGAACTCTCTAAGGGCCCGGTGCCCTGTGTCGCCCGGGAGTGCCCATGCCCTTCCTTGACCCCGCAGGACACTTGCATCCAGCAATAAGCAGCCGTCTGCCTCCACGGGGCTCAAACACCTGGGCCCGGTGTGCGGGCACCTGGCGTACGTGGAGGCAAACCCCTGACCCCTCTGGCCCGAACCCACCACTGCGAAGATCCCCCTTTTCTTCCATCCTTAAAGGGGCCCTCCCTGGGGAGTGGAGGAACATGGGGAGGCCCCCAGGAGATGGCTTTTCTCCGAGCCGCGGCTGGCTCGTTTCGGGCCTATACGTGGGCCGCGCGTGCGCACTCAGGCTCCCAAGCACACGCCTTCCTCGGCTCACCTGACCCACCCTTTAGAGGTCACAGCAGTTCCACAGGGTCCCTGGGCACCTGTCCGTGGACACAGGAGCCCTCCCTGCCACCTAAAGGACCACGCGATTTCCGCTGGGGAACACTCCCCAGAAGCACTCCCAGCCTCGCACAGACACTGTGCGCAGGATAGACTTGTGGACCAGGGGCCTGGGCGGGGAATTTTCCAGGGAACTCTCTAAAGGCCAGGTGCCCTCTGTCGCCCTGGGAGTGCCCACGCCATCCCTTAACCCTGCAGGACACTATCATCCAGCAATAAGCAGCCCTCTGCCTCCACGGGGCTCAAACACCTGGGCCCGTTGTGCGAGCACCTGGCGTTCGTGCAGGCAAACCCGCAGACCCCTCTGGCCCGAACCCACCACTGCGAAGATCCCACTTTTCTTCCATCCATAAAGGGGTCCTCCTTGAGGAGTGGAGGAACATGGGGAGGCCCCCAGGAGATGGCTTTTCTCCGAGCCGCGGCTGGCTCCTTTCGGGCCTATACGTGGGCCGCGCGTGCGCACTCAGGCTCCCCACAACAGGCCTCCCTCGGGTCACGGGACCCACCCTTGAGGTGTCTCCTGACCCAGCCTGGAGGGGTCATGTGACCCACACCTGGGGGGTCTCGTGACGCACCCCTGAGGGGTCACGTGACCCACCCCTGGGGGGTCTCGTGACCCACCACTGAGGGGTCACGTGACCCACCCTTGAGGGGTCACGTGACCCACACCTGGGGGTTCTCGTGACGCACCTCTGAGGTGTCACGTGACCCACCACTGGGGGGTCTCGTGACCCACCCCCGAGGGGTCACGTGACCCACACCTGCGGGGTCACGTGACCCACACCTGCGGGGTCACGTGACCCACCCCTGGGGGTTCACGTGACGCACCCCTGAGGGGTCACGTGACCCACCCCTGAGGGGTCTCGTGACCCACCCCTGAGGGGTCACGTGACCCACCCTTGAGGGGTTTCGTGACCCACCCTTTTGGGGTCACGTGACCCACCCTTGCGGGGTCTCGTGACCCACCCTTGGGAGGTCACCTGTCCCACCCTGGAGGGGTCAGGTGACCCGCCCTTGAGAGGTCACAGCAGTTTCACAGGGTCCCTGCGCACCTGTCCATGGAAACAGAAGCCCTCCCTGCCACTCAGAGGACCGCGCTATTTCCCCTAGGCCACACTGCCCAGCAGCACTCTCAGCCCCACACAGACAGTGTGCTAAGGATAGACTTGGATACCGGGGGCCTGGGCGGGGGATTTTCCATGGAACTCTCTAAGGGCCCGGTGCCCTGTGTCGCCCGGGAGTGCCCATGCCCTTCCTTGACCCCGCAGGACACTTGCATCCAGCAATAAGCAGCCGTCTGCCTCCACGGGGCTCAAACACCTGGGCCCGGTGTGCGGGCACCTGGCGTGCGTGGAGGCAAACCCCTGACCCCTCTGGCCCGAACCCACCACTGCGAAGATCCCCCTTTTCTTCCATCCGTAAAGGGGCCCTCCCTGGGGAGTGGAGGAACATGGGGAGGCCCCCAGGAGATGGCTTTTCTCCGAGCCGCGGCTGGCTCCTTTCGGGCCTATACGTGGGCTGCGCATGCGCACTCAGGCTCCCAAGCACACGCCTCCCTCGGCTCACCTGACCCACCCTTTAGAGGTCACAGCAGTTCCACAGGGTCCCTGGGCACCTGTCCGTGGACACAGGAGCCCTCCCTGCCACCTAAAGGACCACGCGATTTCCGCTGGGGAACACTCCCCAGAAGCACTCCCAGCCTCACACAGACACTGTGCGCAGGATAGACTTGTGGACCAGGGGCCTGGGCGGGGAATTTTCCAGGGAACTCTCTAAAGGCCAGGTGCCCTCTGTCGCCCTGGGAGTGCCCACGCCATCCCTTAACCCTGCAGGACACTATCATCCAGCAATAAGCAGCCCTCTGCCTCCACGGGGCTCAAACACCTGGGCCCGTTGTGCGAGGACCT
Organism: Desmodus rotundus; assembly: GCF_022682495.2. Taxonomy (NCBI): domain Eukaryota; kingdom Metazoa; phylum Chordata; class Mammalia; order Chiroptera; family Phyllostomidae; genus Desmodus; species Desmodus rotundus. The sequence continues at coordinate 217,263 of NW_026527522.1, forward strand.
GGCGTTCGTGCAGGCAAACCCGCAGACCCCTCTGGCCCGAACCCACCACTGCGAAGATCCCACTGTTCTTCCATCCGTAAAGGGGTCCTCCTTGAGGAGTGGAGGAACATGGGGAGGCCCCCAGGAGATGGCTTTTCTCCGAGCCGCGGCTGGCTCCTTTCGGGCCTATACGTGGGCCGCGCGTGCGCACTCAGGCTCCCCACAACAGGCCTCCCTCGGGTCACGGGACCCACCCTTGAGGTGTCTCCTGACCCAGCCTGGAGGGGTCATGTGACCCACACCTGGGGGGTCTCGTGACGCACCCCTGAGGGGTCACGTGACCCACCCCTGGGGGTTCTCGTGACGCACCTCTGAGGTGTCACGTGACCCACCACTGGGGGGTCTCGTGACCCACCCCCGAGGGGTCACGTGACCCATACCTGCGGGGTCACGTGACCCACACCTGCGGGGTCACGTGACCCACCCCTGGGGGTTCACGTGACGCACCCCTGAGGGGTCACGTGACCCACCCCTGAGGGGTCTCGTGACCCACCCCTGAGGGGTCACGTGACCCACCCTTGAGGGTTTTCGTGACCCACCCTTGGGAGGTCACCTGTCCCACCCTGGAGGGGTCAGGTGACCCGCCCTTGAGAGGTCACAGCAGTTTCACAGGGTCCCTGCGCACCTGTCCATGGAAACAGAAGCCCTTCCTGCCACTCAGAGGACCGCGCTATTTCCCCTAGGCCACACTGCCCAGCAGCACTCTCAGCCCCGCACAGACAGTGTGCTAAGGACAGACTTGGATACCGGGGGCCTGGGCGGGGGATTTTCCATGGAACTCTCTAAGGGCCCGGTGCTCTGTGTCGCCCGGGAGTGCCCATGCCCTTCCTTGACCCCGCAGGACACTTGCATCCAGCAATAAGCAGCCGTCTGCCTCCACGGGGCTCAAACACCTGGGCCCGGTGTGCGGGCACCTGGCGTACGTGGAGGCAAACCCCTGACCCCTCTGGCCCGAACCCACCACTGCGAAGATCCCCCTTTTCTTCCATCCGTAAAGGGGCCCTCCCTGGGGAGTGGAGGAACATGGGGAGGCCCCCAGGAGATGGCTTTTCTCCGAGCCGCGGCTGGCTCGTTTCGGGCCTATACGTGGGCCGCGCATGCGCACTCAGGCTCCCAAGCACACGCCTTCCTCGGCTCACCTGACCCACCCTTTAGAGGTCACAGCAGTTCCACAGGGTCCCTGGGCACCTGTCCGTGGACACAGGAGCCCTCCCTGCCACCTAAAGGACCACGCGATTTCCGCTGGGGAACACTCCCCAGAAGCACTCCCAGCCTCGCACAGACACTGTGCGCAGGATAGACTTGTGGACCAGGGGCCTGGGCGGGGAATTTTCCAGGGAACTCTCTAAAGGCCAGGTGCCCTCTGTCGCCCTGGGAGTGCCCACGCCATCCCTTAACCCTGCAGGACACTATCATCCAGCAATAAGCAGCCCTCTGCCTCCACGGGGCTCAAACACCTGGGCCCGTTGTGCGAGCACCTGGCGTTCGTGCAGGCAAACCCGCAGACCCCTCTGGCCCGAACCCACCACTGCGAAGATCCCACTTTTCTTCCATCCGTAAAGGGGTCCTCCTTGAGGAGTGGAGGAACATGGGGAGGCCCCCAGGAGATGGCTTTTCTCCGAGCCGCGGCTGGCTCCTTTCGGGCCTATACGTGGGCCGCGCGTGCGCACTCAGGCTCCCCACAACAGGCCTCCCTCGGGTCACGGGACCCACCCTTGAGGTGTCTCCTGACCCACCCTTGAGGGGTCACGTGACCCACACCTGGGGGGTCTCGTGACACACCCCTGAGGGGTCACGTGACCCACCCCTGAGGGGTCACGTGACCCACCCTTGAGGGGTCACATGACCCACCCCTGGGGGGTCTCGTGACCCACCCCTGAGGGGTCACGTGACCCACACCTGCGGGGTCACGTGACCCACCCCGGGGGGTCTCGTGACGCACCCCTGAGGGGTCACGTGACCCACCCCTGGGGGGTCTCGTGACGCACCCCTGAGGGGTCACGTGATCCACCCTTGAGGGGTTTCGTGACCCACCCTTTTGGGGTCACGTGACCCACCCTTGCGGGGTCTCGTGACCCACCCTTGGGAGGTCACCTGTCCCACCCTGGAGGGGTCAGGTGACCCGCCCTTGAGAGGTCACAGCAGTTTCACAGGGTCCCTGCGCACCTGTCCATGGAAACAGAAGCCCTCCCTTCCACTCAGAGGACCGCGCTATTTCCCCTAGGCCACACTGCCCAGCAGCACTCTCAGCCCCGCAAAGACAGTGTGCTAACGACAGACTTGCATACCGGGGGCCTGGGCGGGGGATTTTCCATGGAACTCTCTAAGGGCCCGGTGCCCTGTGTCGCCCGGGAGTGCCCATGCCCTTCCTTGACCCCGCAGGACACTTGCATCCAGCAATAAGCAGCCGTCTGCCTCCACGGGGCTCAAACACCTGGGCCCGGTGTGCGGGCACCTGGCGTACGTGGAGGCAAACCCCTGACCCCTCTGGCCCGAACCCACCACTGCGAAGATCCCCCTTTTCTTCCATCCGTAAAGGGGCCCTCCCTGGGGAGTGGAGGAACATGGGGAGGCCCCCAGGAGATGGCTTTTCTCCGAGCCGCGGCTGGCTCGTTTCGGGCCTATACGTGGGCCGCGCGTGCGCACTCAGGCTCCCAAGCACACGCCTTCCTCGGCTCACCTGACCCACCCTTTAGAGGTCACAGCAGTTCCACAGGGTCCCTGGGCACCTGTCCGTGGACACAGGAGCCCTCCCTGCCACCTAAAGGACCACGCGATTTCCGCTGGGGAACACTCCCCAGAAGCACTCCCAGCCTCGCACAGACACTGTGCGCAGGATAGACTTGTGGACCAGGGGCCTGGGCGGGGAATTTTCCAGGGAACTCTCTAAAGGCCAGGTGCCCTCTGTCGCCCTGGGAGTGCCCACGCCATCCCTTAACCCTGCAGGACACTATCATCCAGCAATAAGCAGCCCTCTGCCTCCACGGGGCTCAAACACCTGGGCCCGTTGTGCGAGCACCTGGCGTTCGTGCAGGCAAACCCGCAGACCCCTCTGGCCCGAACCCACCACTGCGAAGATCCCACTTTTCTTCCATCCATAAAGGGGTCCTCCTTGAGGAGTGGAGGAACATGGGGAGGCCCCCAGGAGATGGCTTTTCTCCGAGCCGCGGCTGGCTCCTTTCGGGCCTATACGTGGGCCGCGCGTGCGCACTCAGGCTCCCCACAACAGGCCTCCCTCGGGTCACGGGACCCACCCTTGAGGTGTCTCCTGACCCAGCCTGGAGGGGTCATGTGACCCACACCTGGGGGGTCTCGTGACGCACCCCTGAGGGGTCACGTGACCCACCCCTGGGGGGTCTCGAGACCCACCACTGAGGGGTCACGTGACCCACCCTTGAGGGGTCACGTGACCCACACCTGGGGGTTCTCGTGACGCACCTCTGAGGTGTCACGTGACCCACCACTGGGGGGTCTCGTGACCCACCCCCGAGGGGTCACGTGACCCACACCTGCGGGGTCACGTGACCCACACCTGCGGGGTCACGTGACCCACCCCTGGGGGTTCACGTGACGCACCCCTGAGGGGTCACGTGACCCACCCCTGAGGGGTCTCGTGACCCACCCCTGAGGGGTCACGTGACCCACCCTTGAGGGGTTTCGTGACCCACCCTTTTGGGGTCACGTGACCCACCCTTGCGGGGTCTCGTGACCCACCCTTGGGAGGTCACCTGTCCCACCCTGGAGGGGTCAGGTGACCCGCCCTTGAGAGGTCACAGCAGTTTCACAGGGTCCCTGCGCACCTGTCCATGGAAACAGAAGCCCTCCCTGCCACTCAGAGGACCGCGCTATTTCCCCTAGGCCACACTGCCCAGCAGCACTCTCAGCCCCACACAGACAGTGTGCTAAGGATAGACTTGGATACCGGGGGCCTGGGCGGGGGATTTTCCATGGAACTCTCTAAGGGCCCGGTGCCCTGTGTCGCCCGGGAGTGCCCATGCCCTTCCTTGACCCCGCAGGACACTTGCATCCAGCAATAAGCAGCCGTCTGCCTCCACGGGGCTCAAACACCTGGGCCCGGTGTGCGGGCACCTGGCGTGCGTGGAGGCAAACCCCTGACCCCTCTGGCCCGAACCCACCACTGCGAAGATCCCCCTTTTCTTCCATCCGTAAAGGGGCCCTCCCTGGGGAGTGGAGGAACATGGGGAGGCCCCCAGGAGATGGCTTTTCTCCGAGCCGCGGCTGGCTCCTTTCGGGCCTATACGTGGGCTGCGCATGCGCACTCAGGCTCCCAAGCACACGCCTCCCTCGGCTCACCTGACCCACCCTTTAGAGGTCACAGCAGTTCCACAGGGTCCCTGGGCACCTGTCCGTGGACACAGGAGCCCTCCCTGCCACCTAAAGGACCACGCGATATCCGCTGGGGAACACTCCCCAGAAGCACTCCCAGCCTCACACAGACACTGTGCGCAGGATAGACTTGTGGACCAGGGGCCTGGGCGGGGAATTTTCCAGGGAACTCTCTAAAGGCCAGGTGCCCTCTGTCGCCCTGGGAGTGCCCACGCCATCCCTTAACCCTGCAGGACACTATCATCCAGCAATAAGCAGCCCTCTGCCTCCACGGGGCTCAAACACCTGGGCCCGTTGTGCGAGCACCTGGCGTTCGTGCAGGCAAACCCGCAGACCCCTCTGGCCCGAACCCACCACTGCGAAGATCCCACTTTTCTTCCATCCGTAAAGGGGTCCTCCTTGAGGAGTGGAGGAACATGGGGAGGCCCCCAGGAGATGGCTTTTCTCCGAGCCGCGGCTGGCTCCTTTCGGGCCTATACGTGGGCCGCGCGTGCGCACTCAGGCTCCCCACAACAGGCCTCCCTCGGGTCACGGGACCCACCCTTGAGGTGTCTCCTGACCCACCCTTGAGGGGTCACGTGACCCACACCTGGGGGGTCTCGTGACACACCCCTGAGGGGTCACGTGACCCACCCCTGAGGGGTCACGTGACCCACCCTTGAGGGGTCACATGACCCACCCCTGGGGGGTCTCGTGACCCACCCCTGAGGGGTCACGTGACCCACACCTGCGGGGTCACGTGACCCACCCCGGGGGGTCTCGTGACGCACCCCTGAGGGGTCACGTGACCCACCCCTGGGGGGTCTCGTGACGCACCCCTGAGGGGTCACGTGATCCACCCTTGAGGGGTTTCGTGACCCACCCTTTTGGGGTCACGTGACCCACCCTTGCGGGGTCTCGTGACCCACCCTTGGGAGGTCACCTGTCCCACCCTGGAGGGGTCAGGTGACCCGCCCTTGAGAGGTCACAGCAGTTTCACAGGGTCCCTGCGCACCTGTCCATGGAAACAGAAGCCCTCCCTTCCACTCAGAGGACCGCGCTATTTCCCCTAGGCCACACTGCCCAGCAGCACTCTCAGCCCCGCAAAGACAGTGTGCTAACGACAGACTTGCATACCGGGGGCCTGGGCGGGGGATTTTCCATGGAACTCTCTAAGGGCCCGGTGCCCTGTGTCGCCCGGGAGTGCCCATGCCCTTCCTTGACCCCGCAGGACACTTGCATCCAGCAATAAGCAGCCGTCTGCCTCCACGGGGCTCAAACACCTGGGCCCGGTGTGCGGGCACCTGGCGTACGTGGAGGCAAACCCCTGACCCCTCTGGCCCGAACCCACCACTGCGAAGATCCCCCTTTTCTTCCATCCGTAAAGGGGCCCTCCCTGGGGAGTGGAGGAACATGGGGAGGCCCCCAGGAGATGGCTTTTCTCCGAGCCGCGGCTGGCTCGTTTCGGGCCTATACGTGGGCCGCGCGTGCGCACTCAGGCTCCCAAGCACACGCCTTCCTCGGCTCACCTGACCCACCCTTTAGAGGTCACAGCAGTTCCACAGGGTCCCTGGGCACCTGTCCGTGGACACAGGAGCCCTCCCTGCCACCTAAAGGACCACGCGATTTCCGCTGGGGAACACTCCCCAGAAGCACTCCCAGCCTCGCACAGACACTGTGCGCAGGATAGACTTGTGGACCAGGGGCCTGGGCGGGGAATTTTCCAGGGAACTCTCTAAAGGCCAGGTGCCCTCTGTCGCCCTGGGAGTGCCCACGCCATCCCTTAACCCTGCAGGACACTATCATCCAGCAATAAGCAGCCCTCTGCCTCCACGGGGCTCAAACACCTGGGCCCGTTGTGCGAGCACCTGGCGTTCGTGCAGGCAAACCCGCAGACCCCTCTGGCCCGAACCCACCACTGCGAAGATCCCACTTTTCTTCCATCCATAAAGGGGTCCTCCTTGAGGAGTGGAGGAACATGGGGAGGCCCCCAGGAGATGGCTTTTCTCCGAGCCGCGGCTGGCTCCTTTCGGGCCTATACGTGGGCCGCGCGTGCGCACTCAGGCTCCCCACAACAGGCCTCCCTCGGGTCACGGGACCCACCCTTGAGGTGTCTCCTGACCCAGCCTGGAGGGGTCATGTGACCCACACCTGGGGGGTCTCGTGACGCACCCCTGAGGGGTCACGTGACCCACCCCTGGGGGGTCTCGTGACCCACCACTGAGGGGTCACGTGACCCACCCTTGAGGGGTCACGTGACCCACACCTGGGGGTTCTCGTGACGCACCTCTGAGGTGTCACGTGACCCACCACTGGGGGGTCTCGTGACCCACCCCCGAGGGGTCACGTGACCCACACCTGCGGGGTCACGTGACCCACACCTGCGGGGTCACGTGACCCACCCCTGGGGGTTCACGTGACGCACCCCTGAGGGGTCACGTGACCCACCCCTGAGGGGTCTCGTGACCCACCCCTGAGGGGTCACGTGACCCACCCTTGAGGGGTTTCGTGACCCACCCTTTTGGGGTCACGTGACCCACCCTTGCGGGGTCTCGTGACCCACCCTTGGGAGGTCACCTGTCCCACCCTGGAGGGGTCAGGTGACCCGCCCTTGAGAGGTCACAGCAGTTTCACAGGGTCCCTGCGCACCTGTCCATGGAAACAGAAGCCCTCCCTGCCACTCAGAGGACCGCGCTATTTCCCCTAGGCCACACTGCCCAGCAGCACTCTCAGCCCCACACAGACAGTGTGCTAAGGATAGACTTGGATACCGGGGGCCTGGGCGGGGGATTTTCCATGGAACTCTCTAAGGGCCCGGTGCCCTGTGTCGCCCGGGAGTGCCCATGCCCTTCCTTGACCCCGCAGGACACTTGCATCCAGCAATAAGCAGCCGTCTGCCTCCACGGGGCTCAAACACCTGGGCCCGGTGTGCGGGCACCTGGCGTGCGTGGAGGCAAACCCCTGACCCCTCTGGCCCGAACCCACCACTGCGAAGATCCCCCTTTTCTTCCATCCGTAAAGGGGCCCTCCCTGGGGAGTGGAGGAACATGGGGAGGCCCCCAGGAGATGGCTTTTCTCCGAGCCGCGGCTGGCTCCTTTCGGGCCTATACGTGGGCTGCGCATGCGCACTCAGGCTCCCAAGCACACGCCTCCCTCGGCTCACCTGACCCACCCTTTAGAGGTCACAGCAGTTCCACAGGGTCCCTGGGCACCTGTCCGTGGACACAGGAGCCCTCCCTGCCACCTAAAGGACCACGCGATTTCCGCTGGGGAACACTCCCCAGAAGCACTCCCAGCCTCACACAGACACTGTGCGCAGGATAGACTTGTGGACCAGGGGCCTGGGCGGGGAATTTTCCAGGGAACTCTCTAAAGGCCAGGTGCCCTCTGTCGCCCTGGGAGTGCCCACGCCATCCCTTAACCCTGCAGGACACTATCATCCAGCAATAAGCAGCCCTCTGCCTCCACGGGGCTCAAACACCTGGGCCCGTTGTGCGAGGACCTGGCGTTCGTGCAGGCAAACCCGCAGACCCCTCTGGCCCGAACCCACCACTGCGAAGATCCCACTGTTCTTCCATCCGTAAAGGGGTCCTCCTTGAGGAGTGGAGGAACATGGGGAGGCCCCCAGGAGATGGCTTTTCTCCGAGCCGCGGCTGGCTCCTTTCGGGCCTATACGTGGGCCGCGCGTGCGCACTCAGGCTCCCCACAACAGGCCTCCCTCGGGTCACGGGACCCACCCTTGAGGTGTCTCCTGACCCAGCCTGGAGGGGTCATGTGACCCACACCTGGGGGGTCTCGTGACGCACCCCTGAGGGGTCACGTGACCCACCCCTGGGGGTTCTCGTGACGCACCTCTGAGGTGTCACGTGACCCACCACTGGGGGGTCTCGTGACCCACCCCCGAGGGGTCACGTGACCCATACCTGCTGGGTCACGTGACCCACACCTGCGGGGTCACGTGACCCACCCCTGGGGGTTCACGTGACGCACCCCTGAGGGGTCACGTGACCCACCCCTGAGGGGTCTCGTGACCCACCCCTGAGGGGTCACGTGACCCACCCTTGAGGGTTTTCGTGACCCACCCTTGGGAGGTCACCTGTCCCACCCTGGAGGGGTCAGGTGACCCGCCCTTGAGAGGTCACAGCAGTTTCACAGGGTCCCTGCGCACCTGTCCATGGAAACAGAAGCCCTTCCTGCCACTCAGAGGACCGCGCTATTTCCCCTAGGCCACACTGCCCAGCAGCACTCTCAGCCCCGCACAGACAGTGTGCTAAGGACAGACTTGGATACCGGGGGCCTGGGCGGGGGATTTTCCATGGAACTCTCTAAGGGCCCGGTGCCCTGTGTCGCCCCGGAGTGCCCATGCCCTTCCTTGACCCCGCAGGACCCTTGCATCCAGCAATAAGCAGCCGTCTGCCTCCACGGGTCTCAAACACCTGGGCCCGGTGTGCGGGCACCTGGCGTACGTGGAGGCAAACCCCTGACCACTCTGGCCCGAACCCACCACTGCGAAGATCCCCCTTTTCTTCCATCCGTAAAGGGGCCCTCCCTGGGGAGTGGAGGAACATGGGGAGGCCCCCAGGAGATGGCTTTTCTCTGAGCCGCGGCTGGCTCCTTTCGGGCCTATACGTGGGCCGCGCGTGCGCACTCAGGCTCCCAAGCACACGCCTTCCTCGGCTCACCTGACCCACCCTTTAGAGGTCACAGCAGTTCCACAGGGTCCCTGGGCACCTGTCCGTGGACACAGGAGCCCTCCCTGCCACCTAAAGGACCACGCGATTTCCGCTGGGGAACACTCCCCAGAAGCACTCCCAGCCTCGCACAGACACTGTGCGCAGGATAGACTTGTGGACCAGGGGCCTGGGCGGGGAATTTTCCAGGGAACTCTCTAAAGGCCAGGTGCCCTCTGTCGCCCTGGGAGTGCCCACGCCATCCCTTAACCCTGCAGGACACTATCATCCAGCAATAAGCAGCCCTCTGCCTCCACGGGGCTCAAACACCTGGGCCCGTTGTGCGAGCACCTGGCGTTCGTGCAGGCAAACCCGCAGACCCCTCTGGCCCGAACCCACCACTGCGAAGATCCCACTTTTCTTCCATCCATAAAGGGGTCCTCCTTGAGGAGTGGAGGAACATGGGGAGGCCCCCAGGAGATGGCTTTTCTCCGAGCCGCGGCTGGCTCCTTTCGGGCCTATACGTGGGCCGCGCGTGCGCACTCAGGCTCCCCACAACAGGCCTCCCTCGGGTCACGGGACCCACCCTTGAGGTGTCTCCTGACCCAGCCTGGAGGGGTCATGTGACCCACACCTGGGGGGTCTCGTGACGCACCCCTGAGGGGTCACGTGACCCACCCCTGGGGGGTCTCGTGACCCACCACTGAGGGGTCACGTGACCCACCCTTGAGGGGTCACGTGACCCACACCTGGGGGTTCTCGTGACGCACCTCTGAGGTGTCACGTGACCCACCACTGGGGGGTCTCGTGACCCACCCCCGAGGGGTCACGTGACCCACACCTGCGGGGTCACGTGACCCACACCTGCGGGGTCACGTGACCCACCCCTGGGGGTTCACGTGACGCACCCCTGAGGGGTCACGTGACCCACCCCTGAGGGGTCTCGTGACCCACCCCTGAGGGGTCACGTGACCCACCCTTGAGGGGTTTCGTGACCCACCCTTTTGGGGTCACGTGACCCACCCTTGCGGGGTCTCGTGACCCACCCTTGGGAGGTCACCTGTCCCACCCTGGAGGGGTCAGGTGACCCGCCCTTGAGAGGTCACAGCAGTTTCACAGGGTCCCTGCGCACCTGTCCATGGAAACAGAAGCCCTCCCTGCCACTCAGAGGACCGCGCTATTTCCCCTAGGCCACACTGCCCAGCAGCACTCTCAGCCCCACACAGACAGTGTGCTAAGGATAGACTTGGATACCGGGGGCCTGGGCGGGGGATTTTCCATGGAACTCTCTAAGGGCCCGGTGCCCTGTGTCGCCCGGGAGTGCCCATGCCCTTCCTTGACCCCGCAGGACACTTGCATCCAGCAATAAGCAGCCGTCTGCCTCCACGGGGCTCAAACACCTGGGCCCGGTGTGCGGGCACCTGGCGTGCGTGGAGGCAAACCCCTGACCCCTCTGGCCCGAACCCACCACTGCGAAGATCCCCCTTTTCTTCCATCCGTAAAGGGGCCCTCCCTGGGGAGTGGAGGAACATGGGGAGGCCCCCAGGAGATGGCTTTTCTCCGAGCCGCGGCTGGCTCCTTTCGGGCCTATACGTGGGCTGCGCATGCGCACTCAGGCTCCCAAGCACACGCCTCCCTCGGCTCACCTGACCCACCCTTTAGAGGTCACAGCAGTTCCACAGGGTCCCTGGGCACCTGTCCGTGGACACAGGAGCCCTCCCTGCCACCTAAAGGACCACGCGATTTCCGCTGGGGAACACTCCCCAGAAGCACTCCCAGCCTCACACAGACACTGTGCGCAGGATAGACTTGTGGACCAGGGGCCTGGGCGGGGAATTTTCCAGGGAACTCTCTAAAGGCCAGGTGCCCTCTGTCGCCCTGGGAGTGCCCACGCCATCCCTTAACCCTGCAGGACACTATCATCCAGCAATAAGCAGCCCTCTGCCTCCACGGGGCTCAAACACCTGGGCCCGTTGTGCGAGGACCTGGCGTTCGTGCAGGCAAACCCGCAGACCCCTCTGGCCCGAACCCACCACTGCGAAGATCCCACTGTTCTTCCATCCGTAAAGGGGTCCTCCTTGAGGAGTGGAGGAACATGGGGAGGCCCCCAGGAGATGGCTTTTCTCCGAGCCGCGGCTGGCTCCTTTCGGGCCTATACGTGGGCCGCGCGTGCGCACTCAGGCTCCCCACAACAGGCCTCCCTCGGGTCACGGGACCCACCCTTGAGGTGTCTCCTGACCCAGCCTGGAGGGGTCATGTGACCCACACCTGGGGGGTCTCGTGACGCACCCCTGAGGGGTCACGTGACCCACCCCTGGGGGTTCTCGTGACGCACCTCTGAGGTGTCACGTGACCCACCACTGGGGGGTCTCGTGACCCACCCCCGAGGGGTCACGTGACCCATACCTGCTGGGTCACGTGACCCACACCTGCGGGGTCACGTGACCCACCCCTGGGGGTTCACGTGACGCACCCCTGAGGGGTCACGTGACCCACCCCTGAGGGGTCTCGTGACCCACCCCTGAGGGGTCACGTGACCCACCCTTGAGGGTTTTCGTGACCCACCCTTGGGAGGTCACCTGTCCCACCCTGGAGGGGTCAGGTGACCCGCCCTTGAGAGGTCACAGCAGTTTCACAGGGTCCCTGCGCACCTGTCCATGGAAACAGAAGCCCTTCCTGCCACTCAGAGGACCGCGCTATTTCCCCTAGGCCACACTGCCCAGCAGCACTCTCAGCCCCGCACAGACAGTGTGCTAAGGACAGACTTGGATACCGGGGGCCTGGGCGGGGGATTTTCCATGGAACTCTCTAAGGGCCCGGTGCCCTGTGTCGCCCCGGAGTGCCCATGCCCTTCCTTGACCCCGCAGGACCCTTGCATCCAGCAATAAGCAGCCGTCTGCCTCCACGGGTCTCAAACACCTGGGCCCGGTGTGCGGGCACCTGGCGTACGTGGAGGCAAACCCCTGACCCCTCTGGCCCGAACCCACCACTGCGAAGATCCCCCTTTTCTTCCATCCGTAAAGGGGCCCTCCCTGGGGAGTGGAGGAACATGGGGAGGCCCCCAGGAGATGGCTTTTCTCTGAGCCGCGGCTGGCTCCTTTCGGGCCTATACGTGGGCTGCGCATGCGCACTCAGGCTCCCAAGCACACGCCTCCCTCGGCTCACCTGACCCACCCTTTAGAGGTCACAGCAGTTCCACAGGGTCCCTGGGCACCTGTCCGTGGACACAGGAGCCCTCCCTGCCACCTAAAGGACCACGCGATTTCCGCTGGGGAACACTCCCCAGAAGCACTCCCAGCCTCACACAGACACTGTGCGCAGGATAGACTTGTGGACCAGGGGCCTGGGCGGGGAATTTTCCAGGGAACTCTCTAAAGGCCAGGTGCCCTCTGTCGCCCTGGGAGTGCCCACGCCATCCCTTAACCCTGCAGGACACTATCATCCAGCAATAAGCAGCCCTCTGCCTCCACGGGGCTCAAACACCTGGGCCCGTTGTGCGAGCACCTGGCGTTCGTGCAGGCAAACCCGCAGACCCCTCTGGCCCGAACCCACCACTGCGAAGATCCCACTTTTCTTCCATCCGTAAAGGGGTCCTCCTTGAGGAGTGGAGGAACATGGGGAGGCCTCCAGGAGATGGCTTTTCTCCGAGCCGCGGCTGGCTCCTTTCGGGCCTATACGTGGGCCGCGCGTGCGCACTCAGGCTCCCCACAACAGGCCTCCCTTGGGTCACGGGACCCACCCTTGAGGTGTCTCCTGACCCAGCCTGGAGGGGTCATGTGACCCACACCTGGGGGGTCTCGTGACGCACCCTTGAGGGGTCACGTGACCCACACCTGGGGGGTCTCATGACGCACCCCTGAGGTGTCACGTGACCCACCCCTGGGGGGTCTCGTGACGCACCCCTGAGGGGTCACGTGACCCACCCCTGGGGGGTCTCGTGACCCACCCCTGAGGGGTCACGTGACCCACCCTTGAGGGGTTTCGTGACCCACCCTTGCGGGGTCTTGTGACCCACCCTTGGGAGGTCACCTGTCCCACCCTGGAGGGGTCAGGTGACCCGCCCTTGAGAGGTCACAGCAGTTTCACAGGGTCCCTGCGCACCTGTCCATGGAAACAGAAGCCCTCCCTGCCACTCAGAGGACCGCGCTATTTCCCCTAGGCCACACTGCCCAGCAGCACTCTCAGCCCCGCACAGACAGTGTGCTAAGGACAGACTTGGATACCGGGGGCCTGGGCGGGGGATTTTCCATGGAACTCTCTAAGGGCCCGGTGCCCTGTGTCGCCCGGGAGTGCCCATGCCCTTCCTTGACCCCGCAGGACACTTGCATCCAGCAATAAGCAGCCGTCTGCCTCCACGGGGCTCAAACACCTGGGCCCGGTGTGCGGGCACCTGGCGTACGTGGAGGCAAAACCCTGACCCCTCTGGCCCGAACCCACCACTGCGAAGATCCCCCTTTTCTTCCATCCGTAAAGGGGCCCTCCCTGGGGAGTGGAGGAACATGGGGAGGCCCCCAGGAGATGGCTTTTCTCCGAGCCGCGGCTGGCTCGTTTCGGGCCTATACGTGGGCTGCGCATGCGCACTCAGGCTCCCAAGCACACGCCTCCCTCGGCTCACCTGACCCACCCTTTAGAGGTCACAGCAGTTCCACAGGGTCCCTGGGCACCTGTCCGTGGACACAGGAGCCCTCCCTGCCACCTAAAGGACCACGCGATTTCCGCTGGGGAACACTCCCCAGAAGCACTCCCAGCCTCACACAGACACTGTGCGCAGGATAGACTTGTGGACCAGGGGCCTGGGCAGGGAATTTTCCAGGGAACTCTCTAAAGGCCAGGTGCCCTCTGTCGCCCTGGGAGTGCCCACGCCATCCCTTAACCCTGCAGGACACTATCATCCAGCAATAAGCAGCCCTCTGCCTCCACGGGGCTCAAACACCTGGGCCCGTTGTGCGAGCACCTGGCGTTCGTGCAGGCAAACCCGCAGACCCCTCTGGCCCGAACCCACCACTGCGAAGATCCCACTTTTCTTCCATCCGTAAAGGGGTCCTCCTTGAGGAGTGGAGGAACATGGGGAGGCCCCCAGGAGATGGCTTTTCTCCAAGCCGCGGCTGGCTCCTTTCGGGCCTATACGTGGGCCGCGCGTGCGCACTCAGGCTCCCCACAACAGGCCTCCCTCGGGTCACGGGACCCACCCTTGAGGTGTCTCCTGACCCAGCCTGGAGGGGTCATGTGACCCACACCTGGGGGGTCTCGTGACGCACCCCTGAGGGGTCACGTGACCCACCCCTGGGGGGTCTCGTGACCCACCACTGAGGGGTCACGTGACCCACCCTTGAGGGGTAACGTGACCCACACCTGGGGGTTCTCGTGACGCACCTCTGAGGTGTCACGTGACCCACCACTGGGGGGTCTCGTGACCCACCCCCGAGGGGTCACGTGACCCACACCTGCGGGGTCTCGTGACCCACACCTGCGGGGTCACGTGACCCACCCCTGGGGGTTCACGTGACGCACCCCTGAGGGGTCACGTGACCCACCCCTGAGGGGTCTCGTGACCCACCCCTGAGGGGTCACGTGACCCACCCTTGAGGGGTTTCGTGACCCACCCTTGCGGGGTCTCGTGACCCACCCTTGGGAGGTCACCTGTCCCACCCTGGAGGGGTCAGGTGACCCGCCCTTGAGAGGTCACAGCAGTTTCACAGGGTCCCTGCGCACCTGTCCATGGAAACAGAAGCCCTCCCTGCCACTCAGAGGACCGCGCTATTTCCCCTAGGCCACACTGCCCAGCAGCACTCTCGGCCCCGCACAGACAGTGTGCTAAGGACAGACTTGGATACCGGGGGCCTGGGCGGGGGATTTTCCATGGAACTCTCTAAGGGCCCGGTGCCCTGTGTCGCCCCGGAGTGCCCATGCCCTTCCTTGACCCCGCAGGACCCTTGCATCCAGCAATAAGCAGCCGTCTGCCTCCACGGGTCTCAAACACCTGGGCCCGGTGTGCGGGCACCTGGCGTACGTGGAGGCAAACCCCTGACCCCTCTGGCCCGAACCCACCACTGCGAAGATCCCCCTTTTCTTCCATCCGTAAAGGGGCCCTCCCTGGGGAGTGGAGGAACATGGGGAGGCCCCCAGGAGATGGCTTTTCTCCGAGCCGCGGCTGGCTCCTTTCGGGCCTATACGTGGGCTGCGCATGCGCACTCAGGCTCCCAAGCACACGCCTCCCTCGGCTCACCTGACCCACCCTTTAGAGGTCACAGCAGTTCCACAGGGTCCCTGGGCACCTGTCCGTGGACACAGGAGCCCTCCCTGCCACCTAAAGGACCACGCGATTTCCGCTGGGGAACACTCCCCAGAAGCACTCCCAGCCTCACACAGACACTGTGCGCAGGATAGACTTGTGGACCAGGGGCCTGGGCGGGGAATTTTCCAGGGAACTCTCTAAAGGCCAGGTGCCCTCTGTCGCCCTGGGAGTGCCCACGCCATCCCTTAACCCTGCAGGACACTATCATCCAGCAATAAGCAGCCCTCTGCCTCCACGGGGCTCAAACACCTGGGCCCGTTGTGCGAGCACCTGGCGTTCGTGCAGGCAAACCCGCAGACCCCTCTGGCCCGAACCCACCACTGCGAAGATCCCACTTTTCTTCCATCCGTAAAGGGGTCCTCCTTGAGGAGTGGAGGAACATGGGGAGGCCTCCAGGAGATGGCTTTTCTCCGAGCCGCGGCTGGCTCCTTTCGGGCCTATACGTGGGCCGCGCGTGCGCACTCAGGCTCCCCACAACAGGCCTCCCTTGGGTCACGGGACCCACCCTTGAGGTGTCTCCTGACCCAGCCTGGAGGGGTCATGTGACCCACACCTGGGGGGTCTCGTGACGCACCCTTGAGGGGTCACGTGACCCACACCTGGGGGGTCTCGTGACGCACCCCTGAGGTGTCACGTGACCCACCCCTGGGGGGTCTCGTGACGCACCCCTGAGGGGTCACGTGACCCACCCCTGAGGGGTCTCGTGACCCACCCCTGAGGGGTCACGTGACCCACCCTTGAGGGGTTTCGTGACCCACCCTTGCGGGGTCTCGTGACCCACCCTTGGGAGGTCACCTGTCCCACCCTGGAGGGGTCAGGTGACCCGCCCTTGAGAGGTCACAGCAGTTTCACAGGGTCCCTGCGCACCTGTCCATGGAAACAGAAGCCCTCCCTGCCACTCAGAGGACCGCGCTATTTCCCCTAGGCCACACTGCCCAGCAGCACTCTCAGCCCCGCACAGACAGTGTGCTAAGGACAGACTTGGATACCGGGGGCCTGGGCGGGGGATTTTCCATGGAACTCTCTAAGGGCCCGGTGCCCTGTGTCGCCCGGGAGTGCCCATGCCCTTCCTTGACCCCGCAGGACACTTGCATCCAGCAATAAGCAGCCGTCTGCCTCCACGGGGCTCAAACACCTGGGCCCGGTGTGCGGGCACCTGGCGTACGTGGAGGCAAACCCCTGACCCCTCTGGCCCGAACCCACCACTGCGAAGATCCCCCTTTTCTTCCATCCGTAAAGGGGCCCTCCCTGGGGAGTGGAGGAACATGGGGAGGCCCCCAGGAGATGGCTTTTCTCCGAGCCGCGGCTGGCTCGTTTCGGGCCTATACGTGGGCCGCGCATGCGCACTCAGGCTCCCAAGCACACGCCTTCCTCGGCTCACCTGACCCACCCTTTAGAGGTCACAGCAGTTCCACAGGGTCCCTGGGCACCTGTCCGTGGACACAGGAGCCCTCCCTGCCACCTAAAGGACCACGCGATTTCCGCTGGGGAACACTCCCCAGAAGCACTCCCAGCCTCGCACAGACACTGTGCGCAGGATAGACTTGTGGACCAGGGGCCTGGGCGGGGAATTTTCCAGGGAACTCTCTAAAGGCCAGGTGCCCTCTGTCGCCCTGGGAGTGCCCACGCCATCCCTTAACCCTGCAGGACACTATCATCCAGCAATAAGCAGCCCTCTGCCTCCACGGGGCTCAAACACCTGGGCCCGTTGTGCGAGCACCTGGCGTTCGTGCAGGCAAACCCGCAGACCCCTCTGGCCCGAACCCACCACTGCGAAGATCCCACTTTTCTTCCATCCGCAAAGGGGTCCTCCTTGAGGAGTGGAGGAACATGGGGAGGCCCCCAGGAGATGGCTTTTCTCCGAGCCGCGGCTGGCTCCTTTCGGGCCTATACGTGGGCCGCGCGTGCGCACTCAGGCTCCCCACAACAGGCCTCCCTCGGGTCACGGGACCCACCCTTGAGGTGTCTCCTGACCCACCCTTGAGGGGTCACGTGACCCACACCTGGGGGGTCTCGTGACACACCCCTGAGGGGTCACGTGACCCACCCCTGAGGGGTCACGTGACCCAGCCTTGAGGGGTCACATGACCCACCCCTGGGGGGTCTCGTGACCCACCCCTGAGGGGTCACGTGACCCACACCTGCGGGGTCACGTGACCCACCCCGGGGGGTCTCGTGACGCACCCCTGAGGGGTCACGTGACCCACCCCTGGGGGGTCTCGTGACGCACCCCTGAGGGGTCACGTGATCCACCCTTGAGGGGTTTCGTGACCCACCCTTTTGGGGTCACGTGACCCACCCTTGCGGGGTCTCGTGACCCACCCTTGGGAGGTCACCTGTCCCACCCTGGAGGGGTCAGGTGACCCGCCCTTGAGAGGTCACAGCAGTTTCACAGGGTCCCTGCGCACCTGTCCATGGAAACAGAAGCCCTCCCTTCCACTCAGAGGACCGCGCTATTTCCCCTAGGCCACACTGCCCAGCAGCACTCTCAGCCCCGCAAAGACAGTGTGCTAAGGACAGACTTGCATACCGGGGGCCTGGGCGGGGGATTTTCCATGGAACTCTCTAAGGGCCCCGGTGCCCTGTGTCGCCCGGGAGTGCCCATGCCCTTCCTTGACCCCGCAGGACACTTGCATCCAGCAATAAGCAGCCGTCTGCCTCCACGGGGCTCAAACACCTGGGCCCGGTGTGCGGGCACCTGGCGTACGTGGAGGCAAACCCCTGACCCCTCTGGCCCGAACCCACCACTGCGAAGATCCCCCTTTTCTTCCATCCGTAAAGGGGCCCTCCCTGGGGAGTGGAGGAACATGGGGAGGCCCCCAGGAGATGGCTTTTCTCCGAGCCGCGGCTGGCTCGTTTCGGGCCTATACGTGGGCCGCGCATGCGCACTCAGGCTCCCAAGCACACGCCTTCCTCGGCTCACCTGACCCACCCTTTAGAGGTCACAGCAGTTCCACAGGGTCCCTGGGCACCTGTCCGTGGACACAGGAGCCCTCCCTGCCACCTAAAGGACCACGCGATTTCCGCTGGGGAACACTCCCCAGAAGCACTCCCAGCCTCGCACAGACACTGTGCGCAGGATAGACTTGTGGACCAGGGGCCTGGGCGGGGAATTTTCCAGGGAACTCTCTAAAGGCCAGGTGCCCTCTGTCGCCCTGGGAGTGCCCACGCCATCCCTTAACCCTGCAGGACACTATCATCCAGCAATAAGCAGCCCTCTGCCTCCACGGGGCTCAAACACCTGGGCCCGTTGTGCGAGCACCTGGCGTTCGTGCAGGCAAACCCGCAGACCCCTCTGGCCCGAACCCACCACTGCGAAGATCCCACTTTTCTTCCATCCGTAAAGGGGTCCTCCTTGAGGAGTGGAGGAACATGGGGAGGCCCCCAGGAGATGGCTTTTCTCCGAGCCGCGGCTGGCTCCTTTCGGGCCTATACGTGGGCCGCGCGTGCGCACTCAGGCTCCCCACAACAGGCCTCCCTCGGGTCACGGGACCCACCCTTGAGGTGTCTCCTGACCCACCCTTGAGGGGTCACGTGACCCACACCTGGGGGGTCTCGTGACACACCCCTGAGGGGTCACGTGACCCACCCCTGAGGGGTCACGTGACCCAGCCTTGAGGGGTCACATGACCCACCCCTGGGGGGTCTCGTGACCCACCCCTGAGGGGTCACGTGACCCACACCTGCGGGGTCACGTGACCCACCCCGGGGGGTCTCGTGACGCACCCCTGAGGGGTCACGTGACCCACCCCTGGGGGGTCTCGTGACGCACCCCTGAGGGGTCACGTGATCCACCCTTGAGGGGTTTCGTGACCCACCCTTTTGGGGTCACGTGACCCACCCTTGCGGGGTCTCGTGACCCACCCTTGGGAGGTCACCTGTCCCACCCTGGAGGGGTCAGGTGACCCGCCCTTGAGAGGTCACAGCAGTTTCACAGGGTCCCTGCGCACCTGTCCATGGAAACAGAAGCCCTCCCTTCCACTCAGAGGACCGCGCTATTTCCCCTAGGCCACACTGCCCAGCAGCACTCTCAGCCCCGCAAAGACAGTGTGCTAAGGACAGACTTGCATACCGGGGGCCTGGGCGGGGGATTTTCCATGGAACTCTCTAAGGGCCCGGTGCCCTGTGTCGCCCGGGAGTGCCCATGCCCTTCCTTGACCCCGCAGGACACTTGCATCCAGCAATAAGCAGCCGTCTGCCTCCACGGGGCTCAAACACCTGGGCCCGGTGTGCGGGCACCTGGCGTACGTGGAGGCAAACCCCTGACCCCTCTGGCCCGAACCCACCACTGCGAAGATCCCCCTTTTCTTCCATCCGTAAAGGGGCCCTCCCTGGGGAGTGGAGGAACATGGGGAGGCCCCCAGGAGATGGCTTTTCTCCGAGCCGCGGCTGGCTCGTTTCGGGCCTATACGTGGGCCGCGCATGCGCACTCAGGCTCCCAAGCACACGCCTTCCTCGGCTCACCTGACCCACCCTTTAGAGGTCACAGCAGTTCCACAGGGTCCCTGGGCACCTGTCCGTGGACACAGGAGCCCTCCCTGCCACCTAAAGGACCACGCGATTTCCGCTGGGGAACACTCCCCAGAAGCACTCCCAGCCTCGCACAGACACTGTGCGCAGGATAGACTTGTGGACCAGGGGCCTGGGCGGGGAATTTTCCAGGGAACTCTCTAAAGGCCAGGTGCCCTCTGTCGCCCTGGGAGTGCCCACGCCATCCCTTAACCCTGCAGGACACTATCATCCAGCAATAAGCAGCCCTCTGCCTCCACGGGGCTCAAACACCTGGGCCCGTTGTGCGAGCACCTGGCGTTCGTGCAGGCAAACCCGCAGACCCCTCTGGCCCGAACCCACCACTGCGAAGATCCCACTTTTCTTCCATCCATAAAGGGGTCCTCCTTGAGGAGTGGAGGAACATGGGGAGGCCCCCAGGAGATGGCTTTTCTCCGAGCCGCGGCTGGCTCCTTTCGGGCCTATACGTGGGCCGCGCGTGCGCACTCAGGCTCCCCACAACAGGCCTCCCTCGGGTCACGGGACCCACCCTTGAGGTGTCTCCTGACCCAGCCTGGAGGGGTCTTGTGACCCACACCTGGGGGGTCTCGTGACGCACCCCTGAGGGGTCACGTGACCCACCCCTGGGGGGTCTCGTGACCCACCACTGAGGGGTCACGTGACCCACCCTTGAGGGGTCACGTGACCCACACCTGGGGGTTCTCGTGACGCACCTCTGAGGTGTCACGTGACCCACCACTGGGGGGTCTCGTGACCCACCCCCGAGGGGTCACGTGACCCACACCTGCGGGGTCACGTGACCCACACCTGCGGGGTCACGTGACCCACCCCTGGGGGTTCACGTGACGCACCCCTGAGGGGTCACGTGACCCACCCCCTGAGGGGTCTCGTGACCCACCCCTGAGGGGTCACGTGACCCACCCTTGAGGGGTTTCGTGACCCACCCTTTTGGGGTCACGTGACCCACCCTTGCGGGGTCTCGTGACCCACCCTTGGGAGGTCACCTGTCCCACCCTGGAGGGGTCAGGTGACCCGCCCTTGAGAGGTCACAGCAGTTTCACAGGGTCCCTGCGCACCTGTCCATGGAAACAGAAGCCCTCCCTGCCACTCAGAGGACCGCGCTATTTCCCCTAGGCCACACTGCCCAGCAGCACTCTCAGCCCCACACAGACAGTGTGCTAAGGATAGACTTGGATACCGGGGGCCTGGGCGGGGGATTTTCCATGGAACTCTCTAAGGGCCCGGTGCCCTGTGTCGCCCGGGAGTGCCCATGCCCTTCCTTGACCCCGCAGGACACTTGCATCCAGCAATAAGCAGCCGTCTGCCTCCACGGGGCTCAAACACCTGGGCCCGGTGTGCGGGCACCTGGCGTACGTGGAGGCAAACCCCTGACCCCTCTGGCCCGAACCCACCACTGCGAAGATCCCCCTTTTCTTCCATCCGTAAAGGGGCCCTCCCTGGGGAGTGGAGGAACATGGGGAGGCCCCCAGGAGATGGCTTTTCTCCGAGCCGCGGCTGGCTCCTTTCGGGCCTATACGTGGGCTGCGCATGCGCACTCAGGCTCCCAAGCACACGCCTCCCTCGGCTCACCTGACCCACCCTTTAGAGGTCACAGCAGTTCCACAGGGTCCCTGGGCACCTGTCCGTGGACACAGGAGCCCTCCCTGCCACCTAAAGGACCACGCGATTTCCGCTGGGGAACACTCCCCAGAAGCACTCCCAGCCTCACACAGACACTGTGCGCAGGATAGACTTGTGGACCAGGGGCCTGGGCGGGGAATTTTCCAGGGAACTCTCTAAAGGCCAGGTGCCCTCTGTCGCCCTGGGAGTGCCCACGCCATCCCTTAACCCTGCAGGACACTATCATCCAGCAATAAGCAGCCCTCTGCCTCCACGGGGCTCAAACACCTGGGCCCGTTGTGCGAGGACCTGGCGTTCGTGCAGGCAAACCCGCAGACCCCTCTGGCCCGAACCCACCACTGCGAAGATCCCACTGTTCTTCCATCCGTAAAGGGGTCCTCCTTGAGGAGTGGAGGAACATGGGGAGGCCCCCAGGAGATGGCTTTTCTCCGAGCCGCGGCTGGCTCCTTTCGGGCCTATACGTGGGCCGCGCGTGCGCACTCAGGCTCCCCACAACAGGCCTCCCTCGGGTCACGGGACCCACCCTTGAGGTGTCTCCTGACCCAGCCTGGAGGGATCATGTGACCCACACCTGGGGGGTCTCGTGACGCACCCCTGAGGGGTCACGTGACCCACCCCTGGGGGTTCTCGTGACGCACCTCTGAGGTGTCACGTGACCCACCACTGGGGGGTCTCGTGACCCACCCCCGAGGGGTCACGTGACCCACACCTGCGGGGTCACGTGACCCACACCTGCGGGGTCACGTGACCCACCCCTGGGGGTTCACGTGACGCACCCCTGAGGGGTCACGTGACCCACCCCTGAGGGGTCTCGTGACCCACCCCTGAGGGGTCACGTGACCCACCCTTGAGGGTTTTCGTGACCCACCCTTGGGAGGTCACCTGTCCCACCCTGGAGGGGTCAGGTGACCCGCCCTTGAGAGGTCACAGCAGTTTCACAGGGTCCCTGCGCACCTGTCCATGGAAACAGAAGCCCTTCCTGCCACTCAGAGGACCGCGCTATTTCCCCTAGGCCACACTGCCCAGCAGCACTCTCAGCCCCGCACAGACAGTGTGCTAAGGACAGACTTGGATACCGGGGGCCTGGGCGGGGGATTTTCCATGGAACTCTCTAAGGGCCCGGTGCCCTGTGTCGCCCCGGAGTGCCCATGCCCTTCCTTGACCCCGCAGGACCCTTGCATCCAGCAATAAGCAGCCGTCTGCCTCCACGGGTCTCAAACACCTGGGCCCGGTGTGCGGGCACCTGGCGTACGTGGAGGCAAACCCCTGACCCCTCTGGCCCGAACCCACCACTGCGAAGATCCCCCTTTTCTTCCATCCGTAAAGGGGCCCTCCCTGGGGAGTGGAGGAACATGGGGAGGCCCCCAGGAGATGGCTTTTCTCCGAGCCGCGGCTGGCTCCTTTCGGGCCTATACGTGGGCTGCGCATGCGCACTCAGGCTCCCAAGCACACGCCTCCCTCGGCTCACCTGACCCACCCTTTAGAGGTCACAGCAGTTCCACAGGGTCCCTGGGCACCTGTCCGTGGACACAGGAGCCCTCCCTGCCACCTAAAGGACCACGCGATTTCCGCTGGGGAACACTCCCCAGAAGCACTCCCAGCCTCACACAGACACTGTGCGCAGGATAGACTTGTGGACCAGGGGCCTGGGCGGGGAATTTTCCAGGGAACTCTCTAAAGGCCAGGTGCCCTCTGTCGCCCTGGGAGTGCCCACGCCATCCCTTAACCCTGCAGGACACTATCATCCAGCAATAAGCAGCCCTCTGCCTCCACGGGGCTCAAACACCTGGGCCCGTTGTGCGAGCACCTGGCGTTCGTGCAGGCAAACCCGCAGACCCCTCTGGCCCGAACCCACCACTGCGAAGATCCCACTTTTCTTCCATCCGTAAAGGGGTCCTCCTTGAGGAGTGGAGGAACATGGGGAGGCCTCCAGGAGATGGCTTTTCTCCGAGCCGCGGCTGGCTCCTTTCGGGCCTATACGTGGGCCGCGCGTGCGCACTCAGGCTCCCCACAACAGGCCTCCCTTGGGTCACGGGACCCACCCTTGAGGTGTCTCCTGACCCAGCCTGGAGGGGTCATGTGACCCACACCTGGGGGGTCTCGTGACGCACCCTTGAGGGGTCACGTGACCCACACCTGGGGGGTCTCATGACGCACCCCTGAGGTGTCACGTGACCCACCCCTGGGGGGTCTCGTGACGCACCCCTGAGGGGTCACGTGACCCACCCCTGGGGGGTCTCGTGACCCACCCCTGAGGGGTCACGTGACCCACCCTTGAGGGGTTTCGTGACCCACCCTTGCGGGGTCTCGTGACCCACCCTTGGGAGGTCACCTGTCCCACCCTGGAGGGGTCAGGTGACCCGCCCTTGAGAGGTCACAGCAGTTTCACAGGGTCCCTGCGCACCTGTCCATGGAAACAGAAGCCCTCCCTGCCACTCAGAGGACCGCGCTATTTCCCCTAGGCCACACTGCCCAGCAGCACTCTCAGCCCCGCACAGACAGTGTGCTAAGGACAGACTTGGATACCGGGGGCCTGGGCGGGGGATTTTCCATGGAACTCTCTAAGGGCCCGGTGCCCTGTGTCGCCCGGGAGTGCCCATGCCCTTCCTTGACCCCGCAGGACACTTGCATCCAGCAATAAGCAGCCGTCTGCCTCCACGGGGCTCAAACACCTGGGCCCGGTGTGCGGGCACCTGGCGTACGTGGAGGCAAAACCCTGACCCCTCTGGCCCGAACCCACCACTGCGAAGATCCCCCTTTTCTTCCATCCGTAAAGGGGTCCTCCTTGAGGAGTGGAGGAACATGGGGAGGCCTCCAGGAGATGGCTTTTCTCCGAGCCGCGGCTGGCTCCTTTCGGGCCTATACGTGGGCCGCGCGTGCGCACTCAGGCTCCCCACAACAGGCCTCCCTTGGGTCACGGGACCCACCCTTGAGGTGTCTCCTGACCCAGCCTGGAGGGGTCATGTGACCCACACCTGGGGGGTCTCGTGACGCACCCTTGAGGGGTCACGTGACCCACACCTGGGGGGTCTCGTGACGCACCCCTGAGGTGTCACGTGACCCACCCCTGGGGGGTCTCGTGACGCACCCCTGAGGGGTCACGTGACCCACCCCTGAGGGGTCTCGTGACCCACCCCTGAGGGGTCACGTGACCCACCCTTGAGGGGTTTCGTGACCCACCCTTGCGGGGTCTCGTGACCCACCCTTGGGAGGTCACCTGTCCCACCCTGGAGGGGTCAGGTGACCCGCCCTTGAGAGGTCACAGCAGTTTCACAGGGTCCCTGCGCACCTGTCCATGGAAACAGAAGCCCTCCCTGCCACTCAGAGGACCGCGCTATTTCCCCTAGGCCACACTGCCCAGCAGCACTCTCAGCCCCGCACAGACAGTGTGCTAAGGACAGACTTGGATACCGGGGGCCTGGGCGGGGGATTTTCCATGGAACTCTCTAAGGGCCCGGTGCCCTGTGTCGCCCGGGAGTGCCCATGCCCTTCCTTGACCCCGCAGGACACTTGCATCCAGCAATAAGCAGCCGTCTGCCTCCACGGGGCTCAAACACCTGGGCCCGGTGTGCGGGCACCTGGCGTACGTGGAGGCAAACCCCTGACCCCTCTGGCCCGAACCCACCACTGCGAAGATCCCCCTTTTCTTCCATCCGTAAAGGGGCCCTCCCTGGGGAGTGGAGGAACATGGGGAGGCCCCCAGGAGATGGCTTTTCTCCGAGCCGCGGCTGGCTCGTTTCGGGCCTATACGTGGGCCGCGCATGCGCACTCAGGCTCCCAAGCACACGCCTTCCTCGGCTCACCTGACCCACCCTTTAGAGGTCACAGCAGTTCCACAGGGTCCCTGGGCACCTGTCCGTGGACACAGGAGCCCTCCCTGCCACCTAAAGGACCACGCGATTTCCGCTGGGGAACACTCCCCAGAAGCACTCCCAGCCTCGCACAGACACTGTGCGCAGGATAGACTTGTGGACCAGGGGCCTGGGCGGGGAATTTTCCAGGGAACTCTCTAAAGGCCAGGTGCCCTCTGTCGCCCTGGGAGTGCCCACGCCATCCCTTAACCCTGCAGGACACTATCATCCAGCAATAAGCAGCCCTCTGCCTCCACGGGGCTCAAACACCTGGGCCCGTTGTGCGAGCACCTGGCGTTCGTGCAGGCAAACCCGCAGACCCCTCTGGCCCGAACCCACCACTGCGAAGATCCCA
Organism: Desmodus rotundus; assembly: GCF_022682495.2. Classification (NCBI taxonomy): domain Eukaryota; kingdom Metazoa; phylum Chordata; class Mammalia; order Chiroptera; family Phyllostomidae; genus Desmodus; species Desmodus rotundus. Next base: position 242,949 of record NW_026527522.1, read on the forward strand.
CTTTTCTTCCATCCGTAAAGGGGTCCTCCTTGAGGAGTGGAGGAACATGGGGAGGCCCCCAGGAGATGGCTTTTCTCCGAGCCGCGGCTGGCTCCTTTCGGGCCTATACGTGGGCCGCGCGTGCGCACTCAGGCTCCCCACAACAGGCCTCCCTCGGGTCACGGGACCCACCCTTGAGGTGTCTCCTGACCCACCCTTGAGGGGTCACGTGACCCACACCTGGGGGGTCTCGTGACACACCCCTGAGGGGTCACGTGACCCACCCCTGAGGGGTCACGTGACCCAGCCTTGAGGGGTCACATGACCCACCCCTGGGGGGTCTCGTGACCCACCCCTGAGGGGTCACGTGACCCACACCTGCGGGGTCACGTGACCCACCCCGGGGGGTCTCGTGACGCACCCCTGAGGGGTCACGTGACCCACCCCTGGGGGGTCTCGTGACGCACCCCTGAGGGGTCACGTGATCCACCCTTGAGGGGTTTCGTGACCCACCCTTTTGGGGTCACGTGACCCACCCTTGCGGGGTCTCGTGACCCACCCTTGGGAGGTCACCTGTCCCACCCTGGAGGGGTCAGGTGACCCGCCCTTGAGAGGTCACAGCAGTTTCACAGGGTCCCTGCGCACCTGTCCATGGAAACAGAAGCCCTCCCTTCCACTCAGAGGACCGCGCTATTTCCCCTAGGCCACACTGCCCAGCAGCACTCTCAGCCCCGCAAAGACAGTGTGCTAAGGACAGACTTGCATACCGGGGGCCTGGGCGGGGGATTTTCCATGGAACTCTCTAAGGGCCCGGTGCCCTGTGTCGCCCGGGAGTGCCCATGCCCTTCCTTGACCCCGCAGGACACTTGCATCCAGCAATAAGCAGCCGTCTGCCTCCACGGGGCTCAAACACCTGGGCCCGGTGTGCGGGCACCTGGCGTACGTGGAGGCAAACCCCTGACCCCTCTGGCCCGAACCCACCACTGCGAAGATCCCCCTTTTCTTCCATCCGTAAAGGGGCCCTCCCTGGGGAGTGGAGGAACATGGGGAGGCCCCCAGGAGATGGCTTTTCTCCGAGCCGCGGCTGGCTCGTTTCGGGCCTATACGTGGGCCGCGCATGCGCACTCAGGCTCCCAAGCACACGCCTTCCTCGGCTCACCTGACCCACCCTTTAGAGGTCACAGCAGTTCCACAGGGTCCCTGGGCACCTGTCCGTGGACACAGGAGCCCTCCCTGCCACCTAAAGGACCACGCGATTTCCGCTGGGGAACACTCCCCAGAAGCACTCCCAGCCTCACACAGACACTGTGCGCAGGATAGACTTGTGGACCAGGGGCCTGGGCGGGGAATTTTCCAGGGAACTCTCTAAAGGCCAGGTGCCCTCTGTCGCCCTGGGAGTGCCCACGCCATCCCTTAACCCTGCAGGACACTATCATCCAGCAATAAGCAGCCCTCTGCCTCCACGGGGCTCAAACACCTGGGCCCGTTGTGCGAGCACCTGGCGTTCGTGCAGGCAAACCCGCAGACCCCTCTGGCCCGAACCCACCACTGCGAAGATCCCACTTTTCTTCCATCCATAAAGGGGTCCTCCTTGAGGAGTGGAGGAACATGGGGAGGCCCCCAGGAGATGGCTTTTCTCCGAGCCGCGGCTGGCTCCTTTCGGGCCTATACGTGGGCCGCGCGTGCGCACTCAGGCTCCCCACAACAGGCCTCCCTCGGGTCACGGGACCCACCCTTGAGGTGTCTCCTGACCCAGCCTGGAGGGGTCATGTGACCCACACCTGGGGGGTCTCGTGACGCACCCCTGAGGGGTCACGTGACCCACCCCTGGGGGGTCTCGTGACCCACCACTGAGGGGTCACGTGACCCACCCTTGAGGGGTCACGTGACCCACACCTGGGGGTTCTCGTGACGCACCTCTGAGGTGTCACGTGACCCACCACTGGGGGGTCTCGTGACCCACCCCCGAGGGGTCACGTGACCCACACCTGCGGGGTCACGTGACCCACCCCTGGGGGTTCACGTGACGCACCCCTGAGGGGTCACGTGACCCACCCCTGAGGGGTCTCGTGACCCACCCCTGAGGGGTCACGTGACCCACCCTTGAGGGGTTTCGTGACCCACCCTTTTGGGGTCACGTGACCCACCCTTGCGGGGTCTCGTGACCCACCCTTGGGAGGTCACCTGTCCCACCCTGGAGGGGTCAGGTGACCCGCCCTTGAGAGGTCACAGCAGTTTCACAGGGTCCCTGCGCACCTGTCCATGGAAACAGAAGCCCTCCCTGCCACTCAGAGGACCGCGCTATTTCCCCTAGGCCACACTGCCCAGCAGCACTCTCAGCCCCACACAGACAGTGTGCTAAGGATAGACTTGGATACCGGGGGCCTGGGCGGGGGATTTTCCATGGAACTCTCTAAGGGCCCGGTGCCCTGTGTCGCCCGGGAGTGCCCATGCCCTTCCTTGACCCCGCAGGACACTTGCATCCAGCAATAAGCAGCCGTCTGCCTCCACGGGGCTCAAACACCTGGGCCCGGTGTGCGGGCACCTGGCGTACGTGGAGGCAAACCCCTGACCCCTCTGGCCCGAACCCACCACTGCGAAGATCCCCCTTTTCTTCCATCCGTAAAGGGGCCCTCCCTGGGGAGTGGAGGAACATGGGGAGGCCCCCAGGAGATGGCTTTTCTCCGAGCCGCGGCTGGCTCCTTTCGGGCCTATACGTGGGCTGCGCATGCGCACTCAGGCTCCCAAGCACACGCCTCCCTCGGCTCACCTGACCCACCCTTTAGAGGTCACAGCAGTTCCACAGGGTCCCTGGGCACCTGTCCGTGGACACAGGAGCCCTCCCTGCCACCTAAAGGACCACGCGATTTCCGCTGGGGAACACTCCCCAGAAGCACTCCCAGCCTCACACAGACACTGTGCGCAGGATAGACTTGTGGACCAGGGGCCTGGGCGGGGAATTTTCCAGGGAACTCTCTAAAGGCCAGGTGCCCTCTGTCGCCCTGGGAGTGCCCACGCCATCCCTTAACCCTGCAGGACACTATCATCCAGCAATAAGCAGCCCTCTGCCTCCACGGGGCTCAAACACCTGGGCCCGTTGTGCGAGGACCTGGCGTTCGTGCAGGCAAACCCGCAGACCCCTCTGGCCCGAACCCACCACTGCGAAGATCCCACTGTTCTTCCATCCGTAAAGGGGTCCTCCTTGAGGAGTGGAGGAACATGGGGAGGCCCCCAGGAGATGGCTTTTCTCCGAGCCGCGGCTGGCTCCTTTCGGGCCTATACGTGGGCCGCGCGTGCGCACTCAGGCTCCCCACAACAGGCCTCCCTCGGGTCACGGGACCCACCCTTGAGGTGTCTGCTGACCCAGCCTGGAGGGGTCATGTGACCCACACCTGGGGGGTCTCGTGACGCACCCCTGAGGGGTCACGTGACCCACCCCTGGGGGTTCTCGTGACGCACCTCTGAGGTGTCACGTGACCCACCACTGGGGGGTCTCGTGACCCACCCCCGAGGGGTCACGTGACCCACACCTGCGGGGTCACGTGACCCACACCTGCGGGGTCACTTGACCCACCCCTGGGGGTTCACGTGACGCACCCCTGAGGGGTCACGTGACCCACCCCTGAGGGGTCTCGTGACCCACCCCTGAGGGGTCACGTGACCCACCCTTGAGGGTTTTCGTGACCCACCCTTGGGAGGTCACCTGTCCCACCCTGGAGGGGTCAGGTGACCCGCCCTTGAGAGGTCACAGCAGTTTCACAGGGTCCCTGCGCACCTGTCCATGGAAACAGAAGCCCTTCCTGCCACTCAGAGGACCGCGCTATTTCCCCTAGGCCACACTGCCCAGCAGCACTCTCAGCCCCGCACAGACAGTGTGCTAAGGACAGACTTGGATACCGGGGGCCTGGGCGGGGGATTTTCCATGGAACTCTCTAAGGGCCCGGTGCCCTGTGTCGCCCGGGAGTGCCCATGCCCTTCCTTGACCCCGCAGGACCCTTGCATCCAGCAATAAGCAGCCGTCTGCCTCCACGGGTCTCAAACACCTGGGCCCGGTGTGCGGGCACCTGGCGTACGTGGAGGCAAACCCCTGACCCCTCTGGCCCGAACCCACCACTGCGAAGATCCCCCTTTTCTTCCATCCGTAAAGGGGCCCTCCCTGGGGAGTGGAGGAACATGGGGAGGCCCCCAGGAGATGGCTTTTCTCCGAGCCGCGGCTGGCTCCTTTCGGGCCTATACGTGGGCTGCGCATGCGCACTCAGGCTCCCAAGCACACGCCTCCCTCGGCTCACCTGACCCACCCTTTAGAGGTCACAGCAGTTCCACAGGGTCCCTGGGCACCTGTCCGTGGACACAGGAGCCCTCCCTGCCACCTAAAGGACCACGCGATTTCCGCTGGGGAACACTCCCCAGAAGCACTCCCAGCCTCGCACAGACACTGTGCGCAGGATAGACTTGTGGACCAGGGGCCTGGGCGGGGAATTTTCCAGGGAACTCTCTAAAGGCCAGGTGCCCTCTGTCGCCCTGGGAGTGCCCACGCCATCCCTTAACCCTGCAGGACACTATCATCCAGCAATAAGCAGCCCTCTGCCTCCACGGGGCTCAAACACCTGGGCCCGTTGTGCGAGCACCTGGCGTTCGTGCAGGCAAACCCGCAGACCCCTCTGGCCCGAACCCACCACTGCGAAGATCCCACTTTTCTTCCATCCATAAAGGGGTCCTCCTTGAGGAGTGGAGGAACATGGGGAGGCCCCCAGGAGATGGCTTTTCTCCGAGCCGCGGCTGGCTCCTTTCGGGCCTATACGTGGGCCGCGCGTGCGCACTCAGGCTCCCCACAACAGGCCTCCCTCGGGTCACGGGACCCACCCTTGAGGTGTCTCCTGACCCAGCCTGGAGGGGTCATGTGACCCACACCTGGGGGGTCTCGTGACGCACCCCTGAGGGGTCACGTGACCCACCCCTGGGGGGTCTCGTGACCCACCACTGAGGGGTCACGTGACCCACCCTTGAGGGGTCACGTGACCCACACCTGGGGGTTCTCGTGACGCACCTCTGAGGTGTCACGTGACCCACCACTGGGGGGTCTCGTGACCCACCCCCGAGGGGTCACGTGACCCACACCTGCGGGGTCACGTGACCCACACCTGCGGGGTCACGTGACCCACCCCTGGGGGTTCACGTGACGCACCCCTGAGGGGTCACGTGACCCACCCCTGAGGGGTCTCGTGACCCACCCCTGAGGGGTCACGTGACCCACCCTTGAGGGGTTTCGTGACCCACCCTTTTGGGGTCACGTGACCCACCCTTGCGGGGTCTCGTGACCCACCCTTGGGAGGTCACCTGTCCCACCCTGGAGGGGTCAGGTGACCCGCCCTTGAGAGGTCACAGCAGTTTCACAGGGTCCCTGCGCACCTGTCCATGGAAACAGAAGCCCTCCCTGCCACTCAGAGGACCGCGCTATTTCCCCTAGGCCACACTGCCCAGCAGCACTCTCAGCCCCACACAGACAGTGTGCTAAGGATAGACTTGGATACCGGGGGCCTGGGCGGGGGATTTTCCATGGAACTCTCTAAGGGCCCGGTGCCCTGTGTCGCCCGGGAGTGCCCATGCCCTTCCTTGACCCCGCAGGACACTTGCATCCAGTAATAAGCAGCCGTCTGCCTCCACGGGGCTCAAACACCTGGGCCCGGTGTGCGGGCACCTGGCGTACGTGGAGGCAAACCCCTGACCCCTCTGGCCCGAACCCACCACTGCGAAGATCCCCCTTTTCTTCCATCCGTAAAGGGGCCCTCCCTGGGGAGTGGAGGAACATGGGGAGGCCCCCAGGAGATGGCTTTTCTCCGAGCCGCGGCTGGCTCCTTTCGGGCCTATACGTGGGCTGCGCATGCGCACTCAGGCTCCCAAGCACACGCCTCCCTCGGCTCACCTGACCCACCCTTTAGAGGTCACAGCAGTTCCACAGGGTCCCTGGGCACCTGTCCGTGGACACAGGAGCCCTCCCTGCCACCTAAAGGACCACGCGATTTCCGCTGGGGAACACTCCCCAGAAGCACTCCCAGCCTCACACAGACACTGTGCGCAGGATAGACTTGTGGACCAGGGGCCTGGGCGGGGAATTTTCCAGGGAACTCTCTAAAGGCCAGGTGCCCTCTGTCGCCCTGGGAGTGCCCACGCCATCCCTTAACCCTGCAGGACACTATCATCCAGCAATAAGCAGCCCTCTGCCTCCACGGGGCTCAAACACCTGGGCCCGTTGTGCGAGGACCTGGCGTTCGTGCAGGCAAACCCGCAGACCCCTCTGGCCCGAACCCACCACTGCGAAGATCCCACTGTTCTTCCATCCGTAAAGGGGTCCTCCTTGAGGAGTGGAGGAACATGGGGAGGCCCCCAGGAGATGGCTTTTCTCCGAGCCGCGGCTGGCTCCTTTCGGGCCTATACGTGGGCCGCGCGTGCGCACTCAGGCTCCCCACAACAGGCCTCCCTCGGGTCACGGGACCCACCCTTGAGGTGTCTCCTGACCCAGCCTGGAGGGGTCATGTGACCCACACCTGGGGGGTCTCGTGACGCACCCCTGAGGGGTCACGTGACCCACCCCTGGGGGTTCTCGTGACGCACCTCTGAGGTGTCACGTGACCCACCACTGGGGGGTCTCGTGACCCACCCCCGAGGGGTCACGTGACCCACACCTGCGGGGTCACGTGACCCACACCTGCGGGGTCACGTGACCCACCCCTGGGGGTTCACGTGACGCACCCCTGAGGGGTCACGTGACCCACCCCTGAGGGGTCTCGTGACCCACCCCTGAGGGGTCACGTGACCCACCCTTGAGGGTTTTCGTGACCCACCCTTGGGAGGTCACCTGTCCCACCCTGGAGGGGTCAGGTGACCCGCCCTTGAGAGGTCACAGCAGTTTCACAGGGTCCCTGCGCACCTGTCCATGGAAACAGAAGCCCTTCCTGCCACTCAGAGGACCGCGCTATTTCCCCTAGGCCACACTGCCCAGCAGCACTCTCAGCCCCGCACAGACAGTGTGCTAAGGACAGACTTGGATACCGGGGGCCTGGGCGGGGGATTTTCCATGGAACTCTCTAAGGGCCCGGTGCCCTGTGTCGCCCCGGAGTGCCCATGCCCTTCCTTGACCCCGCAGGACCCTTGCATCCAGCAATAAGCAGCCGTCTGCCTCCACGGGTCTCAAACACCTGGGCCCGGTGTGCGGGCACCTGGCGTACGTGGAGGCAAACCCCTGACCCCTCTGGCCCGAACCCACCACTGCGAAGATCCCCCTTTTCTTCCATCCGTAAAGGGGCCCTCCCTGGGGAGTGGAGGAACATGGGGAGGCCCCCAGGAGATGGCTTTTCTCCGAGCCGCGGCTGGCTCCTTTCGGGCCTATACGTGGGCTGCGCATGCGCACTCAGGCTCCCAAGCACACGCCTCCCTCGGCTCACCTGACCCACCCTTTAGAGGTCACAGCAGTTCCACAGGGTCCCTGGGCACCTGTCCGTGGACACAGGAGCCCTCCCTGCCACCTAAAGGACCACGCGATTTCCGCTGGGGAACACTCCCCAGAAGCACTCCCAGCCTCACACAGACACTGTGCGCAGGATAGACTTGTGGACCAGGGGCCTGGGCGGGGAATTTTCCAGGGAACTCTCTAAAGGCCAGGTGCCCTCTGTCGCCCTGGGAGTGCCCACGCCATCCCTTAACCCTGCAGGACACTATCATCCAGCAATAAGCAGCCCTCTGCCTCCACGGGGCTCAAACACCTGGGCCCGTTGTGCGAGCACCTGGCGTTCGTGCAGGCAAACCCGCAGACCCCTCTGGCCCGAACCCACCACTGCGAAGATCCCACTTTTCTTCCATCCGTAAAGGGGTCCTCCTTGAGGAGTGGAGGAACATGGGGAGGCCTCCAGGAGATGGCTTTTCTCCGAGCCGCGGCTGGCTCCTTTCGGGCCTATACGTGGGCCGCGCGTGCGCACTCAGGCTCCCCACAACAGGCCTCCCTTGGGTCACGGGACCCACCCTTGAGGTGTCTCCTGACCCAGCCTGGAGGGGTCATGTGACCCACACCTGGGGGGTCTCGTGACGCACCCTTGAGGGGTCACGTGACCCACACCTGGGGGGTCTCATGACGCACCCCTGAGGTGTCACGTGACCCACCCCTGGGGGGTCTCGTGACGCACCCCTGAGGGGTCACGTGACCCACCCCTGGGGGGTCTCGTGACCCACCCCTGAGGGGTCACGTGACCCACCCTTGAGGGGTTTCGTGACCCACCCTTGCGGGGTCTCGTGACCCACCCTTGGGAGGTCACCTGTCCCACCCTGGAGGGGTCAGGTGACCCGCCCTTGAGAGGTCACAGCAGTTTCACAGGGTCCCTGCGCACCTGTCCATGGAAACAGAAGCCCTCCCTGCCACTCAGAGGACCGCGCTATTTCCCCTAGGCCACACTGCCCAGCAGCACTCTCAGCCCCGCACAGACAGTGTGCTAAGGACAGACTTGGATACCGGGGGCCTGGGCGGGGGATTTTCCATGGAACTCTCTAAGGGCCCGGTGCCCTGTGTCGCCCGGGAGTGCCCATGCCCTTCCTTGACCCCGCAGGACACTTGCATCCAGCAATAAGCAGCCGTCTGCCTCCACGGGGCTCAAACACCTGGGCCCGGTGTGCGGGCACCTGGCGTACGTGGAGGCAAAACCCTGACCCCTCTGGCCCGAACCCACCACTGCGAAGATCCCCCTTTTCTTCCATCCGTAAAGGGGTCCTCCTTGAGGAGTGGAGGAACATGGGGAGGCCTCCAGGAGATGGCTTTTCTCCGAGCCGCGGCTGGCTCCTTTCGGGCCTATACGTGGGCCGCGCGTGCGCACTCAGGCTCCCCACAACAGGCCTCCCTTGGGTCACGGGACCCACCCTTGAGGTGTCTCCTGACCCAGCCTGGAGGGGTCATGTGACCCACACCTGGGGGGTCTCGTGACGCACCCTTGAGGGGTCACGTGACCCACACCTGGGGGGTCTCGTGACGCACCCCTGAGGTGTCACGTGACCCACCCCTGGGGGGTCTCGTGACGCACCCCTGAGGGGTCACGTGACCCACCCCTGAGGGGTCTCGTGACCCACCCCTGAGGGGTCACGTGACCCACCCTTGAGGGGTTTCGTGACCCACCCTTGCGGGGTCTCGTGACCCACCCTTGGGAGGTCACCTGTCCCACCCTGGAGGGGTCAGGTGACCCGCCCTTGAGAGGTCACAGCAGTTTCACAGGGTCCCTGCGCACCTGTCCATGGAAACAGAAGCCCTCCCTGCCACTCAGAGGACCGCGCTATTTCCCCTAGGCCACACTGCCCAGCAGCACTCTCGGCCCCGCACAGACAGTGTGCTAAGGACAGACTTGGATACCGGGGGCCTGGGCGGGGGATTTTCCATGGAACTCTCTAAGGGCCCGGTGCCCTGTGTCGCCCCGGAGTGCCCATGCCCTTCCTTGACCCCGCAGGACCCTTGCATCCAGCAATAAGCAGCCGTCTGCCTCCACGGGTCTCAAACACCTGGGCCCGGTGTGCGGGCACCTGGCGTACGTGGAGGCAAACCCCTGACCCCTCTGGCCCGAACCCACCACTGCGAAGATCCCCCTTTTCTTCCATCCGTAAAGGGGCCCTCCCTGGGGAGTGGAGGAACATGGGGAGGCCCCCAGGAGATGGCTTTTCTCCGAGCCGCGGCTGGCTCCTTTCGGGCCTATACGTGGGCTGCGCATGCGCACTCAGGCTCCCAAGCACACGCCTCCCTCGGCTCACCTGACCCACCCTTTAGAGGTCACAGCAGTTCCACAGGGTCCCTGGGCACCTGTCCGTGGACACAGGAGCCCTCCCTGCCACCTAAAGGACCACGCGATTTCCGCTGGGGAACACTCCCCAGAAGCACTCCCAGCCTCACACAGACACTGTGCGCAGGATAGACTTGTGGACCAGGGGCCTGGGCGGGGAATTTTCCAGGGAACTCTCTAAAGGCCAGGTGCCCTCTGTCGCCCTGGGAGTGCCCACGCCATCCCTTAACCCTGCAGGACACTATCATCCAGCAATAAGCAGCCCTCTGCCTCCACGGGGCTCAAACACCTGGGCCCGTTGTGCGAGCACCTGGCGTTCGTGCAGGCAAACCCGCAGACCCCTCTGGCCCGAACCCACCACTGCGAAGATCCCACTTTTCTTCCATCCGTAAAGGGGTCCTCCTTGAGGAGTGGAGGAACATGGGGAGGCCTCCAGGAGATGGCTTTTCTCCGAGCCGCGGCTGGCTCCTTTCGGGCCTATACGTGGGCCGCGCGTGCGCACTCAGGCTCCCCACAACAGGCCTCCCTTGGGTCACGGGACCCACCCTTGAGGTGTCTCCTGACCCAGCCTGGAGGGGTCATGTGACCCACACCTGGGGGGTCTCGTGACGCACCCTTGAGGGGTCACGTGACCCACACCTGGGGGGTCTCATGACGCACCCCTGAGGTGTCACGTGACCCACCCCTGGGGGGTCTCGTGACGCACCCCTGAGGGGTCACGTGACCCACCCCTGGGGGGTCTCGTGACCCACCCCTGAGGGGTCACGTGACCCACCCTTGAGGGGTTTCGTGACCCACCCTTGCGGGGTCTCGTGACCCACCCTTGGGAGGTCACCTGTCCCACCCTGGAGGGGTCAGGTGACCCGCCCTTGAGAGGTCACAGCAGTTTCACAGGGTCCCTGCGCACCTGTCCATGGAAACAGAAGCCCTCCCTGCCACTCAGAGGACCGCGCTATTTCCCCTAGGCCACACTGCCCAGCAGCACTCTCAGCCCCGCACAGACAGTGTGCTAAGGACAGACTTGGATACCGGGGGCCTGGGCGGGGGATTTTCCATGGAACTCTCTAAGGGCCCGGTGCCCTGTGTCGCCCGGGAGTGCCCATGCCCTTCCTTGACCCCGCAGGACACTTGCATCCAGCAATAAGCAGCCGTCTGCCTCCACGGGGCTCAAACACCTGGGCCCGGTGTGCGGGCACCTGGCGTACGTGGAGGCAAAACCCTGACCCCTCTGGCCCGAACCCACCACTGCGAAGATCCCCCTTTTCTTCCATCCGTAAAGGGGTCCTCCTTGAGGAGTGGAGGAACATGGGGAGGCCTCCAGGAGATGGCTTTTCTCCGAGCCGCGGCTGGCTCCTTTCGGGCCTATACGTGGGCCGCGCGTGCGCACTCAGGCTCCCCACAACAGGCCTCCCTTGGGTCACGGGACCCACCCTTGAGGTGTCTCCTGACCCAGCCTGGAGGGGTCATGTGACCCACACCTGGGGGGTCTCGTGACGCACCCTTGAGGGGTCACGTGACCCACACCTGGGGGGTCTCGTGACGCACCCCTGAGGTGTCACGTGACCCACCCCTGGGGGGTCTCGTGACGCACCCCTGAGGGGTCACGTGACCCACCCCTGAGGGGTCTCGTGACCCACCCCTGAGGGGTCACGTGACCCACCCTTGAGGGGTTTCGTGACCCACCCTTGCGGGGTCTCGTGACCCACCCTTGGGAGGTCACCTGTCCCACCCTGGAGGGGTCAGGTGACCCGCCCTTGAGAGGTCACAGCAGTTTCACAGGGTCCCTGCGCACCTGTCCATGGAAACAGAAGCCCTCCCTGCCACTCAGAGGACCGCGCTATTTCCCCTAGGCCACACTGCCCAGCAGCACTCTCAGCCCCGCACAGACAGTGTGCTAAGGACAGACTTGGATACCGGGGGCCTGGGCGGGGGATTTTCCATGGAACTCTCTAAGGGCCCGGTGCCCTGTGTCGCCCGGGAGTGCCCATGCCCTTCCTTGACCCCGCAGGACACTTGCATCCAGCAATAAGCAGCCGTCTGCCTCCACGGGGCTCAAACACCTGGGCCCGGTGTGCGGGCACCTGGCGTACGTGGAGGCAAACCCCTGACCCCTCTGGCCCGAACCCACCACTGCGAAGATCCCCCTTTTCTTCCATCCGTAAAGGGGCCCTCCCTGGGGAGTGGAGGAACATGGGGAGGCCCCCAGGAGATGGCTTTTCTCCGAGCCGCGGCTGGCTCGTTTCGGGCCTATACGTGGGCCGCGCATGCGCACTCAGGCTCCCAAGCACACGCCTTCCTCGGCTCACCTGACCCACCCTTTAGAGGTCACAGCAGTTCCACAGGGTCCCTGGGCACCTGTCCGTGGACACAGGAGCCCTCCCTGCCACCTAAAGGACCACGCGATTTCCGCTGGGGAACACTCCCCAGAAGCACTCCCAGCCTCGCACAGACACTGTGCGCAGGATAGACTTGTGGACCAGGGGCCTGGGCGGGGAATTTTCCAGGGAACTCTCTAAAGGCCAGGTGCCCTCTGTCGCCCTGGGAGTGCCCACGCCATCCCTTAACCCTGCAGGACACTATCATCCAGCAATAAGCAGCCCTCTGCCTCCACGGGGCTCAAACACCTGGGCCCGTTGTGCGAGCACCTGGCGTTCGTGCAGGCAAACCCGCAGACCCCTCTGGCCCGAACCCACCACTGCGAAGATCCCACTTTTCTTCCATCCGTAAAGGGGTCCTCCTTGAGGAGTGGAGGAACATGGGGAGGCCCCCAGGAGATGGCTTTTCTCCGAGCCGCGGCTGGCTCCTTTCGGGCCTATACGTGGGCCGCGCGTGCGCACTCAGGCTCCCCACAACAGGCCTCCCTCGGGTCACGGGACCCACCCTTGAGGTGTCTCCTGACCCACCCTTGAGGGGTCACGTGACCCACACCTGGGGGGTCTCGTGACACACCCCTGAGGGGTCACGTGACCCACCCCTGAGGGGTCACGTGACCCAGCCTTGAGGGGTCACATGACCCACCCCTGGGGGGTCTCGTGACCCACCCCTGAGGGGTCACGTGACCCACACCTGCGGGGTCACGTGACCCACCCCGGGGGGTCTCGTGACGCACCCCTGAGGGGTCACGTGACCCACCCCTGGGGGGTCTCGTGACGCACCCCTGAGGGGTCACGTGATCCACCCTTGAGGGGTTTCGTGACCCACCCTTTTGGGGTCACGTGACCCACCCTTGCGGGGTCTCGTGACCCACCCTTGGGAGGTCACCTGTCCCACCCTGGAGGGGTCAGGTGACCCGCCCTTGAGAGGTCACAGCAGTTTCACAGGGTCCCTGCGCACCTGTCCATGGAAACAGAAGCCCTCCCTTCCACTCAGAGGACCGCGCTATTTCCCCTAGGCCACACTGCCCAGCAGCACTCTCAGCCCCGCAAAGACAGTGTGCTAAGGACAGACTTGCATACCGGGGGCCTGGGCGGGGGATTTTCCATGGAACTCTCTAAGGGCCCGGTGCCCTGTGTCGCCCGGGAGTGCCCATGCCCTTCCTTGACCCCGCAGGACACTTGCATCCAGCAATAAGCAGCCGTCTGCCTCCACGGGGCTCAAACACCTGGGCCCGGTGTGCGGGCACCTGGCGTACGTGGAGGCAAACCCCTGACCCCTCTGGCCCGAACCCACCACTGCGAAGATCCCCCTTTTCTTCCATCCGTAAAGGGGCCCTCCCTGGGGAGTGGAGGAACATGGGGAGGCCCCCAGGAGATGGCTTTTCTCCGAGCCGCGGCTGGCTCGTTTCGGGCCTATACGTGGGCCGCGCATGCGCACTCAGGCTCCCAAGCACACGCCTTCCTCGGCTCACCTGACCCACCCTTTAGAGGTCACAGCAGTTCCACAGGGTCCCTGGGCACCTGTCCGTGGACACAGGAGCCCTCCCTGCCACCTAAAGGACCACGCGATTTCCGCTGGGGAACACTCCCCAGAAGCACTCCCAGCCTCACACAGACACTGTGCGCAGGATAGACTTGTGGACCAGGGGCCTGGGCGGGGAATTTTCCAGGGAACTCTCTAAAGGCCAGGTGCCCTCTGTCGCCCTGGGAGTGCCCACGCCATCCCTTAACCCTGCAGGACACTATCATCCAGCAATAAGCAGCCCTCTGCCTCCACGGGGCTCAAACACCTGGGCCCGTTGTGCGAGCACCTGGCGTTCGTGCAGGCAAACCCGCAGACCCCTCTGGCCCGAACCCACCACTGCGAAGATCCCACTTTTCTTCCATCCATAAAGGGGTCCTCCTTGAGGAGTGGAGGAACATGGGGAGGCCCCCAGGAGATGGCTTTTCTCCGAGCCGCGGCTGGCTCCTTTCGGGCCTATACGTGGGCCGCGCGTGCGCACTCAGGCTCCCCACAACAGGCCTCCCTCGGGTCACGGGACCCACCCTTGAGGTGTCTCCTGACCCAGCCTGGAGGGGTCATGTGACCCACACCTGGGGGGTCTCGTGACGCACCCCTGAGGGGTCACGTGACCCACCCCTGGGGGGTCTCGTGACCCACCACTGAGGGGTCACGTGACCCACCCTTGAGGGGTCACGTGACCCACACCTGGGGGTTCTCGTGACGCACCTCTGAGGTGTCACGTGACCCACCACTGGGGGGTCTCGTGACCCACCCCCGAGGGGTCACGTGACCCACACCTGCGGGGTCACGTGACCCACCCCTGGGGGTTCACGTGACGCACCCCTGAGGGGTCACGTGACCCACCCCTGAGGGGTCTCGTGACCCACCCCTGAGGGGTCACGTGACCCACCCTTGAGGGGTTTCGTGACCCACCCTTTTGGGGTCACGTGACCCACCCTTGCGGGGTCTCGTGACCCACCCTTGGGAGGTCACCTGTCCCACCCTGGAGGGGTCAGGTGACCCGCCCTTGAGAGGTCACAGCAGTTTCACAGGGTCCCTGCGCACCTGTCCATGGAAACAGAAGCCCTCCCTGCCACTCAGAGGACCGCGCTATTTCCCCTAGGCCACACTGCCCAGCAGCACTCTCAGCCCCACACAGACAGTGTGCTAAGGATAGACTTGGATACCGGGGGCCTGGGCGGGGGATTTTCCATGGAACTCTCTAAGGGCCCGGTGCCCTGTGTCGCCCGGGAGTGCCCATGCCCTTCCTTGACCCCGCAGGACACTTGCATCCAGCAATAAGCAGCCGTCTGCCTCCACGGGGCTCAAACACCTGGGCCCGGTGTGCGGGCACCTGGCGTACGTGGAGGCAAACCCCTGACCCCTCTGGCCCGAACCCACCACTGCGAAGATCCCCCTTTTCTTCCATCCGTAAAGGGGCCCTCCCTGGGGAGTGGAGGAACATGGGGAGGCCCCCAGGAGATGGCTTTTCTCCGAGCCGCGGCTGGCTCCTTTCGGGCCTATACGTGGGCTGCGCATGCGCACTCAGGCTCCCAAGCACACGCCTCCCTCGGCTCACCTGACCCACCCTTTAGAGGTCACAGCAGTTCCACAGGGTCCCTGGGCACCTGTCCGTGGACACAGGAGCCCTCCCTGCCACCTAAAGGACCACGCGATTTCCGCTGGGGAACACTCCCCAGAAGCACTCCCAGCCTCACACAGACACTGTGCGCAGGATAGACTTGTGGACCAGGGGCCTGGGCGGGGAATTTTCCAGGGAACTCTCTAAAGGCCAGGTGCCCTCTGTCGCCCTGGGAGTGCCCACGCCATCCCTTAACCCTGCAGGACACTATCATCCAGCAATAAGCAGCCCTCTGCCTCCACGGGGCTCAAACACCTGGGCCCGTTGTGCGAGGACCTGGCGTTCGTGCAGGCAAACCCGCAGACCCCTCTGGCCCGAACCCACCACTGCGAAGATCCCACTGTTCTTCCATCCGTAAAGGGGTCCTCCTTGAGGAGTGGAGGAACATGGGGAGGCCCCCAGGAGATGGCTTTTCTCCGAGCCGCGGCTGGCTCCTTTCGGGCCTATACGTGGGCCGCGCGTGCGCACTCAGGCTCCCCACAACAGGCCTCCCTCGGGTCACGGGACCCACCCTTGAGGTGTCTGCTGACCCAGCCTGGAGGGGTCATGTGACCCACACCTGGGGGGTCTCGTGACGCACCCCTGAGGGGTCACGTGACCCACCCCTGGGGGTTCTCGTGACGCACCTCTGAGGTGTCACGTGACCCACCACTGGGGGGTCTCGTGACCCACCCCCGAGGGGTCACGTGACCCACACCTGCGGGGTCACGTGACCCACACCTGCGGGGTCACTTGACCCACCCCTGGGGGTTCACGTGACGCACCCCTGAGGGGTCACGTGACCCACCCCTGAGGGGTCTCGTGACCCACCCCTGAGGGGTCACGTGACCCACCCTTGAGGGTTTTCGTGACCCACCCTTGGGAGGTCACCTGTCCCACCCTGGAGGGGTCAGGTGACCCGCCCTTGAGAGGTCACAGCAGTTTCACAGGGTCCCTGCGCACCTGTCCATGGAAACAGAAGCCCTTCCTGCCACTCAGAGGACCGCGCTATTTCCCCTAGGCCACACTGCCCAGCAGCACTCTCAGCCCCGCACAGACAGTGTGCTAAGGACAGACTTGGATACCGGGGGCCTGGGCGGGGGATTTTCCATGGAACTCTCTAAGGGCCCGGTGCCCTGTGTCGCCCGGGAGTGCCCATGCCCTTCCTTGACCCCGCAGGACCCTTGCATCCAGCAATAAGCAGCCGTCTGCCTCCACGGGTCTCAAACACCTGGGCCCGGTGTGCGGGCACCTGGCGTACGTGGAGGCAAACCCCTGACCCCTCTGGCCCGAACCCACCACTGCGAAGATCCCCCTTTTCTTCCATCCGTAAAGGGGCCCTCCCTGGGGAGTGGAGGAACATGGGGAGGCCCCCAGGAGATGGCTTTTCTCCGAGCCGCGGCTGGCTCCTTTCGGGCCTATACGTGGGCTGCGCATGCGCACTCAGGCTCCCAAGCACACGCCTCCCTCGGCTCACCTGACCCACCCTTTAGAGGTCACAGCAGTTCCACAGGGTCCCTGGGCACCTGTCCGTGGACACAGGAGCCCTCCCTGCCACCTAAAGGACCACGCGATTTCCGCTGGGGAACACTCCCCAGAAGCACTCCCAGCCTCGCACAGACACTGTGCGCAGGATAGACTTGTGGACCAGGGGCCTGGGCGGGGAATTTTCCAGGGAACTCTCTAAAGGCCAGGTGCCCTCTGTCGCCCTGGGAGTGCCCACGCCATCCCTTAACCCTGCAGGACACTATCATCCAGCAATAAGCAGCCCTCTGCCTCCACGGGGCTCAAACACCTGGGCCCGTTGTGCGAGCACCTGGCGTTCGTGCAGGCAAACCCGCAGACCCCTCTGGCCCGAACCCACCACTGCGAAGATCCCACTTTTCTTCCATCCATAAAGGGGTCCTCCTTGAGGAGTGGAGGAACATGGGGAGGCCCCCAGGAGATGGCTTTTCTCCGAGCCGCGGCTGGCTCCTTTCGGGCCTATACGTGGGCCGCGCGTGCGCACTCAGGCTCCCCACAACAGGCCTCCCTCGGGTCACGGGACCCACCCTTGAGGTGTCTCCTGACCCAGCCTGGAGGGGTCATGTGACCCACACCTGGGGGGTCTCGTGACGCACCCCTGAGGGGTCACGTGACCCACCCCTGGGGGGTCTCGTGACCCACCACTGAGGGGTCACGTGACCCACCCTTGAGGGGTCACGTGACCCACACCTGGGGGTTCTCGTGACGCACCTCTGAGGTGTCACGTGACCCACCACTGGGGGGTCTCGTGACCCACCCCCGAGGGGTCACGTGACCCACACCTGCGGGGTCACGTGACCCACACCTGCGGGGTCACGTGACCCACCCCTGGGGGTTCACGTGACGCACCCCTGAGGGGTCACGTGACCCACCCCTGAGGGGTCTCGTGACCCACCCCTGAGGGGTCACGTGACCCACCCTTGAGGGGTTTCGTGACCCACCCTTTTGGGGTCACGTGACCCACCCTTGCGGGGTCTCGTGACCCACCCTTGGGAGGTCACCTGTCCCACCCTGGAGGGGTCAGGTGACCCGCCCTTGAGAGGTCACAGCAGTTTCACAGGGTCCCTGCGCACCTGTCCATGGAAACAGAAGCCCTCCCTGCCACTCAGAGGACCGCGCTATTTCCCCTAGGCCACACTGCCCAGCAGCACTCTCAGCCCCACACAGACAGTGTGCTAAGGATAGACTTGGATACCGGGGGCCTGGGCGGGGGATTTTCCATGGAACTCTCTAAGGGCCCGGTGCCCTGTGTCGCCCGGGAGTGCCCATGCCCTTCCTTGACCCCGCAGGACACTTGCATCCAGTAATAAGCAGCCGTCTGCCTCCACGGGGCTCAAACACCTGGGCCCGGTGTGCGGGCACCTGGCGTACGTGGAGGCAAACCCCTGACCCCTCTGGCCCGAACCCACCACTGCGAAGATCCCCCTTTTCTTCCATCCGTAAAGGGGCCCTCCCTGGGGAGTGGAGGAACATGGGGAGGCCCCCAGGAGATGGCTTTTCTCCGAGCCGCGGCTGGCTCCTTTCGGGCCTATACGTGGGCTGCGCATGCGCACTCAGGCTCCCAAGCACACGCCTCCCTCGGCTCACCTGACCCACCCTTTAGAGGTCACAGCAGTTCCACAGGGTCCCTGGGCACCTGTCCGTGGACACAGGAGCCCTCCCTGCCACCTAAAGGACCACGCGATTTCCGCTGGGGAACACTCCCCAGAAGCACTCCCAGCCTCACACAGACACTGTGCGCAGGATAGACTTGTGGACCAGGGGCCTGGGCGGGGAATTTTCCAGGGAACTCTCTAAAGGCCAGGTGCCCTCTGTCGCCCTGGGAGTGCCCACGCCATCCCTTAACCCTGCAGGACACTATCATCCAGCAATAAGCAGCCCTCTGCCTCCACGGGGCTCAAACACCTGGGCCCGTTGTGCGAGGACCTGGCGTTCGTGCAGGCAAACCCGCAGACCCCTCTGGCCCGAACCCACCACTGCGAAGATCCCACTGTTCTTCCATCCGTAAAGGGGTCCTCCTTGAGGAGTGGAGGAACATGGGGAGGCCCCCAGGAGATGGCTTTTCTCCGAGCCGCGGCTGGCTCCTTTCGGGCCTATACGTGGGCCGCGCGTGCGCACTCAGGCTCCCCACAACAGGCCTCCCTCGGGTCACGGGACCCACCCTTGAGGTGTCTCCTGACCCAGCCTGGAGGGGTCATGTGACCCACACCTGGGGGGTCTCGTGACGCACCCCTGAGGGGTCACGTGACCCACCCCTGGGGGTTCTCGTGACGCACCTCTGAGGTGTCACGTGACCCACCACTGGGGGGTCTCGTGACCCACCCCCGAGGGGTCACGTGACCCACACCTGCGGGGTCACGTGACCCACACCTGCGGGGTCACGTGACCCACCCCTGGGGGTTCACGTGACGCACCCCTGAGGGGTCACGTGACCCACCCCTGAGGGGTCTCGTGACCCACCCCTGAGGGGTCACGTGACCCACCCTTGAGGGTTTTCGTGACCCACCCTTGGGAGGTCACCTGTCCCACCCTGGAGGGGTCAGGTGACCCGCCCTTGAGAGGTCACAGCAGTTTCACAGGGTCCCTGCGCACCTGTCCATGGAAACAGAAGCCCTTCCTGCCACTCAGAGGACCGCGCTATTTCCCCTAGGCCACACTGCCCAGCAGCACTCTCAGCCCCGCACAGACAGTGTGCTAAGGACAGACTTGGATACCGGGGGCCTGGGCGGGGGATTTTCCATGGAACTCTCTAAGGGCCCGGTGCCCTGTGTCGCCCCGGAGTGCCCATGCCCTTCCTTGACCCCGCAGGACCCTTGCATCCAGCAATAAGCAGCCGTCTGCCTCCACGGGTCTCAAACACCTGGGCCCGGTGTGCGGGCACCTGGCGTACGTGGAGGCAAACCCCTGACCCCTCTGGCCCGAACCCACCACTGCGAAGATCCCCCTTTTCTTCCATCCGTAAAGGGGCCCTCCCTGGGGAGTGGAGGAACATGGGGAGGCCCCCAGGAGATGGCTTTTCTCCGAGCCGCGGCTGGCTCCTTTCGGGCCTATACGTGGGCTGCGCATGCGCACTCAGGCTCCCAAGCACACGCCTCCCTCGGCTCACCTGACCCACCCTTTAGAGGTCACAGCAGTTCCACAGGGTCCCTGGGCACCTGTCCGTGGACACAGGAGCCCTCCCTGCCACCTAAAGGACCACGCGATTTCCGCTGGGGAACACTCCCCAGAAGCACTCCCAGCCTCACACAGACACTGTGCGCAGGATAGACTTGTGGACCAGGGGCCTGGGCGGGGAATTTTCCAGGGAACTCTCTAAAGGCCAGGTGCCCTCTGTCGCCCTGGGAGTGCCCACGCCATCCCTTAACCCTGCAGGACACTATCATCCAGCAATAAGCAGCCCTCTGCCTCCACGGGGCTCAAACACCTGGGCCCGTTGTGCGAGCACCTGGCGTTCGTGCAGGCAAACCCGCAGACCCCTCTGGCCCGAACCCACCACTGCGAAGATCCCACTTTTCTTCCATCCGTAAAGGGGTCCTCCTTGAGGAGTGGAGGAACATGGGGAGGCCTCCAGGAGATGGCTTTTCTCCGAGCCGCGGCTGGCTCCTTTCGGGCCTATACGTGGGCCGCGCGTGCGCACTCAGGCTCCCCACAACAGGCCTCCCTTGGGTCACGGGACCCACCCTTGAGGTGTCTCCTGACCCAGCCTGGAGGGGTCATGTGACCCACACCTGGGGGGTCTCGTGACGCACCCTTGAGGGGTCACGTGACCCACACCTGGGGGGTCTCATGACGCACCCCTGAGGTGTCACGTGACCCACCCCTGGGGGGTCTCGTGACGCACCCCTGAGGGGTCACGTGACCCACCCCTGGGGGGTCTCGTGACCCACCCCTGAGGGGTCACGTGACCCACCCTTGAGGGGTTTCGTGACCCACCCTTGCGGGGTCTCGTGACCCACCCTTGGGAGGTCACCTGTCCCACCCTGGAGGGGTCAGGTGACCCGCCCTTGAGAGGTCACAGCAGTTTCACAGGGTCCCTGCGCACCTGTCCATGGAAACAGAAGCCCTCCCTGCCACTCAGAGGACCGCGCTATTTCCCCTAGGCCACACTGCCCAGCAGCACTCTCAGCCCCGCACAGACAGTGTGCTAAGGACAGACTTGGATACCGGGGGCCTGGGCGGGGGATTTTCCATGGAACTCTCTAAGGGCCCGGTGCCCTGTGTCGCCCGGGAGTGCCCATGCCCTTCCTTGACCCCGCAGGACACTTGCATCCAGCAATAAGCAGCCGTCTGCCTCCACGGGGCTCAAACACCTGGGCCCGGTGTGCGGGCACCTGGCGTACGTGGAGGCAAAACCCTGACCCCTCTGGCCCGAACCCACCACTGCGAAGATCCCCCTTTTCTTCCATCCGTAAAGGGGTCCTCCTTGAGGAGTGGAGGAACATGGGGAGGCCTCCAGGAGATGGCTTTTCTCCGAGCCGCGGCTGGCTCCTTTCGGGCCTATACGTGGGCCGCGCGTGCGCACTCAGGCTCCCCACAACAGGCCTCCCTTGGGTCACGGGACCCACCCTTGAGGTGTCTCCTGACCCAGCCTGGAGGGGTCATGTGACCCACACCTGGGGGGTCTCGTGACGCACCCTTGAGGGGTCACGTGACCCACACCTGGGGGGTCTCGTGACGCACCCCTGAGGTGTCACGTGACCCACCCCTGGGGGGTCTCGTGACGCACCCCTGAGGGGTCACGTGACCCACCCCTGAGGGGTCTCGTGACCCACCCCTGAGGGGTCACGTGACCCACCCTTGAGGGGTTTCGTGACCCACCCTTGCGGGGTCTCGTGACCCACCCTTGGGAGGTCACCTGTCCCACCCTGGAGGGGTCAGGTGACCCGCCCTTGAGAGGTCACAGCAGTTTCACAGGGTCCCTGCGCACCTGTCCATGGAAACAGAAGCCCTCCCTGCCACTCAGAGGACCGCGCTATTTCCCCTAGGCCACACTGCCCAGCAGCACTCTCAGCCCCGCACAGACAGTGTGCTAAGGACAGACTTGGATACCGGGGGCCTGGGCGGGGGATTTTCCATGGAACTCTCTAAGGGCCCGGTGCCCTGTGTCGCCCGGGAGTGCCCATGCCCTTCCTTGACCCCGCAGGACACTTGCATCCAGCAATAAGCAGCCGTCTGCCTCCACGGGGCTCAAACACCTGGGCCCGGTGTGCGGGCACCTGGCGTACGTGGAGGCAAACCCCTGACCCCTCTGGCCCGAACCCACCACTGCGAAGATCCCCCTTTTCTTCCATCCGTAAAGGGGCCCTCCCTGGGGAGTGGAGGAACATGGGGAGGCCCCCAGGAGATGGCTTTTCTCCGAGCCGCGGCTGGCTCGTTTCGGGCCTATACGTGGGCCGCGCATGCGCACTCAGGCTCCCAAGCACACGCCTTCCTCGGCTCACCTGACCCACCCTTTAGAGGTCACAGCAGTTCCACAGGGTCCCTGGGCACCTGTCCGTGGACACAGGAGCCCTCCCTGCCACCTAAAGGACCACGCGATTTCCGCTGGGGAACACTCCCCAGAAGCACTCCCAGCCTCGCACAGACACTGTGCGCAGGATAGACTTGTGGACCAGGGGCCTGGGCGGGGAATTTTCCAGGGAACTCTCTAAAGGCCAGGTGCCCTCTGTCGCCCTGGGAGTGCCCACGCCATCCCTTAACCCTGCAGGACACTATCATCCAGCAATAAGCAGCCCTCTGCCTCCACGGGGCTCAAACACCTGGGCCCGTTGTGCGAGCACCTGGCGTTCGTGCAGGCAAACCCGCAGACCCCTCTGGCCCGAACCCACCACTGCGAAGATCCCACTTTTCTTCCATCCGTAAAGGGGTCCTCCTTGAGGAGTGGAGGAACATGGGGAGGCCCCCAGGAGATGGCTTTTCTCCGAGCCGCGGCTGGCTCCTTTCGGGCCTATACGTGGGCCGCGCGTGCGCACTCAGGCTCCCCACAACAGGCCTCCCTCGGGTCACGGGACCCACCCTTGAGGTGTCTCCTGACCCACCCTTGAGGGGTCACGTGACCCACACCTGGGGGGTCTCGTGACACACCCCTGAGGGGTCACGTGACCCACCCCTGAGGGGTCACGTGACCCAGCCTTGAGGGGTCACATGACCCACCCCTGGGGGGTCTCGTGACCCACCCCTGAGGGGTCACGTGACCCACACCTGCGGGGTCACGTGACCCACCCCGGGGGGTCTCGTGACGCACCCCTGAGGGGTCACGTGACCCACCCCTGGGGGGTCTCGTGACGCACCCCTGAGGGGTCACGTGATCCACCCTTGAGGGGTTTCGTGACCCACCCTTTTGGGGTCACGTGACCCACCCTTGCGGGGTCTCGTGACCCACCCTTGGGAGGTCACCTGTCCCACCCTGGAGGGGTCAGGTGACCCGCCCTTGAGAGGTCACAGCAGTTTCACAGGGTCCCTGCGCACCTGTCCATGGAAACAGAAGCCCTCCCTTCCACTCAGAGGACCGCGCTATTTCCCCTAGGCCACACTGCCCAGCAGCACTCTCAGCCCCGCAAAGACAGTGTGCTAAGGACAGACTTGCATACCGGGGGCCTGGGCGGGGGATTTTCCATGGAACTCTCTAAGGGCCCGGTGCCCTGTGTCGCCCGGGAGTGCCCATGCCCTTCCTTGACCCCGCAGGACACTTGCATCCAGCAATAAGCAGCCGTCTGCCTCCACGGGGCTCAAACACCTGGGCCCGGTGTGCGGGCACCTGGCGTACGTGGAGGCAAACCCCTGACCCCTCTGGCCCGAACCCACCACTGCGAAGATCCCCCTTTTCTTCCATCCGTAAAGGGGCCCTCCCTGGGGAGTGGAGGAACATGGGGAGGCCCCCAGGAGATGGCTTTTCTCCGAGCCGCGGCTGGCTCGTTTCGGGCCTATACGTGGGCCGCGCATGCGCACTCAGGCTCCCAAGCACACGCCTTCCTCGGCTCACCTGACCCACCCTTTAGAGGTCACAGCAGTTCCACAGGGTCCCTGGGCACCTGTCCGTGGACACAGGAGCCCTCCCTGCCACCTAAAGGACCACGCGATTTCCGCTGGGGAACACTCCCCAGAAGCACTCCCAGCCTCGCACAGACACTGTGCGCAGGATAGACTTGTGGACCAGGGGCCTGGGCGGGGAATTTTCCAGGGAACTCTCTAAAGGCCAGGTGCCCTCTGTCGCCCTGGGAGTGCCCACGCCATCCCTTAACCCTGCAGGACACTATCATCCAGCAATAAGCAGCCCTCTGCCTCCACGGGGCTCAAACACCTGGGCCCGTTGTGCGAGCACCTGGCGTTCGTGCAGGCAAACCCGCAGACCCCTCTGGCCCGAACCCACCACTGCGAAGATCCCACTTTTCTTCCATCCATAAAGGGGTCCTCCTTGAGGAGTGGAGGAACATGGGGAGGCCCCCAGGAGATGGCTTTTCTCCGAGCCGCGGCTGGCTCCTTTCGGGCCTATACGTGGGCCGCGCGTGCGCACTCAGGCTCCCCACAACAGGCCTCCCTCGGGTCACGGGACCCACCCTTGAGGTGTCTCCTGACCCAGCCTGGAGGGGTCATGTGACCCACACCTGGGGGGTCTCGTGACGCACCCCTGAGGGGTCACGTGACCCACCCCTGGGGGGTCTCGTGACCCACCACTGAGGGGTCACGTGACCCACCCTTGAGGGGTCACGTGACCCACACCTGGGGGTTCTCGTGACGCACCTCTGAGGTGTCACGTGACCCACCACTGGGGGGTCTCGTGACCCACCCCCGAGGGGTCACGTGACCCACACCTGCGGGGTCACGTGACCCACACCTGCGGGGTCACGTGACCCACCCCTGGGGGTTCACGTGACGCACCCCTGAGGGGTCACGTGACCCACCCCTGAGGGGTCTCGTGACCCACCCCTGAGGGGTCACGTGACCCACCCTTGAGGGGTTTCGTGACCCACCCTTTTGGGGTCACGTGACCCACCCTTGCGGGGTCTCGTGACCCACCCTTGGGAGGTCACCTGTCCCACCCTGGAGGGGTCAGGTGACCCGCCCTTGAGAGGTCACAGCAGTTTCACAGGGTCCCTGCGCACCTGTCCATGGAAACAGAAGCCCTCCCTGCCACTCAGAGGACCGCGCTATTTCCCCTAGGCCACACTGCCCAGCAGCACTCTCAGCCCCACACAGACAGTGTGCTAAGGATAGACTTGGATACCGGGGGCCTGGGCGGGGGATTTTCCATGGAACTCTCTAAGGGCCCGGTGCCCTGTGTCGCCCGGGAGTGCCCATGCCCTTCCTTGACCCCGCAGGACACTTGCATCCAGCAATAAGCAGCCGTCTGCCTCCACGGGGCTCAAACACCTGGGCCCGGTGTGCGGGCACCTGGCGTACGTGGAGGCAAACCCCTGACCCCTCTGGCCCGAACCCACCACTGCGAAGATCCCCCTTTTCTTCCATCCGTAAAGGGGCCCTCCCTGGGGAGTGGAGGAACATGGGGAGGCCCCCAGGAGATGGCTTTTCTCCGAGCCGCGGCTGGCTCCTTTCGGGCCTATACGTGGGCTGCGCATGCGCACTCAGGCTCCCAAGCACACGCCTCCCTCGGCTCACCTGACCCACCCTTTAGAGGTCACAGCAGTTCCACAGGGTCCCTGGGCACCTGTCCGTGGACACAGGAGCCCTCCCTGCCACCTAAAGGACCACGCGATTTCCGCTGGGGAACACTCCCCAGAAGCACTCCCAGCCTCACACAGACACTGTGCGCAGGATAGACTTGTGGACCAGGGGCCTGGGCGGGGAATTTTCCAGGGAACTCTCTAAAGGCCAGGTGCCCTCTGTCGCCCTGGGAGTGCCCACGCCATCCCTTAACCCTGCAGGACACTATCATCCAGCAATAAGCAGCCCTCTGCCTCCACGGGGCTCAAACACCTGGGCCCGTTGTGCGAGGACCTGGCGTTCGTGCAGGCAAACCCGCAGACCCCTCTGGCCCGAACCCACCACTGCGAAGATCCCACTGTTCTTCCATCCGTAAAGGGGTCCTCCTTGAGGAGTGGAGGAACATGGGGAGGCCCCCAGGAGATGGCTTTTCTCCGAGCCGCGGCTGGCTCCTTTCGGGCCTATACGTGGGCCGCGCGTGCGCACTCAGGCTCCCCACAACAGGCCTCCCTCGGGTCACGGGACCCACCCTTGAGGTGTCTCCTGACCCAGCCTGGAGGGGTCATGTGACCCACACCTGGGGGGTCTCGTGACGCACCCCTGAGGGGTCACGTGACCCACCCCTGGGGGTTCTCGTGACGCACCTCTGAGGTGTCACGTGACCCACCACTGGGGGGTCTCGTGACCCACCCCCGAGGGGTCACGTGACCCACACCTGCGGGGTCACGTGACCCACACCTGCGGGGTCACGTGACCCACCCCTGGGGGTTCACGTGACGCACCCCTGAGGGGTCACGTGACCCACCCCTGAGGGGTCTCGTGACCCACCCCTGAGGGGTCACGTGACCCACCCTTGAGGGTTTTCGTGACCCACCCTTGGGAGGTCACCTGTCCCACCCTGGAGGGGTCAGGTGACCCGCCCTTGAGAGGTCACAGCAGTTTCACAGGGTCCCTGCGCACCTGTCCATGGAAACAGAAGCCCTTCCTGCCACTCAGAGGACCGCGCTATTTCCCCTAGGCCACACTGCCCAGCAGCACTCTCAGCCCCGCACAGACAGTGTGCTAAGGACAGACTTGGATACCGGGGGCCTGGGCGGGGGATTTTCCATGGAACTCTCTAAGGGCCCGGTGCCCTGTGTCGCCCCGGAGTGCCCATGCCCTTGCTTGACCCCGCAGGACCCTTGCATCCAGCAATAAGCAGCCGTCTGCCTCCACGGGTCTCAAACACCTGGGCCCGGTGTGCGGGCACCTGGCGTACGTGGAGGCAAACCCCTGACCCCTCTGGCCCGAACCCACCACTGCGAAGATCCCCCTTTTCTTCCATCCGTAAAGGGGCCCTCCCTGGGGAGTGGAGGAACATGGGGAGGCCCCCAGGAGATGGCTTTTCTCCGAGCCGCGGCTGGCTCCTTTCGGGCCTATACGTGGGCTGCGCATGCGCACTCAGGCTCCCAAGCACACGCCTCCCTCGGCTCACCTGACCCACCCTTTAGAGGTCACAGCAGTTCCACAGGGTCCCTGGGCACCTGTCCGTGGACACAGGAGCCCTCCCTGCCACCTAAAGGACCACGCGATTTCCGCTGGGGAACACTCCCCAGAAGCACTCCCAGCCTCACACAGACACTGTGCGCAGGATAGACTTGTGGACCAGGGGCCTGGGCGGGGAATTTTCCAGGGAACTCTCTAAAGGCCAGGTGCCCTCTGTCGCCCTGGGAGTGCCCACGCCATCCCTTAACCCTGCAGGACACTATCATCCAGCAATAAGCAGCCCTCTGCCTCCACGGGGCTCAAACACCTGGGCCCGTTGTGCGAGCACCTGGCGTTCGTGCAGGCAAACCCGCAGACCCCTCTGGCCCGAACCCACCACTGCGAAGATCCCACTTTTCTTCCATCCGTAAAGGGGTCCTCCTTGAGGAGTGGAGGAACATGGGGAGGCCTCCAGGAGATGGCTTTTCTCCGAGCCGCGGCTGGCTCCTTTCGGGCCTATACGTGGGCCGCGCGTGCGCACTCAGGCTCCCCACAACAGGCCTCCCTTGGGTCACGGGACCCACCCTTGAGGTGTCTCCTGACCCAGCCTGGAGGGGTCATGTGACCCACACCTGGGGGGTCTCGTGACGCACCCTTGAGGGGTCACGTGACCCACACCTGGGGGGTCTCATGACGCACCCCTGAGGTGTCACGTGACCCACCCCTGGGGGGTCTCGTGACGCACCCCTGAGGGGTCACGTGACCCACCCCTGGGGGGTCTCGTGACCCACCCCTGAGGGGTCACGTGACCCACCCTTGAGGGGTTTCGTGACCCACCCTTGCGGGGTCTCGTGACCCACCCTTGGGAGGTCACCTGTCCCACCCTGGAGGGGTCAGGTGACCCGCCCTTGAGAGGTCACAGCAGTTTCACAGGGTCCCTGCGCACCTGTCCATGGAAACAGAAGCCCTCCCTGCCACTCAGAGGACCGCGCTATTTCCCCTAGGCCACACTGCCCAGCAGCACTCTCAGCCCCGCACAGACAGTGTGCTAAGGACAGACTTGGATACCGGGGGCCTGGGCGGGGGATTTTCCATGGAACTCTCTAAGGGCCCGGTGCCCTGTGTCGCCCGGGAGTGCCCATGCCCTTCCTTGACCCCGCAGGACACTTGCATCCAGCAATAAGCAGCCGTCTGCCTCCACGGGGCTCAAACACCTGGGCCCGGTGTGCGGGCACCTGGCGTACGTGGAGGCAAACCCCTGACCCCTCTGGCCCGAACCCACCACTGCGAAGATCCCCCTTTTCTTCCATCCGTAAAGGGGCCCTCCCTGGGGAGTGGAGGAACATGGGGAGGCCCCCAGGAGATGGCTTTTCTCCGAGCCGCGGCTGGCTCGTTTCGGGCCTATACGTGGGCCGCGCATGCGCACTCAGGCTCCCAAGCACACGCCTTCCTCGGCTCACCTGACCCACCCTTTAGAGGTCACAGCAGTTCCACAGGGTCCCTGGGCACCTGTCCGTGGACACAGGAGCCCTCCCTGCCACCTAAAGGACCACGCGATTTCCGCTGGGGAACACTCCCCAGAAGCACTCCCAGCCTCGCACAGACACTGTGCGCAGGATAGACTTGTGGACCAGGGGCCTGGGCGGGGAATTTTCCAGGGAACTCTCTAAAGGCCAGGTGCCCTCTGTCGCCCTGGGAGTGCCCACGCCATCCCTTAACCCTGCAGGACACTATCATCCAGCAATAAGCAGCCCTCTGCCTCCACGGGGCTCAAACACCTGGGCCCGTTGTGCGAGCACCTGGCGTTCGTGCAGGCAAACCCGCAGACCCCTCTGGCCCGAACCCACCACTGCGAAGATCCCACTTTTCTTCCATCCGTAAAGGGGTCCTCCTTGAGGAGTGGAGGAACATGGGGAGGCCCCCAGGAGATGGCTTTTCTCCGAGCCGCGGCTGGCTCCTTTCGGGCCTATACGTGGGCCGCGCGTGCGCACTCAGGCTCCCCACAACAGGCCTCCCTCGGGTCACGGGACCCACCCTTGAGGTGTCTCCTGACCCACCCTTGAGGGGTCACGTGACCCACACCTGGGGGGTCTCGTGACACACCCCTGAGGGGTCACGTGACCCACCCCTGAGGGGTCACGTGACCCAGCCTTGAGGGGTCACATGACCCACCCCTGGGGGGTCTCGTGACCCACCCCTGAGGGGTCACGTGACCCACACCTGCGGGGTCACGTGACCCACCCCTGGGGGGTCTCGTGACGCACCCCTGAGGGGTCACGTGATCCACCCTTGAGGGGTTTCGTGACCCACCCTTTTGGGGTCACGTGACCCACCCTTGCGGGGTCTCGTGACCCACCCTTGGGAGGTCACCTGTCCCACCCTGGAGGGGTCAGGTGACCCGCCCTTGAGAGGTCACAGCAGTTTCACAGGGTCCCTGCGCACCTGTCCATGGAAACAGAAGCCCTCCCTTCCACTCAGAGGACCGCGCTATTTCCCCTAGGCCACACTGCCCAGCAGCACTCTCAGCCCCGCAAAGACAGTGTGCTAAGGACAGACTTGCATACCGGGGGCCTGGGCGGGGGATTTTCCATGGAACTCTCTAAGGGCCCGGTGCCCTGTGTCGCCCGGGAGTGCCCATGCCCTTCCTTGACCCCGCAGGACACTTGCATCCAGCAATAAGCAGCCGTCTGCCTCCACGGGGCTCAAACACCTGGGCCCGGTGTGCGGGCACCTGGCGTACGTGGAGGCAAACCCCTGACCCCTCTGGCCCGAACCCACCACTGCGAAGATCCCCCTTTTCTTCCATCCGTAAAGGGGCCCTCCCTGGGGAGTGGAGGAACATGGGGAGGCCCCCAGGAGATGGCTTTTCTCCGAGCCGCGGCTGGCTCGTTTCGGGCCTATACGTGGGCCGCGCATGCGCACTCAGGCTCCCAAGCACACGCCTTCCTCGGCTCACCTGACCCACCCTTTAGAGGTCACAGCAGTTCCACAGGGTCCCTGGGCACCTGTCCGTGGACACAGGAGCCCTCCCTGCCACCTAAAGGACCACGCGATTTCCGCTGGGGAACACTCCCCAGAAGCACTCCCAGCCTCGCACAGACACTGTGCGCAGGATAGATTTGTGGACCAGGGGCCTGGGCGGGGAATTTTCCAGGGAACTCTCTAAAGGCCAGGTGCCCTCTGTCGCCCTGGGAGTGCCCACGCCATCCCTTAACCCTGCAGGACACTATCATCCAGCAATAAGCAGCCCTCTGCCTCCACGGGGCTCAAACACCTGGGCCCGTTGTGCGAGCACCTGGCGTTCGTGCAGGCAAACCCGCAGACCCCTCTGGCCCGAACCCACCACTGCGAAGATCCCACTTTTCTTCCATCCATAAAGGGGTCCTCCTTGAGGAGTGGAGGAACATGGGGAGGCCCCCAGGAGATGGCTTTTCTCCGAGCCGCGGCTGGCTCCTTTCGGGCCTATACGTGGGCCGCGCGTGCGCACTCAGGCTCCCCACAACAGGCCTCCCTCGGGTCACGGGACCCACCCTTGAGGTGTCTCCTGACCCAGCCTGGAGGGGTCATGTGACCCACACCTGGGGGGTCTCGTGACGCACCCCTGAGGGGTCACGTGACCCACCCCTGGGGGGTCTCGTGACCCACCACTGAGGGGTCACGTGACCCACCCTTGAGGGGTCACGTGACCCACACCTGGGGGTTCTCGTGACGCACCTCTGAGGTGTCACGTGACCCACCACTGGGGGGTCTCGTGACCCACCCCCGAGGGGTCACGTGACCCACACCTGCGGGGTCACGTGACCCACACCTGCGGGGTCACGTGACCCACCCCTGGGGGTTCACGTGACGCACCCCTGAGGGGTCACGTGACCCACCCCTGAGGGGTCTCGTGACCCACCCCTGAGGGGTCACGTGACCCACCCTTGAGGGGTTTCGTGACCCACCCTTTTGGGGTCACGTGACCCACCCTTGCGGGGTCTCGTGACCCACCCTTGGGAGGTCACCTGTCCCACCCTGGAGGGGTCAGGTGACCCGCCCTTGAGAGGTCACAGCAGTTTCACAGGGTCCCTGCGCACCTGTCCATGGAAACAGAAGCCCTCCCTGCCACTCAGAGGACCGCGCTATTTCCCCTAGGCCACACTGCCCAGCAGCACTCTCAGCCCCACACAGACAGTGTGCTAAGGATAGACTTGGATACCGGGGGCCTGGGCGGGGGATTTTCCATGGAACTCTCTAAGGGCCCGGTGCCCTGTGTCGCCCGGGAGTGCCCATGCCCTTCCTTGACCCCGCAGGACACTTGCATCCAGCAATAAGCAGCCGTCTGCCTCCACGGGGCTCAAACACCTGGGCCCGGTGTGCGGGCACCTGGCGTACGTGGAGGCAAACCCCTGACCCCTCTGGCCCGAACCCACCACTGCGAAGATCCCCCTTTTCTTCCATCCGTAAAGGGGCCCTCCCTGGGGAGTGGAGGAACATGGGGAGGCCCCCAGGAGATGGCTTTTCTCCGAGCCGCGGCTGGCTCCTTTCGGGCCTATACGTGGGCTGCGCATGCGCACTCAGGCTCCCAAGCACACGCCTCCCTCGGCTCACCTGACCCACCCTTTAGAGGTCACAGCAGTTCCACAGGGTCCCTGGGCACCTGTCCGTGGACACAGGAGCCCTCCCTGCCACCTAAAGGACCACGCGATTTCCGCTGGGGAACACTCCCCAGAAGCACTCCCAGCCTCACACAGACACTGTGCGCAGGATAGACTTGTGGACCAGGGGCCTGGGCGGGGAATTTTCCAGGGAACTCTCTAAAGGCCAGGTGCCCTCTGTCGCCCTGGGAGTGCCCACGCCATCCCTTAACCCTGCAGGACACTATCATCCAGCAATAAGCAGCCCTCTGCCTCCACGGGGCTCAAACACCTGGGCCCGTTGTGCGAGGACCTGGCGTTCGTGCAGGCAAACCCGCAGACCCCTCTGGCCCGAACCCACCACTGCGAAGATCCCACTGTTCTTCCATCCGTAAAGGGGTCCTCCTTGAGGAGTGGAGGAACATGGGGAGGCCCCCAGGAGATGGCTTTTCTCCGAGCCGCGGCTGGCTCCTTTCGGGCCTATACGTGGGCCGCTCGTGCGCACTCAGGCTCCCCACAACAGGCCTCCCTCGGGTCACGGGACCCACACTTGAGGTGTCTCCTGACCCAGCCTGGAGGGGTCATGTGACCCACACCTGGGGGGTCTCGTGACGCACCCCTGAGGGGTCACGTGACCCACCCCTGGGGGTTCTCGTGACGCACCTCTGAGGTGTCACGTGACCCACCACTGGGGGGTCTCGTGACCCACCCCCGAGGGGTCACGTGACCCACACCTGCGGGGTCACGTGACCCACACCTGCGGGGTCACGTGACCCACCCCTGGGGGTTCACGTGACGCACCCCTGAGGGGTCACGTGACCCACCCCTGAGGGGTCTCGTGACCCACCCCTGAGGGGTCACGTGACCCACCCTTGAGGGTTTTCGTGACCCACCCTTGGGAGGTCACCTGTCCCACCCTGGAGGGGTCAGGTGACCCGCCCTTGAGAGGTCACAGCAGTTTCACAGGGTCCCTGCGCACCTGTCCATGGAAACAGAAGCCCTTCCTGCCACTCAGAGGACCGCGCTATTTCCCCTAGGCCACACTGCCCAGCAGCACTCTCAGCCCCGCACAGACAGTGTGCTAAGGACAGACTTGGATACCGGGGGCCTGGGCGGGGGATTTTCCATGGAACTCTCTAAGGGCCCGGTGCCCTGTGTCGCCCCGGAGTGCCCATGCCCTTCCTTGACCCCGCAGGACCCTTGCATCCAGCAATAAGCAGCCGTCTGCCTCCACGGGTCTCAAACACCTGGGCCCGGTGTGCGGGCACCTGGCGTACGTGGAGGCAAACCCCTGACCCCTCTGGCCCGAACCCACCACTGCGAAGATCCCCCTTTTCTTCCATCCGTAAAGGGGCCCTCCCTGGGGAGTGGAGGAACATGGGGAGGCCCCCAGGAGATGGCTTTTCTCCGAGCCGCGGCTGGCTCCTTTCGGGCCTATACGTGGGCTGCGCATGCGCACTCAGGCTCCCAAGCACACGCCTCCCTCGGCTCACCTGACCCACCCTTTAGAGGTCACAGCAGTTCCACAGGGTCCCTGGGCACCTGTCCGTGGACACAGGAGCCCTCCCTGCCACCTAAAGGACCACGCGATTTCCGCTGGGGAACACTCCCCAGAAGCACTCCCAGCCTCACACAGACACTGTGCGCAGGATAGACTTGTGGACCAGGGGCCTGGGCGGGGAATTTTCCAGGGAACTCTCTAAAGGCCAGGTGCCCTCTGTCGCCCTGGGAGTGCCCACGCCATCCCTTAACCCTGCAGGACACTATCATCCAGCAATAAGCAGCCCTCTGCCTCCACGGGGCTCAAACACCTGGGCCCGTTGTGCGAGCACCTGGCGTTCGTGCAGGCAAACCCGCAGACCCCTCTGGCCCGAACCCACCACTGCGAAGATCCCACTTTTCTTCCATCCGTAAAGGGGTCCTCCTTGAGGAGTGGAGGAACATGGGGAGGCCTCCAGGAGATGGCTTTTCTCCGAGCCGCGGCTGGCTCCTTTCGGGCCTATACGTGGGCCGCGCGTGCGCACTCAGGCTCCCCACAACAGGCCTCCCTTGGGTCACGGGACCCACCCTTGAGGTGTCTCCTGACCCAGCCTGGAGGGGTCACGTGACCCACAACTGGGGGGTCTCATGACGCACCCCTGAGGTGTCACGTGACCCACCCCTGGGGGGTCTCGTGACGCACCCCTGAGGGGTCACGTGACCCACCCCTGGGGGGTCTCGTGACCCACCCCTGAGGGGTCACGTGACCCACCCTTGAGGGGTTTCGTGACCCACCCTTGCGGGGTCTCGTGACCCACCCTTGGGAGGTCACCTGTCCCACCCTGGAGGGGTCAGGTGACCCGCCCTTGAGAGGTCACAGCAGTTTCACAGGGTCCCTGCGCACCTGTCCATGGAAACAGAAGCCCTCCCTGCCACTCAGAGGACCGCGCTATTTCCCCTAGGCCACACTGCCCAGCAGCACTCTCAGACCCGCACAGACAGTGTGCTAAGGACAGACTTGGATACCGGGGGCCTGGGCGGGGGATTTTCCATGGAACTCTCTAAGGGCCCGGTGCCCTGTGTCGCCCGGGAGTGCCCATGCCCTTCCTTGACCCCGCAGGACACTTGCATCCAGCAATAAGCAGCCGTCTGCCTCCACGGGGCTCAAACACCTGGGCCCGGTGTGCGGGCACCTGGCGTACGTGGAGGCAAACCCCTGACCCCTCTGGCCCGAACCCACCACTGCGAAGATCCCCCTTTTCTTCCATCCGTAAAGGGGCCCTCCCTGGGGAGTGGAGGAACATGGGGAGGCCCCCAGGAGATGGCTTTTCTCCGAGCCGCGGCTGGCTCGTTTCGGGCCTATACGTGGGCCGCGCATGCGCACTCAGGCTCCCAAGCACACGCCTTCCTCGGCTCACCTGACCCACCCTTTAGAGGTCACAGCAGTTCCACAGGGTCCCTGGGCACCTGTCCGTGGACACAGGAGCCCTCCCTGCCACCTAAAGGACCACGCGATTTCCGCTGGGGAACACTCCCCAGAAGCACTCCCAGCCTCGCACAGACACTGTGCGCAGGATAGACTTGTGGACCAGGGGCCTGGGTGGGGAATTTTCCAGGGAACTCTCTAAAGGCCAGGTGCCCTCTGTCGCCCTGGGAGTGCCCACGCCATCCCTTAACCCTGCAGGACACTATCATCCAGCAATAAGCAGCCCTCTGCCTCCACGGGGCTCAAACACCTGGGCCCGTTGTGCGAGCACCTGGCGTTCGTGCAGGCAAACCCGCAGACCCCTCTGGCCCGAACCCACCACTGCGAAGATCCCACTTTTCTTCCATCCATAAAGGGGTCCTCCTTGAGGAGTGGAGGAACATGGGGAGGCCCCCAGGAGATGGCTTTTCTCCGAGCCGCGGCTGGCTCCTTTCGGGCCTATACGTGGGCCGCGCGTGCGCACTCAGGCTCCCCACAACAGGCCTCCCTCGGGTCACGGGACCCACGCTTGAGGTGTCTCCTGACCCAGCCTGGAGGGGTCATGTGACCCACACCTGGGGGGTCTCGTGACGCACCCCTGAGGGGTCACGTGACCCACCACTGAGGGGTCACGTGACCCACACCTGGGGGTTCTCGTGACGCACCTCTGAGGTGTCACGTGACCCACCACTGGGGGGTCTCGTGACCCACACCCGAGGGGTCACGTGACCCACACCTGCGGGGTCACGTGACCCACACCTGCGGGGTCACGTGACCCACCCCTGGGGGTTCACGTGACGCACCCCTGAGGGGTCACGTGACCCACCCCTGAGGGGTCTCGTGACCCACCCCTGAGGGGTCTCGTGACCCACCCCTGAGGGGTCACGTGACCCACCCTTGAGGGGTTTCGTGACCCACCCTTGCGGGGTCTCGTGACCCACCCTTGGGAGGTCACCTGTCCCACCCTGGAGGGGTCAGGTGACCCGCCCTTGAGAGGTCACAGCAGTTTCACAGGGTCCCTGCGCACCTGTCCATGGAAACAGAAGCCCTCCCTGCCACTCAGAGGACCGCGCTATTTCCCCTAGGCCACACTGCCCAGCAGCACTCTCAGCCCCGCACAGACAGTGTGCTAAGGACAGACTTGGATACCGGGGGCCTGGGCGGGGGATTTTCCATGGAACTCTCTAAGGGCCCGGTGCCCTGTGTCGCCCCGGAGTGCCCATGCCCTTCCTTGACCCCGCAGGACCCTTGCATCCAGCAATAAGCAGCCGTCTGCCTCCACGGGTCTCAAACACCTGGGCCCGGTGTGCGGGCACCTGGCGTACGTGGAGGCAAACCCCTGACCCCTCTGGCCCGAACCCACCACTGCGAAGATCCCCCTTTTCTTCCATCCGTAAAGGGGCCCTCCCTGGGGAGTGGAGGAACATGGGGAGGCCCCCAGGAGATGGCTTTTCTCCGAGCCGCGGCTGGCTCCTTTCGGGCCTATACGTGGGCTGCGCATGCGCACTCAGGCTCCCAAGCACACGCCTCCCTCGGCTCACCTGACCCACCCTTTAGAGGTCACAGCAGTTCCACAGGGTCCCTGGGCACCTGTCCGTGGACACAGGAGCCCTCCCTGCCACCTAAAGGACCACGCGATTTCCGCTGGGGAACACTCCCCAGAAGCACTCCCAGCCTCACACAGACACTGTGCGCAGGATAGACTTGTGGACCAGGGGCCTGGGCGGGGAATTTTCCAGGGAACTCTCTAAAGGCCAGGTGCCCTCTGTCGCC
The DNA here is from genome assembly GCF_022682495.2 of Desmodus rotundus. Classification (NCBI taxonomy): domain Eukaryota; kingdom Metazoa; phylum Chordata; class Mammalia; order Chiroptera; family Phyllostomidae; genus Desmodus; species Desmodus rotundus. The sequence continues at coordinate 279,216 of NW_026527522.1, forward strand.
CTGGGAGTGCCCACGCCATCCCTTAACCCTGCAGGACACTATCATCCAGCAATAAGCAGCCCTCTGCCTCCACGGGGCTCAAACACCTGGGCCCGTTGTGCGAGCACCTGGCGTTCGTGCAGGCAAACCCGCAGACCCCTCTGGCCCGAACCCACCACTGCGAAGATCCCACTTTTCTTCCATCCGTAAAGGGGTCCTCCTTGAGGAGTGGAGGAACATGGGGAGGCCTCCAGGAGATGGCTTTTCTCCGAGCCGCGGCTGGCTCCTTTCGGGCCTATACGTGGGCCGCGCGTGCGCACTCAGGCTCCCCACAACAGGCCTCCCTTGGGTCACGGGACCCACCCTTGAGGTGTCTCCTGACCCAGCCTGGAGGGGTCATGTGACCCACACCTGGGGGGTCTCGTGACGCACCCTTGAGGGGTCACGTGACCCACACCTGGGGGGTCTCATGACGCACCCCTGAGGTGTCACGTGACCCACCCCTGGGGGGTCTCGTGACGCACCCCTGAGGGGTCACGTGACCCACCCCTGAGGGGTCTCGTGACCCACCCCTGAGGGGTCACGTGACCCACCCTTGAGGGGTTTCGTGACCCACCCTTGCGGGGTCTCGTGACCCACCCTTGGGAGGTCACCTGTCCCACCCTGGAGGGGTCAGGTGACCCGCCCTTGAGAGGTCACAGCAGTTTCACAGGGTCCCTGCGCACCTGTCCATGGAAACAGAAGCCCTCCCTGCCACTCAGAGGACCGCGCTATTTCCCCTAGGCCACACTGCCCAGCAGCACTCTCAGCCCCGCACAGACAGTGTGCTAAGGACAGACTTGGATACCGGGGGCCTGGGCGGGGGATTTTCCATGGAACTCTCTAAGGGCCCGGTGCCCTGTGTCGCCCGGGAGTGCCCATGCCCTTCCTTGACCCCGCAGGACACTTGCATCCAGCAATAAGCAGCCGTCTGCCTCCACGGGGCTCAAACACCTGGGCCCGGTGTGCGGGCACCTGGCGTACGTGGAGGCAAACCCCTGACCCCTCTGGCCCGAACCCACCACTGCGAAGATCCCCCTTTTCTTCCATCCGTAAAGGGGCCCTCCCTGGGGAGTGGAGGAACATGGGGAGGCCCCCAGGAGATGGCTTTTCTCCGAGCCGCGGCTGGCTCCTTTCGGGCCTATACGTGGGCTGCGCATGCGCACTCAGGCTCCCAAGCACACGCCTCCCTCGGCTCACCTGACCCACCCTTTAGAGGTCACAGCAGTTCCACAGGGTCCCTGGGCACCTGTCCGTGGACACAGGAGCCCTCCCTGCCACCTAAAGGACCACGCGATTTCCGCTGGGGAACACTCCCCAGAAGCACTCCCAGCCTCACACAGACACTGTGCGCAGGATAGACTTGTGGACCAGGGGCCTGGGCGGGGAATTTTCCAGGGAACTCTCTAAAGGCCAGGTGCCCTCTGTCGCCCTGGGAGTGCCCACGCCATCCCTTAACCCTGCAGGACACTATCATCCAGCAATAAGCAGCCCTCTGCCTCCACGGGGCTCAAACACCTGGGCCCGTTGTGCGAGCACCTGGCGTTCGTGCAGGCAAACCCGCAGACCCCTCTGGCCCGAACCCACCACTGCGAAGATCCCACTTTTCTTCCATCCGTAAAGGGGTCCTCCTTGAGGAGTGGAGGAACATGGGGAGGCCCCCAGGAGATGGCTTTTCTCCAAGCCGCGGCTGGCTCCTTTCGGGCCTATACGTGGGCCGCGCGTGCGCACTCAGGCTCCCCACAACAGGCCTCCCTCGGGTCACGGGACCCACCCTTGAGGTGTCTCCTGACCCAGCCTGGAGGGGTAATGTGACCCACACCTGGGGGGTCTCGTGACACACCCCTGAGGGGTCACGTGACCCACCCCTGGGGGGTCTCGTGACCCACCACTGAGGGGTCACGTGACCCACCCTTGAGGGGTCACGTGACCCACACCTGGGGGTTCTCGTGACGCACCTCTGAGGTGTCACGTGACCCACCACTGGGGGGTCTCGTGACCCACCCCCGAGGGGTCACGTGACCCACACCTGCGGGGTCACGTGACCCACACCTGCGGGGTCACGTGACCCCCCCCTGGGGGTTCACGTGACGCACCCCTGAGGGGTCACGTGACCCACCCCTGAGGGGTCTCGTGACCCACCCCTGAGGGGTCACGTGACCCACCCTTGAGGGGTTTCGTGACCCACCCTTGCGGGGTCTCGTGACCCACCCTTGGGAGGTCACCTGTCCCACCCTGGAGGGGTCAGGTGACCCGCCCTTGAGAGGTCACAGCAGTTTCACAGGGTCCCTGCGCACCTGTCCATGGAAACAGAAGCCCTCCCTGCCACTCAGAGGACCGCGCTATTTCCCCTAGGCCACACTGCCCAGCAGCACTCTCAGCCCCGCACAGACAGTGTGCTAAGGACAGACTTGGATACCGGGGGCCTGGGCGGGGGATTTTCCATGGAACTCTCTAAGGGCCCGGTGCCCTGTGTCGCCCCGGAGTGCCCATGCCCTTCCTTGACCCCGCAGGACCCTTGCATCCAGCAATAAGCAGCCGTCTGCCTCCACGGGTCTCAAACACCTGGGCCCGGTGTGCGGGCACCTGGCGTACGTGGAGGCAAACCCCTGACCCCTCTGGCCCGAACCCACCACTGCGAAGATCCCCCTTTTCTTCCATCCGTAAAGGGGCCCTCCCTGGGGAGTGGAGGAACATGGGGAGGCCCCCAGGAGATGGCTTTTCTCCGAGCCGCGGCTGGCTCCTTTCGGGCCTATACGTGGGCTGCGCATGCGCACTCAGGCTCCCAAGCACACGCCTCCCTCGGCTCACCTGACCCACCCTTTAGAGGTCACAGCAGTTCCACAGGGTCCCTGGGCACCTGTCCGTGGACACAGGAGCCCTCCCTGCCACCTAAAGGACCACGCGATTTCCGCTGGGGAACACTCCCCAGAAGCACTCCCAGCCTCACACAGACACTGTGCGCAGGATAGACTTGTGGACCAGGGGCCTGGGCGGGGAATTTTCCAGGGAACTCTCTAAAGGCCAGGTGCCCTCTGTCGCCCTGGGAGTGCCCACGCCATCCCTTAACCCTGCAGGACACTATCATCCAGCAATAAGCAGCCCTCTGCCTCCACGGGGCTCAAACACCTGGGCCCGTTGTGCGAGCACCTGGCGTTCGTGCAGGCAAACCCGCAGACCCCTCTGGCCCGAACCCACCACTGCGAAGATCCCACTTTTCTTCCATCCGTAAAGGGGTCCTCCTTGAGGAGTGGAGGAACATGGGGAGGCCTCCAGGAGATGGCTTTTCTCCGAGCCGCGGCTGGCTCCTTTCGGGCCTATACGTGGGCCGCGCGTGCGCACTCAGGCTCCCCACAACAGGCCTCCCTTGGGTCACGGGACCCACCCTTGAGGTGTCTCCTGACCCAGCCTGGAGGGGTCATGTGACCCACACCTGGGGGGTCTCGTGACGCACCCTTGAGGGGTCACGTGACCCACACCTGGGGGGTCTCGTGACGCACCCCTGAGGTGTCACGTGACCCACCCCTGGGGGGTCTCGTGACGCACCCCTGAGGGGTCACGTGACCCACCCCTGAGGGGTCTCGTGACCCACCCCTGAGGGGTCACGTGACCCACCCTTGAGGGGTTTCGTGACCCACCCTTGCGGGGTCTCGTGACCCACCCTTGGGAGGTCACCTGTCCCACCCTGGAGGGGTCAGGTGACCCGCCCTTGAGAGGTCACAGCAGTTTCACAGGGTCCCTGCGCACCTGTCCATGGAAACAGAAGCCCTCCCTGCCACTCAGAGGACCGCGCTATTTCCCCTAGGCCACACTGCCCAGCAGCACTCTCAGCCCCGCACAGACAGTGTGCTAAGGACAGACTTGGATACCGGGGGCCTGGGCGGGGGATTTTCCATGGAACTCTCTAAGGGCCCGGTGCTCTGTGTCGCCCGGGAGTGCCCATGCCCTTCCTTGACCCCGCAGGACACTTGCATCCAGCAATAAGCAGCCGTCTGCCTCCACGGGGCTCAAACACCTGGGCCCGGTGTGCGGGCACCTGGCGTACGTGGAGGCAAACCCCTGACCCCTCTGGCCCGAACCCACCACTGCGAAGATCCCCCTTTTCTTCCATCCGTAAAGGGGCCCTCCCTGGGGAGTGGAGGAACATGGGGAGGCCCCCAGGAGATGGCTTTTCTCCGAGCCGCGGCTGGCTCGTTTCGGGCCTATACGTGGGCCGCGCATGCGCACTCAGGCTCCCAAGCACACGCCTTCCTCGGCTCACCTGACCCACCCTTTAGAGGTCACAGCAGTTCCACAGGGTCCCTGGGCACCTGTCCGTGGACACAGGAGCCCTCCCTGCCACCTAAAGGACCACGCGATTTCCGCTGGGGAACACTCCCCAGAAGCACTCCCAGCCTCGCACAGACACTGTGCGCAGGATAGACTTGTGGACCAGGGGCCTGGGCGGGGAATTTTCCAGGGAACTCTCTAAAGGCCAGGTGCCCTCTGTCGCCCTGGGAGTGCCCACGCCATCCCTTAACCCTGCAGGACACTATCATCCAGCAATAAGCAGCCCTCTGCCTCCACGGGGCTCAAACACCTGGGCCCGTTGTGCGAGCACCTGGCGTTCGTGCAGGCAAACCCGCAGACCCCTCTGGCCCGAACCCACCACTGCGAAGATCCCACTTTTCTTCCATCCGTAAAGGGGTCCTCCTTGAGGAGTGGAGGAACATGGGGAGGCCCCCAGGAGATGGCTTTTCTCCGAGCCGCGGCTGGCTCCTTTCGGGCCTATACGTGGGCCGCGCGTGCGCACTCAGGCTCCCCACAACAGGCCTCCCTCGGGTCACGGGACCCACCCTTGAGGTGTCTCCTGACCCACCCTTGAGGGGTCACGTGACCCACACCTGGGGGGTCTCGTGACACACCCCTGAGGGGTCACGTGACCCACCCCTGAGGGGTCACGTGACCCAGCCTTGAGGGGTCACATGACCCACCCCTGGGGGGTCTCGTGACCCACCCCTGAGGGGTCACGTGACCCACACCTGCGGGGTCACGTGACCCACCCCGGGGGGTCTCGTGACGCACCCCTGAGGGGTCACGTGACCCACCCCTGGGGGGTCTCGTGACGCACCCCTGAGGGGTCACGTGATCCACCCTTGAGGGGTTTCGTGACCCACCCTTTTGGGGTCACGTGACCCACCCTTGCGGGGTCTCGTGACCCACCCTTGGGAGGTCACCTGTCCCACCCTGGAGGGGTCAGGTGACCCGCCCTTGAGAGGTCACAGCAGTTTCACAGGGTCCCTGCGCACCTGTCCATGGAAACAGAAGCCCTCCCTTCCACTCAGAGGACCGCGCTATTTCCCCTAGGCCACACTGCCCAGCAGCACTCTCAGCCCCGCAAAGACAGTGTGCTAAGGACAGACTTGCATACCGGGGGCCTGGGCGGGGGATTTTCCATGGAACTCTCTAAGGGCCCGGTGCCCTGTGTCGCCCGGGAGTGCCCATGCCCTTCCTTGACCCCGCAGGACACTTGCATCCAGCAATAAGCAGCCGTCTGCCTCCACGGGGCTCAAACACCTGGGCCCGGTGTGCGGGCACCTGGCGTACGTGGAGGCAAACCCCTGACCCCTCTGGCCCGAACCCACCACTGCGAAGATCCCCCTTTTCTTCCATCCGTAAAGGGGCCCTCCCTGGGGAGTGGAGGAACATGGGGAGGCCCCCAGGAGATGGCTTTTCTCCGAGCCGCGGCTGGCTCCTTTCGGGCCTATACGTGGGCCGCGCGTGCGCACTCAGGCTCCCAAGCACACGCCTTCCTCGGCTCACCTGACCCACCCTTTAGAGGTCACAGCAGTTCCACAGGGTCCCTGGGCACCTGTCCGTGGACACAGGAGCCCTCCCTGCCACCTAAAGGACCACGCGATTTCCGCTGGGGAACACTCCCCAGAAGCACTCCCAGCCTCGCACAGACACTGTGCGCAGGATAGACTTGTGGACCAGGGGCCTGGGCGGGGAATTTTCCAGGGAACTCTCTAAAGGCCAGGTGCCCTCTGTCGCCCTGGGAGTGCCCACGCCATCCCTTAACCCTGCAGGACACTATCATCCAGCAATAAGCAGCCCTCTGCCTCCACGGGGCTCAAACACCTGGGCCCGTTGTGCGAGCACCTGGCGTTCGTGCAGGCAAACCCGCAGACCCCTCTGGCCCGAACCCACCACTGCGAAGATCCCACTTTTCTTCCATCCATAAAGGGGTCCTCCTTGAGGAGTGGAGGAACATGGGGAGGCCCCCAGGAGATGGCTTTTCTCCGAGCCGCGGCTGGCTCCTTTCGGGCCTATACGTGGGCCGCGCGTGCGCACTCAGGCTCCCCACAACAGGCCTCCCTCGGGTCACGGGACCCACCCTTGAGGTGTCTCCTGACCCAGCCTGGAGGGGTCATGTGACCCACACCTGGGGGGTCTCGTGACGCACCCCTGAGGGGTCACGTGACCCACCCCTGGGGGGTCTCGTGACCCACCACTGAGGGGTCACGTGACCCACCCTTGAGGGGTCACGTGACCCACACCTGGGGGTTCTCGTGACGCACCTCTGAGGTGTCACGTGACCCACCACTGGGGGGTCTCGTGACCCACCCCCGAGGGGTCACGTGACCCACACCTGCGGGGTCACGTGACCCACACCTGCGGGGTCACGTGACCCACCCCTGGGGGTTCACGTGACGCACCCCTGAGGGGTCACGTGACCCACCCCTGAGGGGTCTCGTGACCCACCCCTGAGGGGTCACGTGACCCACCCTTGAGGGGTTTCGTGACCCACCCTTGCGGGGTCTCGTGACCCACCCTTGGGAGGTCACCTGTCCCACCCTGGAGGGGTCAGGTGACCCGCCCTTGAGAGGTCACAGCAGTTTCACAGGGTCCCTGCGCACCTGTCCATGGAAACAGAAGCCCTCCCTGCCACTCAGAGGACCGCGCTATTTCCCCTAGGCCACACTGCCCAGCAGCACTCTCAGCCCCACACAGACAGTGTGCTAAGGATAGACTTGGATACCGGGGGCCTGGGCGGGGGATTTTCCATGGAACTCTCTAAGGGCCCGGTGCCCTGTGTCGCCCGGGAGTGCCCATGCCCTTCCTTGACCCCGCAGGACACTTGCATCCAGCAATAAGCAGCCGTCTGCCTCCACGGGGCTCAAACACCTGGGCCCGGTGTGCGGGCACCTGGCGTACGTGGAGGCAAACCCCTGACCCCTCTGGCCCGAACCCACCACTGCGAAGATCCCCCTTTTCTTCCATCCGTAAAGGGGCCCTCCCTGGGGAGTGGAGGAACATGGGGAGGCCCCCAGGAGATGGCTTTTCTCCGAGCCGCGGCTGGCTCCTTTCGGGCCTATACGTGGGCTGCGCATGCGCACTCAGGCTCCCAAGCACACGCCTCCCTCGGCTCACCTGACCCACCCTTTAGAGGTCACAGCAGTTCCACAGGGTCCCTGGGCACCTGTCCGTGGACACAGGAGCCCTCCCTGCCACCTAAAGGACCACGCGATTTCCGCTGGGGAACACTCCCCAGAAGCACTCCCAGCCTCACACAGACACTGTGCGCAGGATAGACTTGTGGACCAGGGGCCTGGGCGGGGAATTTTCCAGGGAACTCTCTAAAGGCCAGGTGCCCTCTGTCGCCCTGGGAGTGCCCACGCCATCCCTTAACCCTGCAGGACACTATCATCCAGCAATAAGCAGCCCTCTGCCTCCACGGGGCTCAAACACCTGGGCCCGTTGTGCGAGCACCTGGCGTTCGTGCAGGCAAACCCGCAGACCCCTCTGGCCCGAACCCACCACTGCGAAGATCCCACTTTTCTTCCATCCGTAAAGGGGTCCTCCTTGAGGAGTGGAGGAACATGGGGAGGCCTCCAGGAGATGGCTTTTCTCCGAGCCGCGGCTGGCTCCTTTCGGGCCTATACGTGGGCCGCGCGTGCGCACTCAGGCTCCCCACAACAGGCCTCCCTTGGGTCACGGGACCCACCCTTGAGGTGTCTCCTGACCCAGCCTGGAGGGGTCATGTGACCCACACCTGGGGGGTCTCGTGACGCACCCTTGAGGGGTCACGTGACCCACACCTGGGGGGTCTCATGACGCACCCCTGAGGTGTCACGTGACCCACCCCTGGGGGGTCTCGTGACGCACCCCTGAGGGGTCACGTGACCCACCCCTGAGGGGTCTCGTGACCCACCCCTGAGGGGTCACGTGACCCACCCTTGAGGGGTTTCGTGACCCACCCTTGCGGGGTCTCGTGACCCACCCTTGGGAGGTCACCTGTCCCACCCTGGAGGGGTCAGGTGACCCGCCCTTGAGAGGTCACAGCAGTTTCACAGGGTCCCTGCGCACCTGTCCATGGAAACAGAAGCCCTCCCTGCCACTCAGAGGACCGCGCTATTTCCCCTAGGCCACACTGCCCAGCAGCACTCTCAGCCCCGCACAGACAGTGTGCTAAGGACAGACTTGGATACCGGGGGCCTGGGCGGGGGATTTTCCATGGAACTCTCTAAGGGCCCGGTGCCCTGTGTCGCCCGGGAGTGCCCATGCCCTTCCTTGACCCCGCAGGACACTTGCATCCAGCAATAAGCAGCCGTCTGCCTCCACGGGGCTCAAACACCTGGGCCCGGTGTGCGGGCACCTGGCGTACGTGGAGGCAAACCCCTGACCCCTCTGGCCCGAACCCACCACTGCGAAGATCCCCCTTTTCTTCCATCCGTAAAGGGGCCCTCCCTGGGGAGTGGAGGAACATGGGGAGGCCCCCAGGAGATGGCTTTTCTCCGAGCCGCGGCTGGCTCCTTTCGGGCCTATACGTGGGCTGCGCATGCGCACTCAGGCTCCCAAGCACACGCCTCCCTCGGCTCACCTGACCCACCCTTTAGAGGTCACAGCAGTTCCACAGGGTCCCTGGGCACCTGTCCGTGGACACAGGAGCCCTCCCTGCCACCTAAAGGACCACGCGATTTCCGCTGGGGAACACTCCCCAGAAGCACTCCCAGCCTCACACAGACACTGTGCGCAGGATAGACTTGTGGACCAGGGGCCTGGGCGGGGAATTTTCCAGGGAACTCTCTAAAGGCCAGGTGCCCTCTGTCGCCCTGGGAGTGCCCACGCCATCCCTTAACCCTGCAGGACACTATCATCCAGCAATAAGCAGCCCTCTGCCTCCACGGGGCTCAAACACCTGGGCCCGTTGTGCGAGCACCTGGCGTTCGTGCAGGCAAACCCGCAGACCCCTCTGGCCCGAACCCACCACTGCGAAGATCCCACTTTTCTTCCATCCGTAAAGGGGTCCTCCTTGAGGAGTGGAGGAACATGGGGAGGCCCCCAGGAGATGGCTTTTCTCCAAGCCGCGGCTGGCTCCTTTCGGGCCTATACGTGGGCCGCGCGTGCGCACTCAGGCTCCCCACAACAGGCCTCCCTCGGGTCACGGGACCCACCCTTGAGGTGTCTCCTGACCCAGCCTGGAGGGGTCATGTGACCCACACCTGGGGGGTCTCGTGACACACCCCTGAGGGGTCACGTGACCCACCCCTGGGGGGTCTCGTGACCCACCACTGAGGGGTCACGTGACCCACCCTTGAGGGGTCACGTGACCCACACCTGGGGGTTCTCGTGACGCACCTCTGAGGTGTCACGTGACCCACCACTGGGGGGTCTCGTGACCCACCCCCGAGGGGTCACGTGACCCACACCTGCGGGGTCACGTGACCCACACCTGCGGGGTCACGTGACCCCCCCCTGGGGGTTCACGTGACGCACCCCTGAGGGGTCACGTGACCCACCCCTGAGGGGTCTCGTGACCCACCCCTGAGGGGTCACGTGACCCACCCTTGAGGGGTTTCGTGACCCACCCTTGCGGGGTCTCGTGACCCACCCTTGGGAGGTCACCTGTCCCACCCTGGAGGGGTCAGGTGACCCGCCCTTGAGAGGTCACAGCAGTTTCACAGGGTCCCTGCGCACCTGTCCATGGAAACAGAAGCCCTCCCTGCCACTCAGAGGACCGCGCTATTTCCCCTAGGCCACACTGCCCAGCAGCACTCTCAGCCCCGCACAGACAGTGTGCTAAGGACAGACTTGGATACCGGGGGCCTGGGCGGGGGATTTTCCATGGAACTCTCTAAGGGCCCGGTGCCCTGTGTCGCCCCGGAGTGCCCATGCCCTTCCTTGACCCCGCAGGACCCTTGCATCCAGCAATAAGCAGCCGTCTGCCTCCACGGGTCTCAAACACCTGGGCCCGGTGTGCGGGCACCTGGCGTACGTGGAGGCAAACCCCTGACCCCTCTGGCCCGAACCCACCACTGCGAAGATCCCCCTTTTCTTCCATCCGTAAAGGGGCCCTCCCTGGGGAGTGGAGGAACATGGGGAGGCCCCCAGGAGATGGCTTTTCTCCGAGCCGCGGCTGGCTCCTTTCGGGCCTATACGTGGGCCGCGCGTGCGCACTCAGGCTCCCCACAACAGGCCTCCCTCGGGTCACGGGACCCACCCTTGAGGTGTCTCCTGACCCAGCCTGGAGGGGTCATGTGACCCACACCTGGGGGGTCTCGTGACGCACCCCTGAGGTGTCACGTGACCCACCCCTGGGGGGTCTCGTGACCCACCACTGAGGGGTCACGTGACCCACCCTTGAGGGGTCACGTGACCCACACCTGGGGGTTCTCGTGACGCACCTCTGAGGTGTCACGTGAACCACCACTGGGGGGTCTCGTGACCCACCCCCGAGGGGTCACGTGACCCACACCTGCGGGGTCACGTGACCCACACCTGCGGGGTTTCGTGACCCACCCTTGCGGGGTCTCGTGACCCACCCTTGGGAGGTCACCTGTCCCACCCTGGAGGGGTCAGGTGACCCGCCCTTGAGAGGTCACAGCAGTTTCACAGGGTCCCTGCGCACCTGTCCATGGAAACAGAAGCCCTCCCTGCCACTCAGAGGACCGCGCTATTTCCCCTAGGCCACACTGCCCAGCAGCACTCTCAGCCCCGCACAGACAGTGTGCTAAGGACAGACTTGGATACCGGGGGCCTGGGCGGGGGATTTTCCATGGAACTCTCTAAGGGCCCGGTGCCCTGTGTCGCCCGGGAGTGCCCATGCCCTTCCTTGACCCCGCAGGACACTTGCATCCAGCAATAAGCAGCCGTCTGCCTCCACGGGGCTCAAACACCTGGGCCCGGTGTGCGGGCACCTGGCGTACGTGGAGGCAAACCCCTGACCCCTCTGGCCCGAACCCACCACTGCGAAGATCCCCCTTTTCTTCCATCCGTAAAGGGGCCCTCCCTGGGGAGTGGAGGAACATGGGGAGGCCCCCAGGAGATGGCTTTTCTCCGAGCCGCGGCTGGCTCGTTTCGGGCCTATACGTGGGCCGCGCATGCGCACTCAGGCTCCCAAGCACACGCCTTCCTCGGCTCACCTGACCCACCCTTTAGAGGTCACAGCAGTTCCACAGGGTCCCTGGGCACCTGTCCGTGGACACAGGAGCCCTCCCTGCCACCTAAAGGACCACGCGATTTCCGCTGGGGAACACTCCCCAGAAGCACTCCCAGCCTCGCACAGACACTGTGCGCAGGATAGACTTGTGGACCAGGGGCCTGGGCGGGGAATTTTCCAGGGAACTCTCTAAAGGCCAGGTGCCCTCTGTCGCCCTGGGAGTGCCCACGCCATCCCTTAACCCTGCAGGACACTATCATCCAGCAATAAGCAGCCCTCTGCCTCCACGGGGCTCAAACACATGGGCCCGTTGTGCGAGCACCTGGCGTTCGTGCAGGCAAACCCGCAGACCCCTCTGGCCCGAACCCACCACTGCGAAGATCCCACTTTTCTTCCATCCGTAAAGGGGTCCTCCTTGAGGAGTGGAGGAACATGGGGAGGCCCCCAGGAGATGGCTTTTCTCCGAGCCGCGGCTGGCTCCTTTCGGGCCTATACGTGGGCCGCGCGTGCGCACTCAGGCTCCCCACAACAGGCCTCCCTCGGGTCACGGGACCCACCCTTGAGGTGTCTCCTGACCCACCCTTGAGGGGTCACGTGACCCACACCTGGGGGGTCTCGTGACACACCCCTGAGGGGTCACGTGACCCACCCCTGAGGGGTCACGTGACCCAGCCTTGAGGGGTCACATGACCCACCCCTGGGGGGTCTCGTGACCCACCCCTGAGGGGTCACGTGACCCACACCTGCGGGGTCACGTGACCCACCCCGGGGGGTCTCGTGACGCACCCCTGAGGGGTCACGTGACCCACCCCTGGGGGGTCTTGTGACGCACCCCTGAGGGGTCACGTGATCCACCCTTGAGGGGTTTCGTGACCCACCCTTTTGGGGTCACGTGACCCACCCTTGCGGGGTCTCGTGACCCACCCTTGGGAGGTCACCTGTCCCACCCTGGAGGGGTCAGGTGACCCGCCCTTGAGAGGTCACAGCAGTTTCACAGGGTCCCTGCGCACCTGTCCATGGAAACAGAAGCCCTCCCTTCCACTCAGAGGACCGCGCTATTTCCCCTAGGCCACACTGCCCAGCAGCACTCTCAGCCCCGCAAAGACAGTGTGCTAAGGACAGACTTGCATACCGGGGGCCTGGGCGGGGGATTTTCCATGGAACTCTCTAAGGGCCCGGTGCCCTGTGTCGCCCGGGAGTGCCCATGCCCTTCCTTGACCCCGCAGGACACTTGCATCCAGCAATAAGCAGCCGTCTGCCTCCACGGGGCTCAAACACCTGGGCCCGGTGTGCGGGCACCTGGCGTACGTGGAGGCAAACCCCTGACCCCTCTGGCCCGAACCCACCACTGCGAAGATCCCCCTTTTCTTCCATCCGTAAAGGGGCCCTCCCTGGGGAGTGGAGGAACATGGGGAGGCCCCCAGGAGATGGCTTTTCTCCGAGCCGCGGCTGGCTCCTTTCGGGCCTATACGTGGGCTGCGCATGCGCACTCAGGCTCCCAAGCACACGCCTCCCTCGGCTCACCTGACCCACCCTTTAGAGGTCACAGCAGTTCCACAGGGTCCCTGGGCACCTGTCCGTGGACACAGGAGCCCTCCCTGCCACCTAAAGGACCACGCGATTTCCGCTGGGGAACACTCCCCGGAAGCACTCCCAGCCTCACACAGACACTGTGCGCAGGATAGACTTGTGGACCAGGGGCCTGGGCGGGGAATTTTCCAGGGAACTCTCTAAAGGCCAGGTGCCCTCTGTCGCCCTGGGAGTGCCCACGCCATCCCTTAACCCTGCAGGACACTATCATCCAGCAATAAGCAGCCCTCTGCCTCCACGGGGCTCAAACACCTGGGCCCGTTGTGCGAGCACCTGGCGTTCGTGCAGGCAAACCCGCAGACCCCTCTGGCCCGAACCCACCACTGCGAAGATCCCACTTTTCTTCCATCCGTAAAGGGGTCCTCCTTGAGGAGTGGAGGAACATGGGGAGGCCCCCAGGAGATGGCTTTTCTCCAAGCCGCGGCTGGCTCCTTTCGGGCCTATACGTGGGCCGCGCGTGCGCACTCAGGCTCCCCACAACAGGCCTCCCTCGGGTCACGGGACCCACCCTTGAGGTGTCTCCTGACCCAGCCTGGAGGGGTCATGTGACCCACACCTGGGGGGTCTCGTGACACACCCCTGAGGGGTCACGTGACCCACCCCTGGGGGGTCTCGTGACCCACCACTGAGGGGTCACGTGACCCACCCTTGAGGGGTCACGTGACCCACACCTGGGGGTTCTCGTGACGCACCTCTGAGGTGTCACGTGACCCACCACTGGGGGGTCTCGTGACCCACCCCCGAGGGGTCACGTGACCCACACCTGCGGGGTCACGTGACCCACACCTGCGGGGTCACGTGACCCCCCCCTGGGGGTTCACGTGACGCACCCCTGAGGGGTCACGTGACCCACCCCTGAGGGGTCTCGTGACCCACCCCTGAGGGGTCACGTGACCCACCCTTGAGGGGTTTCGTGACCCACCCTTGCGGGGTCTCGTGACCCACCCTTGGGAGGTCACCTGTCCCACCCTGGAGGGGTCAGGTGACCCGCCCTTGAGAGGTCACAGCAGTTTCACAGGGTCCCTGCGCACCTGTCCATGGAAACAGAAGCCCTCCCTGCCACTCAGAGGACCGCGCTATTTCCCCTAGGCCACACTGCCCAGCAGCACTCTCAGCCCCGCACAGACAGTGTGCTAAGGACAGACTTGGATACCGGGGGCCTGGGCGGGGGATTTTCCATGGAACTCTCTAAGGGCCCGGTGCCCTGTGTCGCCCCGGAGTGCCCATGCCCTTCCTTGACCCCGCAGGACCCTTGCATCCAGCAATAAGCAGCCGTCTGCCTCCACGGGTCTCAAACACCTGGGCCCGGTGTGCGGGCACCTGGCGTACGTGGAGGCAAACCCCTGACCCCTCTGGCCCGAACCCACCACTGCGAAGATCCCCCTTTTCTTCCATCCGTAAAGGGGCCCTCCCTGGGGAGTGGAGGAACATGGGGAGGCCCCCAGGAGATGGCTTTTCTCCGAGCCGCGGCTGGCTCCTTTCGGGCCTATACGTGGGCCGCGCGTGCGCACTCAGGCTCCCCACAACAGGCCTCCCTCGGGTCACGGGACCCACCCTTGAGGTGTCTCCTGACCCAGCCTGGAGGGGTCATGTGACCCACACCTGGGGGGTCTCGTGACGCACCCCTGAGGTGTCACGTGACCCACCCCTGGGGGGTCTCGTGACCCACCACTGAGGGGTCACGTGACCCACCCTTGAGGGGTCACGTGACCCACACCTGGGGGTTCTCGTGACGCACCTCTGAGGTGTCACGTGAACCACCACTGGGGGGTCTCGTGACCCACCCCCGAGGGGTCACGTGACCCACACCTGCGGGGTCACGTGACCCACACCTGCGGGGTTTCGTGACCCACCCTTGCGGGGTCTCGTGACCCACCCTTGGGAGGTCACCTGTCCCACCCTGGAGGGGTCAGGTGACCCGCCCTTGAGAGGTCACAGCAGTTTCACAGGGTCCCTGCGCACCTGTCCATGGAAACAGAAGCCCTCCCTGCCACTCAGAGGACCGCGCTATTTCCCCTAGGCCACACTGCCCAGCAGCACTCTCAGCCCCGCACAGACAGTGTGCTAAGGACAGACTTGGATACCGGGGGCCTGGGCGGGGGATTTTCCATGGAACTCTCTAAGGGCCCGGTGCCCTGTGTCGCCCGGGAGTGCCCATGCCCTTCCTTGACCCCGCAGGACACTTGCATCCAGCAATAAGCAGCCGTCTGCCTCCACGGGGCTCAAACACCTGGGCCCGGTGTGCGGGCACCTGGCGTACGTGGAGGCAAACCCCTGACCCCTCTGGCCCGAACCCACCACTGCGAAGATCCCCCTTTTCTTCCATCCGTAAAGGGGCCCTCCCTGGGGAGTGGAGGAACATGGGGAGGCCCCCAGGAGATGGCTTTTCTCCGAGCCGCGGCTGGCTCGTTTCGGGCCTATACGTGGGCCGCGCATGCGCACTCAGGCTCCCAAGCACACGCCTTCCTCGGCTCACCTGACCCACCCTTTAGAGGTCACAGCAGTTCCACAGGGTCCCTGGGCACCTGTCCGTGGACACAGGAGCCCTCCCTGCCACCTAAAGGACCACGCGATTTCCGCTGGGGAACACTCCCCAGAAGCACTCCCAGCCTCGCACAGACACTGTGCGCAGGATAGACTTGTGGACCAGGGGCCTGGGCGGGGAATTTTCCAGGGAACTCTCTAAAGGCCAGGTGCCCTCTGTCGCCCTGGGAGTGCCCACGCCATCCCTTAACCCTGCAGGACACTATCATCCAGCAATAAGCAGCCCTCTGCCTCCACGGGGCTCAAACACCTGGGCCCGTTGTGCGAGCACCTGGCGTTCGTGCAGGCAAACCCGCAGACCCCTCTGGCCCGAACCCACCACTGCGAAGATCCCACTTTTCTTCCATCCGTAAAGGGGTCCTCCTTGAGGAGTGGAGGAACATGGGGAGGCCCCCAGGAGATGGCTTTTCTCCGAGCCGCGGCTGGCTCCTTTCGGGCCTATACGTGGGCCGCGCGTGCGCACTCAGGCTCCCCACAACAGGCCTCCCTCAGGTCACGGGACCCACCCTTGAGGTGTCTCCTGACCCACCCTTGAGGGGTCACGTGACCCACACCTGGGGGGTCTCGTGACACACCCCTGAGGGGTCACGTGACCCACCCCTGAGGGGTCACGTGACCCAGCCTTGAGGGGTCACATGACCCACCCCTGGGGGGTCTCGTGACCCACCCCTGAGGGGTCACGTGACCCACACCTGCGGGGTCACGTGACCCACCCCGGGGGGTCTCGTGACGCACCCCTGAGGGGTCACGTGACCCACCCCTGGGGGGTCTCGTGACGCACCCCTGAGGGGTCACGTGATCCACCCTTGAGGGGTTTCGTGACCCACCCTTTTGGGGTCACGTGACCCACCCTTGCGGGGTCTCGTGACCCACCCTTGGGAGGTCACCTGTCCCACCCTGGAGGGGTCAGGTGACCCGCCCTTGAGAGGTCACAGCAGTTTCACAGGGTCCCTGCGCACCTGTCCATGGAAACAGAAGCCCTCCCTTCCACTCAGAGGACCGCGCTATTTCCCCTAGGCCACACTGCCCAGCAGCACTCTCAGCCCCGCAAAGACAGTGTGCTAAGGACAGACTTGCATACCGGGGGCCTGGGCGGGGGATTTTCCATGGAACTCTCTAAGGGCCCGGTGCCCTGTGTCGCCCGGGAGTGCCCATGCCCTTCCTTGACCCCGCAGGACACTTGCATCCAGCAATAAGCAGCCGTCTGCCTCCACGGGGCTCAAACACCTGGGCCCGGTGTGCGGGCACCTGGCGTACGTGGAGGCAAACCCCTGACCCCTCTGGCCCGAACCCACCACTGCGAAGATCCCCCTTTTCTTCCATCCGTAAAGGGGCCCTCCCTGGGGAGTGGAGGAACATGGGGAGGCCCCCAGGAGATGGCTTTTCTCCGAGCCGCGGCTGGCTCGTTTCGGGCCTATACGTGGGCCGCGCATGCGCACTCAGGCTCCCAAGCACACGCCTTCCTCGGCTCACCTGACCCACCCTTTAGAGGTCACAGCAGTTCCACAGGGTCCCTGGGCACCTGTCCGTGGACACAGGAGCCCTCCCTGCCACCTAAAGGACCACGCGATTTCCGCTGGGGAACACTCCCCAGAAGCACTCCCAGCCTCGCACAGACACTGTGCGCAGGATAGACTTGTGGACCAGGGGCCTGGGCGGGGAATTTTCCAGGGAACTCTCTAAAGGCCAGGTGCCCTCTGTCGCCCTGGGAGTGCCCACGCCATCCCTTAACCCTGCAGGACACTATCATCCAGCAATAAGCAGCCCTCTGCCTCCACGGGGCTCAAACACCTGGGCCCGTTGTGCGAGCACCTGGCGTTCGTGCAGGCAAACCCGCAGACCCCTCTGGCCCGAACCCACCACTGCGAAGATCCCACTTTTCTTCCATCCATAAAGGGGTCCTCCTTGAGGAGTGGAGGAACATGGGGAGGCCCCCAGGAGATGGCTTTTCTCCGAGCCGCGGCTGGCTCCTTTCGGGCCTATACGTGGGCCGCGCGTGCGCACTCAGGCTCCCCACAACAGGCCTCCCTCGGGTCACGGGACCCACCCTTGAGGTGTCTCCTGACCCAGCCTGGAGGGGTCATGTGACCCACACCTGGGGGGTCTCGTGACGCACCCCTGAGGGGTCACGTGACCCACCCCTGGGGGGTCTCGTGACCCACCACTGAGGGGTCACGTGACCCACCCTTGAGGGGTCACGTGACCCACACCTGGGGGTTCTCGTGACGCACCTCTGAGGTGTCACGTGACCCACCACTGGGGGGTCTCGTGACCCACCCCCGAGGGGTCACGTGACCCACACCTGCGGGGTCACGTGACCCACACCTGCGGGGTCACGTGACCCACCCCTGGGGGTTCACGTGACGCACCCCTGAGGGGTCACGTGACCCACCCCTGAGGGGTCTCGTGACCCACCCCTGAGGGGTCACGTGACCCACCCTTGAGGGGTTTCGTGACCCACCCTTTTGGGGTCACGTGACCCACCCTTGCGGGGTCTCGTGACCCACCCTTGGGAGGTCACCTGTCCCACCCTGGAGGGGTCAGGTGACCCGCCCTTGAGAGGTCACAGCAGTTTCACAGGGTCCCTGCGCACCTGTCCATGGAAACAGAAGCCCTCCCTGCCACTCAGAGGACCGCGCTATTTCCCCTAGGCCACACTGCCCAGCAGCACTCTCAGCCCCACACAGACAGTGTGCTAAGGATAGACTTGGATACCGGGGGCCTGGGCGGGGGATTTTCCATGGAACTCTCTAAGGGCCCGGTGCCCTGTGTCGCCCGGGAGTGCCCATGCCCTTCCTTGACCCCGCAGGACACTTGCATCCAGCAATAAGCAGCCGTCTGCCTCCACGGGGCTCAAACACCTGGGCCCGGTGTGCGGGCACCTGGCGTACGTGGAGGCAAACCCCTGACCCCTCTGGCCCGAACCCACCACTGCGAAGATCCCCCTTTTCTTCCATCCGTAAAGGGGCCCTCCCTGGGGAGTGGAGGAACATGGGGAGGCCCCCAGGAGATGGCTTTTCTCCGAGCCGCGGCTGGCTCCTTTCGGGCCTATACGTGGGCTGCGCATGCGCACTCAGGCTCCCAAGCACACGCCTCCCTCGGCTCACCTGACCCACCCATTAGAGGTCACAGCAGTTCCACAGGGTCCCTGGGCACCTGTCCGTGGACACAGGAGCCCTCCCTGCCACCTAAAGGACCACGCGATTTCCGCTGGGGAACACTCCCCAGAAGCACTCCCAGCCTCACACAGACACTGTGCGCAGGATAGACTTGTGGACCAGGGGCCTGGGCGGGGAATTTTCCAGGGAACTCTCTAAAGGCCAGGTGCCCTCTGTCGCCCTGGGAGTGCCCACGCCATCCCTTAACCCTGCAGGACACTATCATCCAGCAATAAGCAGCCCTCTGCCTCCACGGGGCTCAAACACCTGGGCCCGTTGTGCGAGGACCTGGCGTTCGTGCAGGCAAACCCGCAGACCCCTCTGGCCCGAACCCACCACTGCGAAGATCCCACTGTTCTTCCATCCGTAAAGGGGTCCTCCTTGAGGAGTGGAGGAACATGGGGAGGCCCCCAGGAGATGGCTTTTCTCCGAGCCGCGGCTGGCTCCTTTCGGGCCTATACGTGGGCCGCGCGTGCGCACTCAGGCTCCCCACAACAGGCCTCCCTCGGGTCACGGGACCCACCCTTGAGGTGTCTCCTGACCCAGCCTGGAGGGGTCATGTGACCCACACCTGGGGGGTCTCGTGACGCACCCCTGAGGGGTCACGTGACCCACCCCTGGGGGTTCTCGTGACGCACCTCTGAGGTGTCACGTGACCCACCACTGGGGGGTCTCGTGACCCACCCCCGAGGGGTCACGTGACCCACACCTGCGGGGTCACGTGACCCACACCTGCGGGGTCACGTGACCCACCCCTGGGGGTTCACGTGACGCACCCCTGAGGGGTCACGTGACCCACCACTGAGGGGTCTCGTGACCCACCCCTGAGGGGTCACGTGACCCACCCTTGAGGGTTTTCGTGACCCACCCTTGGGAGGTCACCTGTCCCACCCTGGAGGGGTCAGGTGACCCGCCCTTGAGAGGTCACAGCAGTTTCACACGGTCCCTGCGCACCTGTCCATGGAAACAGAAGCCCTTCCTGCCACTCAGAGGACCGCGCTATTTCCCCTAGGCCACACTGCCCAGCAGCACTCTCAGCCCCGCACAGACAGTGTGCTAAGGACAGACTTGGATACCGGGGGCCTGGGCGGGGGATTTTCCATGGAACTCTCTAAGGGCCCGGTGCCCTGTGTCGCCCCGGAGTGCCCATGCCCTTCCTTGACCCCGCAGGACCCTTGCATCCAGCAATAAGCAGCCGTCTGCCTCCACGGGTCTCAAACACCTGGGCCCGGTGTGCGGGCACCTGGCGTACGTGGAGGCAAACCCCTGACCCCTCTGGCCCGAACCCACCACTGCGAAGATCCCCCTTTTCTTCCATCCGTAAAGGGGCCCTCCCTGGGGAGTGGAGGAACATGGGGAGGCCCCCAGGAGATGGCTTTTCTCCGAGCCGCGGCTGGCTCCTTTCGGGCCTATACGTGGGCTGCGCATGCGCACTCAGGCTCCCAAGCACACGCCTCCCTCGGCTCACCTGACCCACCCTTTAGAGGTCACAGCAGTTCCACAGGGTCCCTGGGCACCTGTCCGTGGACACAGGAGCCCTCCCTGCCACCTAAAGGACCACGCGATTTCCGCTGGGGAACACTCCCCAGAAGCACTCCCAGCCTCACACAGACACTGTGCGCAGGATAGACTTGTGGACCAGGGGCCTGGGCGGGGAATTTTCCAGGGAACTCTCTAAAGGCCAGGTGCCCTCTGTCGCCCTGGGAGTGCCCACGCCATCCCTTAACCCTGCAGGACACTATCATCCAGCAATAAGCAGCCCTCTGCCTCCACGGGGCTCAAACACCTGGGCCCGTTGTGCGAGCACCTGGCGTTCGTGCAGGCAAACCCGCAGACCCCTCTGGCCCGAACCCACCACTGCGAAGATCCCACTTTTCTTCCATCCGTAAAGGGGTCCTCCTTGAGGAGTGGAGGAACATGGGGAGGCCTCCAGGAGATGGCTTTTCTCCGAGCCGCGGCTGGCTCCTTTCGGGCCTATACGTGGGCCGCGCGTGCGCACTCAGGCTCCCCACAACAGGCCTCCCTTGGGTCACGGGACCCACCCTTGAGGTGT